>NW_024070213.1:87710392-87744039 GCF_014754425.2 Oryx dammah | reverse complement strand
CTGCAGATGGTGACTGCAGCCATGAAATTAAAAGACGCTTACTCCTTAGAAGGAAAGTTATGACCTACCTGGATAGCACATTCAAAAGCAGAGACATTACTTTGCCAACAAAGGTCCGTCTAGTCAAGGCTGTGGTTTTTCCAGTAGTCATGTATAGATGTGAGAGTTGGACTGTGAAGAAAGCTGAGTGCCGTAGAATTGATCCTTTTGAACTGTGGTGTTGGAGAAGACTCTTGAGAATCCCTTGGACTGCAAGGAGATCCAACCAGTCCATTCTAAAGGAGATCAGTCCTGGGTGTTCTTTGGAAGGAATGATGCTGAAGCTGAAACTCCAGTACTTTGGCCACCTCATTCAAAGAGTTGACTCATTGGAAAAGACTGATGGTGGGAGGGATTGTGGGCAGGAGGAAAAGGGGACCGCAGAGGATGAGATGGCTGGATGGCATCACTGACTCGATGGATGTGAGTTTGAGTGAACTCTGGGAGATGGTGATGGACAGGGAGGCCTGGTGTGCTGCAGTTCATGGAATCTCAAAGAGTCGGACATGACTGAGCAACTGAACTGAACTGAATGGATATGAGAGTGGACTGTGAAGAAAACCGAGCACCAAAGAATTGATGCTTTTGAACTGTGGTGTTTTGAGAGTCCCTTGGACTGCAAGGAGATCCAACCAGTCCATCCTAAAGGAGACCAGTCCTGGGTGTTCATTGGAAGGGCTGATGCTGAGGCTGAAACTCCAGCACTTTGGCCATCTCATGCGAAGAGTTGACTCATTGGAAAAGACTCTGATGCTGGGAGGGATTGGGGGCAGGAGGAAAAGGGGATGACAGAGGATGAGATGGCTGGATGGCATCACCGACTCAATGGACGTGAGTTTGAGTGAACTCCAGGAGATAGTGATGGACAGGGAGGCCTGGCGTGCTGCGATTCGTGAGGTCGCAAAGAGTCGGACACGACTGAGCGACTGAACTGAACTGAACCGAATGATTAGTGATGTTGAACTTTTATTCATATGTTTGTTGGCCATTGATGCTGTTGCTGTTGTTCAGTTGCCACGTTTTGTCCAACTCTTTGCAACCCCATGGACTACAGCATGTCAGCCTTCCCTGTCCTTCACTATCTCCTGGAGTTTACTCCAACTCATGTCCTTTAAGCTGGTGATGCCATCCAACCATCTCATCCTCTCTTGCCCCCTTCTCTTCTTGCCCTCAATCTTTCCCAACACCAGGGTCTTTTCTAATGAGTCGACTCTTCACAACAGGTGGCCAAAGTATTGGAGCTTCAGCTTCAGCATCAGAACTTCCAATGAATATTCAGGGTTAATTTCCTTTAGGATTGACTGGTTTGATCTCTTTGCTGTCCAAGGGACCCTCAAGAGTCTTCTCCAGCACCACAGTTCAAAAACATCAATTCTTCAGCACTCAGCCTTCTTTATGGTTCGACTCTCACATCCAAACATGACTACTGAAGAAACCATAGATTTACCTATATGGCCTTTGTCAGCAAAGTAATGTCTCTGCTTATTAATACACTGTCTAGGTTTGTCATAGCTTTTCTTCCAAGGACCAAGGGTTTTAATTTCGTGGACATTTATACATTTCTTTTGAATGTCTATTCAAGTCCTTTTCCCATTTATCAATTGGGTTATTTATTTATTTGATGTGAGTTGTAAGAATTCTTTATATATTGTAGTATTAATCCTTCATTAGATACATGATTTGCAAATTCTTTTTTCCCCACTCCATAGGTTGCCTTTTTACTCTGTGAATTGTGTTCCTTGATGCAGAAAAGTTTTACATTTTGATTTGTTGGCTCAATGGTGAAGCATCTGCCTGCAACATTCTCTGGGTTGGGAAGATCCCCTGGAGAAGAAAATGGCCCCACTCCAATATTCTTGCCTGGAAAATTCCATGGACAGGTTCCTGGTGGGCTATAGTCCATGGGGTGGCAAAAGAGTCGGACACGAGTTTGCGACTAAACAATATATTTTTACTTTTGTTGCCTGTACTTTTGGTACCAAATCCAATGTCATGAAGCTTTTCTCTTTATGTTTTCTATGTTTTATAGTTTTAGGTCTTGTGCTTAGGTTTTTTAATTCATTTTGAGTTAATATTTGTATATGGTATAAGATAAGAGTCCTACTTCATTCTTGCGTGGGTGTATCCAGTTTTCCCAACATCATTTGTTGACAGATTGGCCTCTCCCATTAAAAAGCCTTGACACTCTTGTCAAAAATTATTTGACCAGGGACTTCCCTAGTGGCCCAATGGCTAAGACTCCACACTCCCAATACAGGAGATTGGGGTTCAATCCCTGGTCAGGGAACTAGATCCCACATCCCCCAACTGAGAGTCCGAGTTCCGCGACTATAGATTGTGCATACTGCAGAAGATCCAAAGTTCCGAGTGCCACAACTAAGACCCAGCACAGCCAAGTAAACTTTTTTAAGTTAAAAAAAATTATTTAACCATATGTGTGAAAGTTTGTTTCTGGGCTTTGTATTCTATATGTCTCTTATAATTAAAATATGCCATTTAACTACTGTAAATTTACAATAATAATTGAAAATGAGACGTATGAGATCTCCAACTTCTTTCTTCAATACTGTTTTGGGTATTTGGGGTTCTTTGAGATTCCACATGAATCCTAAAAATGTACTTCTATTTCTGCAAAATCATTGAGGTTTTGCTAAGGAGTGCATTAGCTGTAGATTCGTTCAGTAGCATTAATGTTTTAACATTGTCTTTCGCCTTCTTGGTTGTTTATTATGAATAATTTTATTCTTTTGATGCTACTGTAAGTAGAATTGTTCTCTTAATTTCCTTTTCAGATTTTAAAAAGTTTTTTATTTAAAAATTTTTTATTTAAAAAATTTATTTATTTGTTTATTTTTGGCTGTGCTGGGTCTTCGCTGCTGCATGTGGACTTTCTCTAGTTGCGATGCACAGGCTTCTCATGCTTCTCTTGTTTGGAGCACAGACTCTAGGGTGCATGGTCTCAAGTAACTGCGATGCTAGGGCTTAGTTGCCCTGCAGCATGTGGAATCGTCCCCAGGCCAGGGATCAAACCTGTGTCCCTTGCGTTGGCAGGCAAATTCTTAACCACTGAACCACCAGGGAAGTCCACAATTGATTTTTAAAATTCAATTTATTTCAACTAAACTAAAAAAAAAAATAGTTCACCCACTTTTCACACCATCCCTACTGCCACCTCTGGTAACAATCAAATTCTTCTCTGCAGCTATGAACTTAGTTTTATTTTAGATTTCACATGTAAGAAAGATCATATGGTATTTCTCTTCCTCTGACTTATTTCTCTTAGTGTAATGCCCGCAAAGTCCATCCATGTTGTTGCAAATGGAAAACCTTTATCTTTTTCTACAGATGAATACTATTTCATTGTATATTTGTGTAGGTGTATATAATACACATAATAATATAATACACATACATTTATCTGCTCATTATGAACTCTGGGAGTTGGTGATGGACAGGGAGGCCTGGCTTGCTGCGATTCATGGGGTCGCAAAGAGTCAGACACGACTGAGCGACTGAACTGAATTGATATAATACACATACATTTATCTGCTCATTATTGATGGGTGCTTGGATCCTTTCCATATTTGGGCTATCATAAATAATGCTACAGTGAACATGGGAATACATATTTGTTTTCTAATTACTATTTTTGTTTTCTATAGCTAAATACCCAAAAGCGGAATTTCTGGATCATATTGTAGTTCTATTTTTAATTTTTTGAAGAACCTCCGTTTTGTTTTCCATAGTTATTGTTCAGTTCAGTTCAGTTCAGATCAGTCGCTCAGTCGTGTCCGACTTTTGCGACCCCATGAATCGCAGCATGCCAGGCCTCCCTGTCCATCACCAACTCCCGGAGTTCACTCAGACTCACGTCCATCAAGTCAGTGATGCCATCCAGCCATCTCATCCTCGGTTGTCCCCTTCTCCTTCTGCCCTCAATCCCTCCCAGCATCAGAGTCTTTTACAATGAGTCAACTCTTCACATGAGGTGGCCAAAGTACTGGAGTTTCAGCTTCAGCATCATTCCTTCCAAAGAAATCCCAGGGTTGATCTCCTTCAGAATGGACTGGTTGGATCTCCTTGCAGTCCCAGGGACTCTCAAGAATCTTCTCCAACACCACAGTTCAAAAGCATCAATTCTTCGGCGCTCAGCCTTCTTCACAGTCCAACTTTCACATCCATACATGACCATAGGAAAACCCATAGCCTTGACTAGATGGACCTTAGTCGGCAAAGTAATGTCTCTGCTTTATTCAGTCTCTAAGTCATGTCTGACTCTGCGACCCCATGGACTGCAGCACACCAGGCTCCTCTGTCCTCCACTATCTCCCAGAGTTTTCTCAAATTCAGTTCCATTGTGTTGATGACGTTATCTAGCCATTTCATCTCCTGCTGCCCCCTTCTTTTGCCTTCAATCTTTCCCAGCATCAGGGTCTCCAGTGAATCAGCTCTTAGCATCAGGTGGCCAAAGTATTGGAGCTTCAGCTTTTTTTTCCATAGTGGCTGCACCAATTTACCCCACTAACAATGCATGAGGATTTCCTTTTCTCCACATCCTTGCCAATACTAACAAGTGTTATTATTTTCAATCTTTTTGATAATAGTCATTCTAACAGGTGTGTGGTACATTTCATTGTGATTTTGATTTGCATTTTCCTGATGATTAATGACAGTAATTATCTTCTTATGTACCCATTGAACATCTATATGTCTTTGTTGGAAAAATGTCTATGTAGATCTTCTGTCCATATTTTAATCAGATTGTTTGGGTTTTTGCTATTGAGTTGTATGAGTTCTTTATATATTTTGAATATTACCTCCTTATCAGACATATGATTTGCAAATATTTCCCCCCACTCAGTAGGTTGCTTTTTCATTTTGCTGATGGTTTCCTTTGCTGTGAAGAAGCTTTTTAGTTTGATGCAGTCCTACTTGTTTATTTTTGCTTTTGTCACCTTTGCTATTGGTGTGAAATCCAAAAAATTATCGCCAAGAACAATGTCAAGGAGATTACTGCCTATGTGTTTTCTTCTGGAATTTTTATAGTTTGAGGTCTTACATTCAAGGTTTTCATCCATTTTGGGTTAATTTTTATGCATGGTGTAAGAGAAATCCCCAGTTTCTTTCTTCTGTATGTGGCTGCCCAGTTTTTCCAGCACCATGTATTGAAAAGACTGTCCTTTCCCCATTGTGTATTCTTGGCTGCTTTGTTGTAAATTCACCGTATGTGTGTATGGGTTTATTTCTGGACTTTCCTTTCTATTCCATTGATCTGTGGGTCTGTTTTTATGCCAATATCATATTGTTTTAATTTCTATAACTTTGTACTATTGTTTGAAATCAAGGAGCTCCAGCTTTGTTCTTCTTTCTCAGTATTGCTTTAGCTATTCAGAGTCTCTTATGATTCCATACAAATGTTAGGGCTTTTTGTTCTATTTCTATAAAAAATGTTATTGGAATTTTGAAAACGATTGCTTTCTATGTGTAGACTGCTTTGGGTGGTATGAATATTTTAATTCTTAGGAGAATTAACATTAATTTATTCATTTCTTTCATTTATGTCTTTCATTTCCAATATATAGGTCTTTCACCTCCGTTAAATTTATGGCCAGGTATTTTTTTTTTTATGCCATTGTAAACGGGATTATTTTCTTAATTTCTCTTTCTGATAGTTCATTATTAGTATACAGAAAATTAAACATATCTATTCATTTATCAGGCTGGGTCAAGTCTTAGCTTTGCAGGATTTTGTTGTGCCATGTGAAATCTTTTGTTGTAGTGCGTGGACTTTCTAGTTGTGGCATGTGGGCTGCAGAGTGCGCAGGCTCAGTAATTGTGGGGCATGGGCTAGGTTGCTTTGTGTCACGTGGGAGCTTAGCTCCCCAACCAGGAATCAAATGCACGTCCTTGCATTGCAAGGAGAATTCTCAACTACTGTACCACCAGGGGAGTACCAGAAAATTAAACGTTTTTTTGTGTGTGTGATTTTGTATCCTGCAACTTTGCTGAATTCATTTATTTGTCTTAACAGGTTTGGGGTGTGTGTGTGTGTGTGTGTAAGCTTTAGAGTTTTCAACATATAAGATCATATCATCTGCAAACATTTTTTTTTCTTTTCCAATTTTGATTTTTTTTTAATTTATTTTTCTCCTGAAGTACTCTGGCTAGGACTTCCAGTAATATGTTGAATAGAACTGATGAGAGTTGGAATCCTTTACTTGTTCCTAATCTTAGAGGAATAACTTTCAGATTTTCACCTTTCAGTATGATGTTAGCTGTGGGCTTGTCATATATGACATTTGTTATATTGAAGTATTTTCCCTTTACACCTACTTTGGTGAGAGCTTTCATCATGAAAAGGTGTTGAATTTTGTTGCATGCTTTTTCTGTATCAGTTGAGAGGATCATATGATTTTTTTCCTTCATTTTGTTAATTTGGTGTATTTCATTGATTGATTTTCACATGTTGAACCATTTTTATATTCCTGGAATAAATCCCACGTGTTTGTGGTATATAATTCTATTAATAAGGTGCTAATCCTATTTAGGATTTTGTTGAGGATTTTTGCAACAAAATTTATAGAGATGTTGATCTGTAGTGTTTTGTTTTGTTTGTTTTTTTTTTTTCAATATCTTTATCCATCTTGGTATGAGGGTAATTCTGGCCACAAAGAATGAATTGAGAAGAGTTCTTTTCCATTCTGTGGGAGAATATATGAGAAGTTGGTAATACTTTTTCCTTAATCACCATGTTATGTGTTAGTTTGTAATGTTATTCTTCATCACTTGTCTTATCAAACTTTGTCTCTCTTCTCCTGTATTTCTGACTTAATTTACTGCAACTGCATTACCTATTTCTGACTGCACTAATTCTAGCACCTAACATTTGATTACTCTTTTGGCATGGCCATATGGCTTGCAAAATCCAAATCTCACTGCTATTGTAAGGAGTGTAGAAGAAGTTAGGTTTATCTGAAGCCAAATTGAGAAAGTAATTGATAAAGTTGGAAAGATGGAGCAGTGGTTCTACATCTATCAGATTTATTATGCCCTTTAAAAATATTTTTAACTTCCCTTTTGTTCCTCTGAAGTGAACTTCCTAGATAAAATATCTATACTGATACTTTAAGAAATTATTATATGAAGGTAAATAAAAGTGCTAAATTTAATCACATCCCCTGGACGGAGGAGCCTGGTAGGCTACAGTCCACGGGGTCGCAAAGAGTCGGACACGACTGAGCGACTTCACCTTCACCTTCACCTTTCAATGTGTAAATTCTAAGTCAAACTTCAATAGAAGACATTATAAAGATGTAGCAGAGGCTTGCATCTTTATGCAGAATTAAAATATATATGAAAGCTATGAATATAGGCTGAAACAAATGCAGTTTTATTGCAGTGACACTACATACTATTAGCAATAGTGCATTGCTGATTGGTACTATGGTGAACATTTTATTGGTGAATGGTGAAATTTTATTGGCAAAATCCTAAAGAACATTTTCCTTTGATTTGCATAATATTTGCATTCCTGGAAATTTCAGTAAGCAATTAAACTTGGTAGGAACTTACTTTCCATTTATACTTTAAAAAGAATAAGTTTCTAGGCTCAGGTAATTATAAACAGATTTTATGTAACCTATGTGAATATCCCATTGGACAGTGAAAATTTACTCAGGATGAGCCAATTCTTAAATATGTATACTGTCTATTGCACATAGGGTGGGATGGCACAACTTAGCACCCTTTACTAAGTACAATGTCTTCCCTTCCATTCCTTGTTACAACCAAAAGTGCTTCTTTTCTTTGGCAGACATTATGACCTTTTTTTTTTTTTTTAAGCTTATATATTTATCTTCATTTTTTGGTGGGTCTTCGTTGCTGTGCATGGGCTTTCTCTAGTTGCAGTGGTGGGGTGGGGGTTCTGCTCTCTGTTGCAGTATGTGAGCTTCTGATTGCAGTGGCTTCTCTTCTTGTGGGGCATGGGCTCCAGGCATACAGGCTTCAGTAGGTGCAGCACATAGGTTCTATAATTGCAACTCACGGGCTCTAGAGCACTGGACCAGTAGAAGGCTCAAGGGCTTAATTGCTCTGCAGCATGTGTCATTTTTCTGGGACCAGGGATTGCACTGGTGTCCCTTGCCTTGCAATGCAGATTCTTAACCACTGAACCACCAGGGCAGTCCACCTCTCTCTATCTTTTTTTTTTTTTTTTGGCTGAGCTGGGTCTTTTTTGCTTTACGTGGGCTTTCTCCAGTTGTGTGAGCGGGGTCTACTCTTTGTTGCAGTGCTCAGGCTTCTCTTGCAGCCGAGCACAGGCTCTAGGAGCACAGGCATCAGTAATTGTAGAACCTGGGCTCAGTAGTTGCAGTTCCAGGGCTCTGGAGTAGGGGTTCAGTAGCTGTGGTGCATGAGCTTAGTTGATCTGCTGCATGTGGACTATTCCTGGACCCAACATCAAACCCATGTCCCCTGCATAAGCAGGCAAATTCCTATCCACTGTACCACCAGGAAATCCCATACATTTCTAAATGCCATATATGAGGCAGTAATCACCCCCACTGAGAACTACTAAAATGATGAACAGAAGAAATTTACTGATAGATTCTTGAGGAGGGGAAATAATGAAATAAAAATCATGTTGTGGAATATTCCAATAGCTGCTTTCCAAGTGTAAGGGTTCAATTTTTAAAAAGTAATTTCCTTTAGTTAGTTTACAGCAGCCATAGTCTATAAGGCATTTCACACATGTTACATGTCTCAGATCAACTGTGAACTTAGCATCTCCATTATTTTACAGATGAGTCATGATTGTAGAAAATAATTTTTTAAAGAGTTATCTTTTAAAAAACAATTTTTATTTATTTTTCAGCTGTGCTGGGTCTTCGTTACTGTGAGGGCTTTCTCTAGTTGCAGAAAGAGGAGGGCTATTCTCTAGTTTCAGGCTTCTCATTAAGGTGGCTTCTCTTGTGGAACATGGGCTCTACAGAGAGGGGACTTCAGTAGTTGTGGTATATGGGCTTACTGCCCTATGGCATGTGGAATATTCCCAGACCAGGGATCGAACCCATGTCCCCTACATTGGCAGGCAGATTCTTAACCACTGGATTACCAGGGAAGCCCACTAAAAGTCATTTTAAGGAGGGAGCTAGAGTTAGAATCCAGATATAGTTTCAAACCAAATATTCTTTTCATTATATCATAGAAATTCTAGGATGAAGGCAGAGAAAAAAAATTAAGAGGAAAATCTTAGACTTAGAGAAAGATTAGAATTAAAAAGCTTTTGATTAGAGAGCTTTATAGTGCCTATCACTGACATTCTGGGAAGAAAGGTGATCAAATCTTTTTGTCAAACAGGATTTATTACTATAATCCCCCTTTTTATTCTTATAGTATCTTCATATGCAACTGACAGAAATACTGCAAAATGTGAAGCGTATAATAAATCGCTATACTATGGATGAGAATATGCATGCTGGAAGGAAAATGTCCCTTATAGAACATAAGAAACGAAGAGGAAGCTTGCTGGAGAAAATAGTTGCTTGTGCTAAGACTGCTGAAATTAAAGACAAGACTCTTGCCTACATTCTGGCCTGGTTGGAAGACTGGAGTAAGTTTCCAGAAGTGATTTAAAGTTAATGAAAAACCTACAGAACAGAATTTTAAGTAAATTTTGAAGGATTAGAAGACTAAAGAAGGAAAGGCTAAGATGGTTAAACGGTTGCTCTCTGCTTCAGGAAGAATAAAATAAGGAAAACAAATTTGCTCACTTAGCATCCTCCTGCCCAGTGTCTTAATGCTTCCTATTCCCTTGCCTGGAACATTTTCTACCAGGTAGCCACATGGTTTATTCTCTGCTTATACCTCACTTTAAAATGAGGTGTTCTCTGACCATCCCCATTCTCTACACCCTGGCACTGGCTGTTATTCTTTACAATTTTTTATTTTTGTGTATAGCTTTTCTTACCATCTGGCACACTTTATAATTAATAATTAATATTTTTTTAAAATTTTGTTTGTTTCCTTTCACTAGAATATAAATAGTAATAAAATCAGGGAATTTGTTTTATTCAATGCTGTGTCTTCAGCATCTAGAACAGTATATGACAGAGGAGACTCTAGTTGAATGAAAGAATGAATAAGCTAAGAATACAAAAAAGAGAAATTTCATTTAGTTATAAGAAATCTCATATAACAAGGGTTATGAAATACTAGAAAACTTACCAAGGGAGTTAATTGGGGTTTTAATCCCCAGTATTAAAGCATATAATCACATTTTAGATCT
This sequence comes from Oryx dammah, assembly GCF_014754425.2. NCBI lineage: Eukaryota > Metazoa > Chordata > Mammalia > Artiodactyla > Bovidae > Oryx > Oryx dammah. The sequence goes on along the minus strand of NW_024070213.1, from coordinate 87,733,715 downwards.
TTATCCCTGATATCAGATAATTAAACCAATTAGACACCTTGGCATCCCACTCCAGTACTCTTGCCTGGAAGATCCCATGGACAGAGGAGCCTGGTGCACTGCAGTCCATGAGGTCGCTAAGTGTCAGACACAACTGAGTGACTTCACTTTCACTTTTCACTTTCATGCAATGGAGAAGGAAATGGCAACCCACTCCGGTGTTCTTGCCTGGAGAATCCCAGGGACAGAGGAGCCTGGTGGGGAGGCCGTCTATGAGATCACACAGAGTCAGATATGACTAAAGCAACTTAGCAGCAGCAGCAACTATATTTTAAGCATATTTTCATGCCCAAGATTTACTGTTCAGTCTTCTATTCCAAGTCTTTTCTTTTTTCATTTCTTCACAGAGAAAAGCCTCAGAATAGAAATAGGTATAAGCTGTCTGTATTTCCCAATACTACAATATTGACTAGGTAGCCAATATTGTAAGCCTATATGGTTATAATTATTTTTCTGCACAAAAGTAATTTTTTTTACTCTCTTCAAGATGTCACTTTGTCTGAGATCACTGCAATTGATATTGAAGAACACCATCACTGCTTAGCACAAATGGAGATGTTACCAGAAACATTCAAAGCTATTGAGAGCAATGTCAAGATACTAAGCAGAATTAGTACATATTTGCTTGAAGAAAAGAAGAAACAAAAGAAAAAAACAGGTAAGAGTGCTCTAAGACATTGGATATAGATTTTACTTTTTCTTAAAAATAGCTTTATTGAGGTATAATTTACATACCATAAAGTTTACCCACAATAGTTGTATAATTCAATGGCTTTTAATACATTTAGAATTGTGCAACTATCACCACAGTCTAACTTTAGAACATTTCATGATCCACAAAATATCCCATAGGCCCATTTGCAGTCAATCCTCATTCCCACCTTCAGCCCCAGACAATCAATAATCTATTTTCTATCTCAGTAGATTTGCCTTTCTTGGATATTTCATAAAATGGAATCATATTTTCATATGGTCCTTTATGTCTGGTTTCTTTCATTTAGCATAATGTTTTGACATTCAGCCGTGTTACAGAATGTAACACGTAGTTTTAGTTTATAGTTTGTAATTTCTTCCTTTCTCGTGCCAATTGTACACCATTGTTTGCATATACCAAACCTTATTTATCCATTTACCAGTTTATTTGCATTGCTCCCACTTTTTCATTTTTTTGAATAATGCCACTATGAACACACATGTATGTTTTTGTATGAACATAAATTTTCATTTCTTTTTGGAGATACCTAGGAGCAGAATTTCTATATCAGTTATTTATCTCTTGCTGGTAAACATATATTTAATTTTTTAAGAAATTATTAGCTGATTTCCCAAGTGATAGCACCATTTCAATTTTTCACCAGCAATGTATTAGTGTTCCACTTACTTCACATTTTCAACAACACTTGTTATTGTCTTTTTTATTATAGCTTTCCTAATAGGTGTGAAGTGGTTTCTCATTGTGGCTTTAATTTGCATTTCCCTGACTAATGATGTTGAGCACTTTTTCATGTGCTTATTGGTCATTCCTATATTTTCTTTGATGAAACATGTATTCAAATACTTAATCATTTTCATTATTGAGTTTTAAGAGCTTCTTAGATATTCTGGATACAAGTCCTTTTTCAGAAAAGTAATTTGCAAATGTTTTCTCCCAGTCTGTGGCTTGTCTTTTCATTTTCTTAATGGAGCCTTGAAGCCCAAGAATGTTTAATTCTGATGACGTTCCATCAGTTTATCTTTTTTTTTTCTTATATGGATCATGGTTTTAGTGTTGCATTAAGAACTTGTATCAGTCAGGGTTCAACTCTGAAAACAGAACCAAAAGGAGATTATATTTTATCTATCCATCTATCTAGCACACTGCAATGTGGAACATATTTTGTATTATTTTAATTCTTTTAAATGTACTGGGGGGATGCGGTGGTGGAGGAATAGGACGGGGAGACCACTTTCTCCCCCACAAATTCATAAAAAGAACATTTAAACGCTGAGTAAATTCCACAAAACAACTTCTGAATGCCGGCAGAGGACATCAAGCACCCAGAAAAGCAGCCCATTGTCTTCAAAAGGAGGTAGGAAAAAATATAAAAGACAAAAAAAGAGACAAAAGAGGTAGGGACGGAGCTCTGTCCTGGGAGGAGAGTCTTAAAAAGAGAAGTTTCCAAACACCAGGAAACACTTTCACTGCCAAGTCTGTGGTGAACCTTGGAAGCACAGAGGGCAACATAACAGGGAGGAAAAATAAATAAATAATTAAAACCCACAGATTACAAGCCCAACGGTAATTCCCCCAGCGGAGAAGCAGCGCAGACGCCTGCGCGCACCACTAGCAAGCAGGGGCTGGGCAGGGAGGTGCAGGTTGCATTGCTCAGAGTAAGGCTCTGGCCTGAATGCCCCAAGGGCAATCTGAGCAAACTAACTTGGGCTAGCAAACCAGACTGTGGGATAACTACCACGGAAAAGCCCTAAGACACCACCAGGCCCGCGCACAGAACAAAGGACTGAACAGAACTAGCCAGCTACAGACCATCCCCCTCTGGTGACAGGCAGCCAGAGCTGGAAGGGGGCAATAGCAGCCCCAGAGAGACATTATCTACCAAACTGCAAGCAGACTTCTTTGCTAACTAAGATTTCTTGGGGTTCTGGACAGTCAACATCTGCCTGAGAAGGTGCGTGGGTTGTACACCCAGAAAACCGAGCGACAGGGACTGGGGAGGCAATAAGTCGCAGCGACTGTGCACACCAAACACCTCATCACCTGAGCTGCTCGGACCTGGGAAGGGCAAAAAACGCCGGCCCAACCAAGTCTGCACCTCTGAGGACTACCCAAGTGCCTAAACCTGAGCGACTTAGACTTGGGAGGTGCATGCAGCCCAGGGCCAGCATCAGACGGTTCCCGTTGGAGCATCCTAGAGAAGGCAATGGCACCCCGCTCCAGTACTCTTGCCTGCAAAGCCCATGGGCAGAGGAGCCTGGTGGGCTGCACTCCATGGGGTCACGAAGAGTCAGACACGACTGAGCGACTTCACTTTCACTTTTCACTTTCCTGCATTGGAGAAGGAAGTGGCAACCCACTCCAGTGTTCTTGCCTGGAGAATCCCAGGGATGGGGGAGCCTGGTGGGCTGCCATCTATGGGGTCGCACAGAGTCGGACATGACTGAAGCGACTTAGCAGCTGCAGAGCCTTAGCAGTGTGGGCAGGGAGGGCGCATGCGCTGTGAGCAGGGCTGAGGCACTGCAAGCACACGCCAGTGTTGTTTGCAGCATCCCTCCCTCCCCACAGCGTGACTGAACAAGTGAGCCTAAAAAAGGTGTTCACCACTGCCCCCTTTGTGTCAGGGTGGAAATCAGACACCAAAGAGACCAGCAAACAGAAGAAGCTAAAACAGAAGGAACCGCCTTGGAAGTGACAGGTGCAATAGATTAAAACCCTGTCGTTAGTACCGACTACATGGGAAGGGGCCTATAGATCTTGAGAAATATAAGCCAGACCAAGGAAATATCCGAAAATTGAACTGACCCCATAATACCCACAACAACACCAGAGAAAGTCCTAGGTATATTTTTTATTATTTTTATGATCATTCTTTTTTTTTTTAATTTTTAAGTCCTCTATTACTCCTTTAATTTTCACTTTTATAACCTACTATTACTTTGCAAAAAAACCCCACCATTTTTAAAAAACAAACTTCATATATATATATATATATTTTTTTTTTATAATTTTTGTGACCTTTTTTTTTCTCTTTTTTTCTTCTTTTCTTTAATATTATATTTTTGGAATTCCAAACTCTATTCTAGATTTTTAATCTTTGCTTTTTGGTATTTGTTATCAATTTTGTACCTTTAAGAACCCAATCTTCAGTGCCCATTTTTACTTAGGATAGAGATTACTGGCTTGACTGCTCTCTCCCACTTTGGACTCTCCTTTTTCTCCACCAGGTTGCCTCTGTCTCCTCCCTACCCCCTTTCTTCTCTACCTAACTCTGTGAATCTCTGTGTGTTACAGACGGTCGAGAACACTTAGGGAACTGATTACTGGCTGGATCTGTCTCTCTCCTTTTGATTACCCCCTTTTATCCTCCTGGCCACCTCTGTCTCCTTCCTCCCTCTTCTCTTCTCTGTATTACTCCGTGAACATCTCTGAGCGGTCCAGTTGTGGAGTGCACATAAGGAAGTGATTACTGGCTAGCTTTCTCTCTCTTCTATTGATTCCACCTCATCTCATTTGGGTCACCTCTAACTCTTCCCTCTTCTCTTCTCCATGTAACTCTGTGAACCTCTCTGGGTGTCCCTCACTGTGGAGAGACTTTTCATCTTTAACCTAGATGTTTTATCAGTGGTGCTGTATAGAAGGAGAAGTCTTGAGACTACTGTAAAAATAAGACTGAAAACCAGAAGCAAGAGGCTTACATCCAAATCCTGAGAACACCAGAGAACTCCTGACTCCAGGGAACATTAATTGACAGGAGCTCATCAAACGCCTCCATACCTACACTGAAACCAAGCACCACCCAAAGGCCAACAAGTTCTAGAGCAAGACATAGCATGCAAATTCTCCAGCAACACAGGAACACAGCCCTGAGCTCCAATATATAAGCTTCCCAAAGTTACTCCAAAACCATTGACATCTTGTAACTCATTACTGGACACTTCATTGCACCCCAGAGAGAAGAAATCCAGCTCCACCCACCAGAACACTGACACAAGCTTCTCTAACCAAGAAACCTTGACAAGCCACCTGTACAACCCCACCCACAGTGAGGAAACTCCACAATAAAGAGAACTCCACAAACTGCCAGAATACAGAAAGGCCACCCCAAACACAGCAATATAAACAAGATGAAGAGACAGAGGAATACCCAGCAGGTAAAGGAACAGGGTAAATGCCCACCAAACCACACACAAGAGGAAGAGATAAGGAATCTACCTGATAAAGAATTCCAAATAATGATAGTGAAAATGATCCAAAATCTTGAAATAAAAATGGAATCACAGATAAATAGCCTGGAGACAAGAATTGAGAGATGCAAGAAAGGTTTAACAAGGACCTAGAAGAAATAAAAAAAAAGAGTTAATATATAATGAATAATGCAAAAAATGAGATAAAAAACACTCTGGAGGCAACAAATAGTAGAATAACAGAGGCAGAAGATAGGATTAGTGAATTAGAAGATAGAATGGTAGAAATAAATGAATCAGAGAGGAAAAAAGAAAAACGAATTAAAAGAAATGAGGACAATCTCAGAGACCTCCAGGACAGTGTTAAATGCCCCAACATTCGAATCATAGGAGTCCCAGAAGAAGAAGACAAAAAGAAAGACCATGAGAAAATACTTGAAATAATAGTTGAAAACTTCCCTAAAATGGGGAAGGAAATAATCACCCAAGTCCAAGAAACCCAGAGAGTCCCAAACAGGATAAACCCAAGGCGAAACACCCCAAGACACATATTAATCAAATTAACAAAGATCAAACACAAAGAACAAATATTAAAAGCAGCAAGGGAAAAACAACAAATAACACACAAGGGGATTCCCATAAGGATAACAGCTGATCTTTCAATAGAAACTCTTCAGGCCAGGAGGGAATGGTGAGACATACTTAAAGTGATGAAAGAAAATAACCTACAACCCAGATTACTGTACCCAGCAAGGATCTCACTCAAATATGAAGGAGAAATCAAAAGCTTTACAGACAAGCAAAAGCTGAGATAATTCAGCACCACCAAACCAGCTCTCCAACAAATGCTAAAGGATCTTCTCTAGACAGGAAACACAAAAAGGGTGTATAAACTTGAACCCAAAACAATAAAGTAAATGGCAATGGGATCATACATATCAATAATTACCTTAAACGTAAATGGGTTGAATGCCCCAACCAAAAGACAAAGACTGGCTGAATAGATACAAAAACAAAACCCCTATATATGTTGTCTACAAGAGACCCACCTCAAAACAGGGGACACATACAGACTGAAAGTGAAGGGCTGGAAAAAGATATTCCATGCAAATAGAGACCAAAAGAAAGCAGGAGTAGCAATACTCATATCAGATAAAATAGACTTTAAAACAAAGGCTGTGAAAAGAGACAAAGATGGCCACTACATAATGATCAAAGGATCAATCCAAGAAGAAGATATAACAATTATAAATATATATGCACCCAACATAGGAGCACTGCAATATGTAAGACAAATGCTAACAAGTATGAAAGGGGAAATTAACAATAACACAATAATAGTGGGAGACTTTAATACCCCACTCACATCTATGGATAGATCAACTAAACAGAAAATTAACAAGGAAACGCAAACTTTAAACGATACAATAGACCACTTAGACCTAATTGATACCTATCGGACATTTCACCCCAAAACAGTGAATTTCACCTTTTTCTCAAGTGCACACAGAACCTTCTCCAGGATAGATCACATGCTGGGCCATAAATCTAACCTTGGTAAATTCAAAAAAATTGAAATTATTCCAAGCATCTTTTCTGACCACAATGCAGTAAGATTAGATCTCAATTACAGGAGAAAAACTATTAAAAATTCCAACATATGGAGGCTGAACAACACGCTGCTGAATAACCATCAAATCACAGAAGAAATCAAAAAAGAAATCAAAATATGCATAGAAATGAATGAAAATGAAAACACAACAACCCCAAACCTGTGGGACACTGTAAAAGCAGTGCTAAGGGGAAAGTTCATAGCAATACAGGCAGACCTCAAGAAACAAGAAAAAAGTCAAATAAAAAACCTAACTCTACACCTAAAGCAACTAGAAAAGGAAGAAATGAAGAACCCCAGGGTTAGTAGAAGGAAAGAAATCTTAAAAATTAGGGCAGAAATAAATGCAAAAGAAACAAAACAGACCATAGCAAAAATCAACAAAGCCAAAAGCTGGTTCTTTGAAAGGATAAATAAAATTGACAAACCATTAGCCAGACTCATCAAGAAACAAAGGGACAAAAATCAAATCAATAAAATTAGAAATGAAAATGGAGAGATCACAACAGACAACACAGAAATACAAAGGATCATAAGAGACTAATATCAGCAATTATATGACAATAAAATGGACAACGTGGAAGAAATGGACAAATTCTTAGAAAAGTACAACTTTCTAAAACTGAACCAGGAAAAAATAGAAAATCTTAACAGACCCAAGCACGGAAATTGAAACTGTAATCAGAAATCTTCCAGCAAACAAAAGCCCAGGTCCGACGGCTTCACAGCTGAATTCTACCAAAAATTTAGAGAAGAGCTAATACCTATCCTACTCAAACTCTTCCAGAAAATTGCAGAGGAAGGTCAACTTCCAAACTCATTCTATGAGGCCACCATCACCCTAATACCAAAACCTGACAAAGATGCCACAAAAAAAGAAAACTACAGACCAATATCACTGATGAACATAGATGCAAAAATCCTTCACAAAATTCTAGCAATCAGAATCCAACAACACATTAAAAAGATCATACACCATGACCAAGTGGGCTTTATCCCAGGATGCAAGGATTCTTCAATATCTGCAAATCAATCAAAGTAATACACCACATTAACAAATTGAAAAATAAAAGCCATATGATTATCTCAATAGATGCAGAGAAAGCCTTTGACAAAATTCAACATCCATTTATGATAAAAACTCTCCAGCAAGCAGGAATAGAAGGAACATACCTCAACATAATAAAAGCTATATATGACAAACCCACAGCAAACATTATCCTCAATGGTGAAAAATTGAAAGCATTTCCCCTAAAGTCAGGAACAAGACAAGGGTGCCCACTTTCACCACTAATATTCAACATAGTTTTGGAAGTTTTGGCCACAGCAATCAGAACAGAAAAAGAAATAAAAGGAATCCAACTTGGAAAAGAAGAAGTAAAACTCTCACTGTTTGCAGATGACATGAGCCTCTGCATAGAAAACCCTAAAGACTCCATCAGAAAATTACTAGAGCTAATCAATGAATATAGTAGAGTTGCAGGATATAAAATCAACACACAGAAATCCCTTGCATTCCTATACACTAATAATGAGAAAATAGAAAGAAAAATTAAGGAAACAATTCCATTCACCACTGCAACAAAAAGAATAAAATACTTAGGAATTTATCTACCTAAAGAAACTAAAGACCTATATATAGAAAACTATAAAACACTGGTGAAAGAAATCAAAGAGGACACTAATAGATGGAGAAATACACCATGTTCATGGATCAGAAGAATCAATATAGTGAAAATGAGTATACTACCCAAAGCAATCTATAGATTCAATGCAATCCCTATCAAGCTACCAATGGTATTTTTCACAGAACTAGAACAAATAATTTCACAACTTGTATGGAAATACAAAAAACCTCGAATAGCCAAAGCAATCGAGAAAGAAGAACGGAACTGGAGGAATCAACCTGCCTGACTTCAAGCTCTACTACAAAGTCACAGCCATCAAGACAGTATGATACTGGCACAAAGACAGAAATCTAGATCAATGGAACAAAATAGAAAGCCCAGAGATAAATCCACACACCTACGGACACCTTATCTTTGACAAAAGAGGCAAGAATATACAATGGATTAAAGACAATCTCTTTAACAAGTGGTGCTGGGAAAACTGGTCAACCACTTGTAAAAGAATGAAACTAGAACACTTTCTAACACCATACACAAAAATAAACTCAAAATGGATTAAAGATCTAAACGTAAGACCAGAAACTATAAAACTCCTGGAGGAGAACACAGACTAAACACTCTCCGACATAAATCACAGCAGGATCCTCTATGACCCACCTCCCAGAATATTGGAAATAAAAGCGAAAATAAACAAATGGGACCTAATTAAACTTAAAAGCTTCTGCACAACAAAGGAAACTATAAGGAAAGTGAAAAGACAGCCTTATGAATGGGAGAAAATAGTAGCTAATGAAGCAACTGACAAACAACTAATCTCAAAAATATACAAGCAACTCCTGCAGCTCAATTCCAGAAAAAATAAATGACCCAATCAAAAAATGGGCCAAAGGACTAAACAGACATTTCTCCAAAGAAGATATACAGATGGCTAACAAACACATGAAAGATGCTCAACATCACTCATTATCAGAGAAATGCAAATCAAAACCACAATGAGGTACCATTTCACGCCAGTCAGAATGGCTGTGATCAAAAAGTCTACAAGCAATAAATGCTGCAGAGGGTGTGGAGAAAAGGGAACCTTCTTACACTGTTGGTGGGAATGCAAATTAGTACAGCCACTATAGAGAACAGTGTGGAGATTCCTTAAAAAACTGGAACTAGAACTGCCTTATGACCCAGCAATCCCACTGCTGGGCATACACACTGAGGAAACCAGAATTGAAAGAGACACATGTACCCCAATGTTCATTGCAGCACTGTTTATAATAGCCAGGACATGGAAGCAACCTAGATGTCCATCAGCAGATGAATGGATAAGAAAGCAGTGGTACATATACACAATGGAGTATTACTCAGCCATTAAAAAGAATACATTTGAATCAGTTCTAATAAGATGGATGAAACTGGAGCCTATTATACAGAGTGAAGTAAGCCAGAAAGAAAAACACCAATACAGTATGCTGCTGCTGCTGCTGCTGCGTCACTTCAGTCGTGTCTGACTCTGTGCGACCCCATAGATGGCAGCCCACCAGGCTCCCCTGTCTCTGGGATTCTCCAGGCAAGAATACTGGAGTGGGTTGCCACTTCCTTCTCCAATGCATGAAAGTGAAAAGTGAAAGTGAAGTTGCTCAGTCATGCCCGACTTTGTGACCCCATGGACTGCAGCCCACCAGGCTCCTCCATCCATGGGGTTTTCCAGGCAAGAGCACTGGAGTGGGTTGCCAATACAGTACAGTAATGCATATATATGGAATTTAGAAAGATGGTAACAATAACCCTGTATGCGAGACAGCAAAAGAGACACAGATGTATAGAACAGTCTTTTGGACTCTGTGGGAGAGGGAGAGGGTGGGATGATTTGGGAGAATGGCATTGAAACCTGTATAATATTATATATGAAACGAATCGCCAGTCCAGGTTCGATGCATGATATTGGATGCTTGGGGCTGGTGCACTGGGATGACCCAGAGGGATTGTACAGGGAGGGAGGAAGGAGGGGGGTTCACGTGTATACCTGTGGTGGATTCATGTTAATGTATGGCAAAACCAATACAATATTGTAAAGTAATTAACCTCCAATTAAAATAAATAAATTTATATTAAAAAAATAAATGTACTGGGACTTGTTTTATAGCCTAGCATATAATCTATTCTGTAAAGCATTCCATGTGCTGTTGAAAAGAATATACACTACATTGTTGTCAGCTAGAGTGCTTTACAGTTTGTTTATATTGTTCTACATATATATATATACACATATATGTATTCACTGATTTTCTATCTAGTTCTATCCATTATTGGAAGTGGGATATTGAATTTTCCAATTATTGTTATTATTTCTGTTTAATTCTGTCAGTTTTCTGCTTCTTGTATTTTAAGACTCAGTTGTTAGGTACACATATGATTACAACTGTGGAGCTTCCTGATGAACAGATGCTTTTATTTTTATAAAATGTCTTTTGTTGTCACTAGATCCATTTCTTTTTCTTTGCCTTAAAGTCTATTTGTTTGATACCTGTATAGTCTTTCCAGCTCCCCTGTGGTTATTGTTCAGTTCAGATATTTAGTCATGTCTGACTCTTTGAAACCCCATGGACTACAGCACACCAGGCTTCCCTGTCCATCACCAACTCCTAGAGCTTCCTCAAACTCATGTCCTTTGAGTCAGTGATGCCATCCAACCATCGCATCCTCTGTTGTCACCCCTTCTCCTCCTGCCTTCAATGTTTCCCAGCATCAGGGTCTTTTCTAATGAGTCAGTTCTTTGCATCAGGTGGCCAAAGTATTGGAGCTTCAACTCCAGCATCAGTCCTTCCAATGAATATTCAGGACTAATTTCCTTTAGGATAGACTGGTTTGGTCTCCTTGCAATCCAAGGAACTCTCAAGAGTCTTCTCCAACACCACAGTTCAAAAGCATCAATTCTTCGGTGTTCAAGTTTCTTTTGGTTCAACTCTCACATCCATACATGACTACTGGAAAAACCATAGCTTTGACTAGAAGGACCTTTGTCAGCAAAGTAAGGTCTCTGCTTTTTAAAATGCTGTCTAGGTTTGCCATAGCTTTCCTCCAAGGAGCAAGCATTTTTTAATTTCATAGCTGCAGTCACCATCTGCAATGATTTTGAAACCTGAGAAAATAAAATCTGTCATTGTTAAAATTGTTTCCCCATCTATTTTCCATGAAGTGATGGGACCAGATGCCATGACCTTCATTTTTGAAGGCTGAGTTTTTAGCCAGCTTTTTCACTCTCCTCTTTCATTTTCATCAAGAGCCTCTTTAGTTCCTCTTAGCTTTCTGCCATAAGGGTGGTGTCACCTGCATATCTGAGGTTATTGATATTTCTCCCAGAAATCTTGATTCCAGCTTGTGCTTCATCCAGCCCAGCATTTCATATGATATACTCTGCATATGACAGAATGATCTCTGTTTGTTTCCAAGGCAAACTATTCAATATCACATTAATCCAAGTTTATGCCCCGACCAGTAATGCTGAAGAAGCTGAAATTGAACGGTTCTATGAAGACCTACAAGACCTTCTAGAACTAACACCCCCCAAAAATGTCATTTTCATTATAGGGGACTGAAATACAAAAGTAGGGAGTCAAGAAATACCTCGAGTAACAGGCAAATTTGGCCTTGGAGTACAAAATGAAGCAGGGCAAAGGCTAACAGAGTTCTGTCAAAAGAACACACTGGTCATAGCAATTACTCTCTTCCAACAACACAAGAGAAGACTCTACACATGGACATCACCAGATGGTCAATACCGAAATCAGACTGATTATATTCTCTGCAGCCAAAGATACAGAAGTTCTATACAACCAGCAAAAACAAGACCAGGAGCTGACTGTGGCACAGACCACGAACTCAGAGAGAAATTCAGAGTTAAACTGAAGAAAGTAGGGAAAACCACTTGACGGTTCAGGTATTACCTAAATCAAATCCCTTATACAGTAGAAGTGACAAATAGATTCAAGGGATTAGATCTGCTAGACAGGGTGCCTGAAGAACTATGAAAGGAGGTTTGTGACATTGTACAGGAGGCAGGGATCAAGACCATCCCCAAGGAAAAGAAAAGAAATGCAAAAAGGCAAAATGGTTGTCTGAGGAGGCCTTACAAATAGCTGTGAAAAGCAAGAGAAGGGAAAGGGAAAGAGAAAAGGAAACATATACCCATTTGAATGCAGAGTTCCAAAGAATAGCAAGGAGAGGTAAGAAAGCCTTCCTCAGCAATCAGTGCAAAGAAATAGAGGAAAACAATAGAATGGGAAAGACTAGAGATCTCTTCAAGAAAATTAGAGATACCAAAGGAACATTTCATGCAAAGATGGGCACAATAAAGGACAGAAATGGTATGGACCTAACAAAAGCAGAAGAGGTGGCAAGAATACACAGAACAACTATACAAAAAAGATCTTCACGACCCAGATAATTACCATGGTGTGATCACCCACCTAGAGCCAGACATCCTGGAATGCAAAGTCAAGTGGGCCTTAGGAAGCATCACTATGAACAAAGCTAGTGGAGGTGATGGAATTCCAGTTGAGCTATTTCAAATCTTGAAAGACAATGCCATAAAAGTTCTGCACTGAATATGCCAGCAAATTTGGAAAACTCAGCAGTGGCCACAGGACTGGAAAAGGTCAGTTTTCATTCCATTCCCAAAGAAAGGCAATGCCAAAGAATGTTCAAACTACTGCACAATTGCACTCATCTCACACACTAGTAAAATAATGCTCAAAATTCTCCAAGACAGGCTTCAACAGTATGTGAACCATGAACTTCCAGATGTTCAAGCTGGATTTAGAAAAGTCAGAGGAACCAGAGATCAAATTGCCAACATCCGTTGGATCATAAAAAAAACCAGAGAGTTCCAGAAAAATATATACTTCTGCTTTATTGACTATGCTAATGCCTCTGACTGTGTGGACCACAGCAAACTCTGGAAAATTCTTAAAGTAATGGGATTACCAGACCACCTGGCCTGCCTCTTGAGAAATCTGTATGCAGGCAGGAAGCAACAGTTAGAACTGGACATGGAACAACAGACTGGTTCCAAATCAGGAAGGAGTACATCAAGGCTGTATATTGTCACCCTGCTTATTTAACTTGTATGAGGAGGACATCATGAGAAATGCTGGGCTGGAAGAAGCACAAGCTGGAATCAAGACTGCCAGGAGGAATATCAATAACTTCAGATATGCAGATGACACCACTCTTATGGCAGAAAGTGAAGAGAACTAAAGAGTCTCTTGGTAAAAGTGAAAGAAGAGAGTGAAAAAGTTAGCTTAAAGCTCAACATTCAGAAAACTAAGATCATGGCATCCGGTCTCATTACTTCATGGCAAATAGATGAGGAAATAGTGGAAACAGTGGCTGATTTTATTTTGGGGGGCTCTAAAATCACTGCAGATGGTGATTGCAGCCATGAAATTAAAAGACTCTTACTCCTTGGAGGGAAAGTTATGACCAAACTAGACAACATATTAAAAAGCAGAGACATTACTTTACCAACAAAGGTCTGCCTAGTCAAAGCTATGGTTTTTCCAGTAGTCATGTACGGATGTGAGAGTTGGACTATAAAGAAAGCTAAGGACTGAAGTATTGATGCTTTTGAACTGTGGTGTTGGAGAAGACTCTTGAGAGTCCCTTGGACTGCAAGGAGAACAATCCAGTCCATTCTAAAGGAAATCAGTCCTGAATATTCATTGGAAGGACTTATGCTGAAGCTGAAACTCTAATACTTTGGCCACCTGATGCAAAGAACTGACTCATTTGTAAAGACCTTGATGCTGGAGGCATCTCCTGAAGGCAGGAGGAGAAGGGGATGACAGAGAATGAGATGGTTGGATGGCATTACCGACTCAATAGACATGCTGCTGCTGCTAAGTAGCTTCAGTCATGTCTGACTCTGTGCGACCCCATAGACGGCAGCCCACCAGGCTCCCCCGTCCCTGGGATTCTCTAGGCAAGAATACTGGAGTCGGTTGCCACTTCCTTCTCCAATGCATGAAAGTGAAAAGTCAAAGTGAAGTCGCTCAGTCGTGTCCAACTCTTCGCGACCCCATGGACTGCAGCCTACCAGGCTCCTCCATCCATGGGATTTTCCAGGCAAGAGTACTGGAGTGGGGTGCCATTGCCTTCTCCAATAGACATGAGTTTGAGTAAACTCTAGGAGTTGGTGATAGACAGGGAGGCCTTGCATGCTGCAGTCCATGGGGTCACAAAGAGTCAGACACAACTGAGTGACTGAACTGAACTCTGTATATAAGTTAAATAAACAGGGTACAGTATACAGTCTTGTCATATTCCTTTCTCAATTTGGAACCAGTCCATTGTTCCATATCTGTTTCTAACTGTTGCTTCTTGACCTTCATACAGATTTCTCAAGAGGCAGTTAAGGTGGTCTGGAATTCCCAACTCCTGAAGAATTTTCCAGAGTTTGCTGTGGTCCACACATTCAAAGGGTTTGGAGTCAATGAAGCAGAAGTAGATGTTTTCCTGGAATTCTTTTGCTTTTTCAATGATCCAACGGATGTTGGCAATTTGATCTTTGGTCCCTTCACCTTTTCAAAATCCAGCTTGAACATCTGGAAGTTCTCAGTGCACGTACTCTTGAAGCCTAGTTTGGAGAATTTGAGCATTTCTTGCTAGCATGTAAGATGACTGCAAATGTTTGAGCATTTTTTGGCATTGCCTTTCTTTGGGATTAGAGTGAAAACTGACCTTTTCCAGTCCTGCTGAGTTTTCCAAATTTGCTGGTATATTGAGTGCAGCACTTTCACAGCATTATCTTTAGGATCTGAAATAGCTCAGCTGGAATTCCATCACCTCCGCTAACTTTGTTCATAGTGATGCTTCCTAAGGCCCACTTGACTTCGCACTCCAAGATGTATGGCTCTAGGTGGATGATCACACCATCTTGGTTATCTGGGTCATTAAGATCTTTTTTGTATAATTCTTCTGTGTATTCTTGCCACCTCTTCTTAATATCTTCTGCTTCTGTTAGTTCCATACCATTTTTGTCCTTTATTGAGCCCATCTTTGCATGAAATGTTCCCTTGGTATCTCTAATTTTCTTGAAGAGATCTCTAGTCTTTCCCTTCCATTGTTTTCTTGTGTTTCTTTGCACTGATCACTTAGGAAGACTTTCTTATCTCTCCTGTTCTTTGGAACTCTGCATTCAGCTGGATATATCTTTCCTTTTCTCCTTTACCTTTCATTCTCTTCTTTTCTTAGCTATTTGTAAGTTCTCCTCAGGCCAACTATTTTGCCTTCTTGCATTTCTTTTTCTTGGGGATGGTTTTGATCACCACCTCCTATACAATATTGTGAACCTCCGTCCATAGTTCCTCAGGCACTCTGTTTATTGGATCTAATCCCTTAAATCTATTTGTCACTTCCACCAAATATAATCATAAGTGATTTCATACAGTTTCATACACCACCTGAATTTTCTAGTGGTGCTTTTTTTTACTTTCTTCAATCTAAGTCTGAATTTTGCAATTAGGAGTTCATGATCTGAGCCATAGTCAGATCTGTCTTGTTTTTGCTGACTGTATAGAGTTTCTCCATCTTTGGCTGCAAAGAATATAATCAATCTGATTTCTCTATTGACCATCTGGTGATGTCCATTTGTAGAGTCGTCTTTTTGTTGTTGGAAGAGGGTGTTTGCTGTGACCAGTGTGCTTTCTTGGCGAAACTGTTAGCCTTTGCCCTGTTTCATTTTGTACTCCAAGGCCAAACTTTCCTGTTACTCCAGGTATCTCTTGACTTCCTACTTTTGCATTCCAGTCCCCTATAATAAAAAGACATCCTTCTTGATGTTAGTTCTAGAAAGTCTGGTAGGTCTTCATAGAACCCTTCAACTTCAGCTTCTTCAGCACTAGTGGTTGGTGCATAGACTTGGATTACTGTGATACTGAATGATTTGCTTTGGAAACAAACAGAGATCATTCTGTCATTTTTGAGACTGCACCCGAGTACTGTGGTTATTGTTAGTATAATTGAATCTAAGATGTGTTGCTTATATTTGGATGTGTTTTTTTTTAAATACAATCTGACAATCTCTGACTAAAAGCTCAGTTCAGTTCAGTCACTCAGTCATGTCCGACTCTGCAAACCCATGAACTGCAGTATGACAGGGTTCCCTGTCTATCACCAACTCCCAGGGTTTACTCAAACTCATGTCCATTGAGTTGGTGATGCCACCAAGCATCTCATCCTCTGTTGTCCCCTTCCACTCCCCCCCCCCACTCAATCTTTCCCAACATCAGGGTCTTTTCAAATGAGTCAGTTCTTCACATCAGGTGGCCAAAGTATTGGAGTTTCAGCTTCAGCATCTGTCCTTCCAATGAATATTCAGGACGGATTTCCTTTGGGACGGACTGGTTGGATTGCCTTGCAGTCCAAGAGACTCTCAAGAGTCTTCTTCGGCACTACAGTTCAAAAGCATCAATTCTTTGGCATCCAGCTTTCTTTATAGTCCAACGCTAGACTTTTAGCTGATGAGTTTAATTAATTCACATTTAATGTAATTATTGATATGGCTGGATATATATCTGCTATTTTGCTCATGTATCTTTTTTTTCCTTCTATTCTTTTCTTGCCTCTGTATTAAATAGGTATTTTCTAGTGTACCTTTTAATTCCACTTTTTCTCACATTTTCTTAGTGGTAGTTATAGGAACTACAGTATATATCTTAAATTACCACAATCTTTTCCAGATTGGTACTAATTTAATTCCAGCAAAATATAGAATCTTTGCTCCAATAGTTCCACCCTCTTCCTCTCCTTTGTGCTTTGCCATGTATACTACATATTTAAGCCCAACAATATAGCTTTATAATTATTGTTTTATATGCTTGTCTTTTAATTAACTACGAGAGGAAAAAGAAAAAAATATTTTTCCTGTATTTTTATTTACCTACATATACTAGTGCTCTTTATTTCTTTGTGTGAAAATGCAAAATGTCAAAATGAAAAAAGAATGAAAAAAAAAGTGGCAGATTTTATTTTCTTGGGCTTCAAAATCACAGCAGATGGTGACTGCACACCATGAAATTAAAAGATGTTTTCTCCTTGGAAGCAAAGCTATGACAAACCTAGACAGCATATTAAAAAGCAGAGACATCACTTTGCTCACAAAGTCTGCCTAGTCAAAGCTATGGTATTTTTCAGTAGTCATGTACAGATGTGAGAGCTGGACCATAAAGAAGGCTGAGTGCCGAAGAGTTAGATGCTTTCGAATTATGGTGCTGGAAAAGCCTGGCGAGAGTCCCTTGGACTACAAGATCAAACCAGTAAATCCTAAAGGAAATAAGTCCTGAATATTCACTGGAAGTTCTGATTTTGAAGCTGAAGCCCTAGTACTTTGGCCACCTGATACAAAGACCTGACTCACTGGAAAAGACCCTGATGCTGGGAAAGATTGAAGGCAGGTGGAGAAGGGGGTGACAGAGGATGAGATGGTTGGTGGCATCATCGGCCCTATGAACACGGATCTGAACAAATTTCAGGAGATAGTGAAGTTCAGGGAAGCCTGGTGTGTTGCAGTTCATGGGATGGCAAAGAGTCAGACAGACTTAGCGACTGAACAACATGAAAGTTGTACATGCATGTACTTTGGGAAGAGTGTTATTCCAGGGAATGATGAATTACCTTCTAGTAATATAGCATCAAGTTTGGTAGCTATTTTTGAAGAAGAATTTTGCTGGATATGGAATTCTAGGAAAAAAATGGCAACCCACTCCAGTAATCTTGCCTGGAGAATTCCGTAGACAGAAGAGCCTGGGCTACAGTCCAAGGGGTCGCAAAGAGTCAGACACTACTGAGTGACTAACACACACACACATTATTCTTTCAGCACGTTGAATATATCATTCCCTGACTTCTGCTTCCATTGTTTCCAGTAAGAAGTAACCTATTAAATTTCCTGTGGTTCCTCTATTCTAACTGAGTCTCCTTTGATTGTTGAGTCATTTTTCTCTTTTTGCTTTAAAGATTCTTATTTTGTCTGGCTTTCAACAGTTGACTATGATGTTCCATGTATGGCTCTTTCTGTGTTTATCCCACTTAGAATTTGCTGAGCTTCTTGAATGTGTAGATTAATGTTTTCCCACAAATTTGGGATCATTTGTCCATTATTTCTTCAAATATATTTTTTAAGTATTTTTATTTATATATTTTTAAAATTTGATTGTGGTGGGTCTTAGTTGTAGCACATGGGGTCTTTAGTCTTCACTGGGGCATGGGGTATCTTTAGTGGCAGCATACAAATTCTTAGTTGCAGAATGTAGGATCTTGTCCCCTGACAAGGGATCAAACCCAGGTCCCTTGCATTGGGAGAATGGAGTCTTAGCCACTGGACCACAGAGAAGTCCTCTCTTCAGATATTTTAAATGCCCCTCTCTCTTCTTCTGGAACCTCTATTGCTTGTATACTGGTATGCCTGATGGTATCCCACAAATCTTTGAGCCTTTGCATTTTTCTTTATTGTTTTTTCCTCCCTGTTCTTCAGATTAGACAGTCTCTAGTAATCTAGCATTAGGTTTGCTGGTTATTTTCTTCTGTCAGCTCACATACACTGTTGAGCCACTTTGGTGAATTTTTCATTTCTGTAATTGTACTATTCAACTCCAATTTTTCCACTTGGTTTTCTTTTAAGTTTTTTATTTAATTAAATTAATTTTTTTATTTTTTAAAATTTTTTAAAAATATAAATTTATTTATTTTAATTGGAGGCTAATTACTTTATAATATTGTATTGGTTTTGCCATATATCAACATGAATCCACCACAGGTGTACACAGTTTTTTTTTTTTAATGTGGACAATTTTTAAAGTCTTTATTGAATCTGATGTCTGAGTCTTTATTGCTTCTATTGTTTTACATTCTAGTTTTTTGACCTCAAGGTTTGTGGGATCTTAGTTCCCTGATCAGGGATCAAACCCACCAGAGGAGTCTTAACCACTGGACTGCCAGGGAAACCCCTGTTTTTATTTTTAAGCCTGAATTTTAGGGGTTTCTTTTTGGTTCAGCATAGCTTAGTGGTCAGTCAATGATCAGTCAATCATCAATTAATCCAGATTATCTAGTAAGGCTTATATTCTTTGCTAATGAATCTGTTTATGGGTTAAAGTAGTATTGTTATAATATTGCATTGCTTCAGATCAAATCAACCCCCTCAGGCAGCAGAGTTGTCAGTCTTCACAGCCTGTTTCACTCTGGTAGTACTACCAGGCCATAGGGCTAGGGAGCTGGAGATGGAAGCAGCTACAAGCTAAAACATCACAGCAAATTTTTCTTGAACTACTTCTTCTCAATTTGTTGTATGCCTCTAGTCAGTTTCCAAAGTCCTAAAATGGTTGTTTTTGGCAATTTTGCTCAGCTTTTTTCTTGTACTTTTGGGGAAAATTTGCTGAGTTTCTCATTCAGCCATTTTGAAAATCCCTTCAAATGTTTGCCTTCTATTTTTTGTGATCCTTCTGAAACAACCAAGGTTAGCTTTGATTCAGAAAAGGGAAAAAAGAAAGATAGGAACCCACTAAAGAAAATGGAAAGCACCAAGCATAAAACCAAAGGAAAATTTTGGTATTCATCCTAGATAATCTCAAAATTGTAACCTAAAGTAAGCTGAGGTCACAGCTGAGTTCTTCTCCTAAACTCTGGAAGAAGAACTTCTAGATAATTGTGGGGAAAGAGTCATTCTTTTGAAAATAATGCCATTTATTTTGGGGCCAAACTTCCCTAATGAAATTTCATTCTATATCTATCTGTTAATTTAGGCTAAATTCCTTAGTCTTAAACTTAGAGTACAGCACAAAAGGAGAAATGCAATCTCATTTATGTTTTAGCTTTTTTTTCTTCTAGCATCTAGAAGTTCTCTATGGAAATCATGGAAAGAAAGAGTTATAAAGCGACCTGCAACAGCTCATGCTTTAAGACCAGATCAGATGATTAGTGATCAATTTGCCACAAAAACAAAGGTGTCAGAAATCCAAGATATGCTTCAGGAACTCATAGGTACTTCAATGTTCAATAAACTGGAAAACAGTGCTATTAAATATATATCATCAACAACAGTAAACCTTTCTAAAGCTTTGAGTACACTAAATGATGAAGTGAAAGCTATTAACCTCCATACTTCTGATACATATGCGAATGAGATAGCTGAAAGAGAACAAGAGATTTCCCTGAAGATAATACAAGATCTCAGTAAAAGAAATGAAATGCTTCAGCAAAAACTTCAAGAAGCAGAAGAAAAATATGAACACCTTATTCGATCCAAAGTTGTAGAGCACCAAGCATTGCCCACATCAACACAGAAAGTGTTACCTGAGCCTTCTCCACAATCAACAATTAGCCAAGCTGACATAGAAAACAGTTTAGACAGTATTTTGGCCAAAGAATTTGAAAACATGGTAGATGAGGCCCCCCCAAAAGGGACCAAAGCCTTGGGAATCAAGTGGGACTCATCGCAATCATATATAGCCCAAGGTGAAACAACTCCAGATTTAACTGGCCAGCAGAAAATGTCTTCTGGAGAGATCACTGAAGATAAGATATCAGTGAAGAAAGGTGGTGCCTTTCAGAAAGATGGGGCTGACGAGTTCCAGTCACAGAAAAAAAAGGGTACAAAAAGCTTGTCTGTGCAGGAGACCTCTGAATCAAATGTGAATGATGATAAAGGTAAACAGAAAGTCACAGGGACCCAACTTGATCACCACTTAGAATTACAAGCACTGGATAAGAAGAGAAAAGAAACAAAATCCTTTCCTGAAGCCAAATCAAAGTCACTCACTGAATCAAAAAGTCAATATTTTCCTTCTGATTTCCCTTCTGACAAGAGCCAAGGTGGTAGAAGTGGAACAAGTAGTAAACTGGAACAAGTCAGAGAGGCTAAATTGGAACATTCACAGAGTAAAAGTCAAATGTCTTCAGAGAATAAAGAGGAGCTCACCACTGAGTCAACGGACAAAGATGGCAGTGATGAGATGAGTAGCGAACCAGAGCCATCCAGGTGGAGCAAACTTGATCATTCCTCTGAGAAAATAAAAGGAAAGAAACACCGTCTCTCTTCAGGAAGCACTACAAGAAAAGAAGAAAAATCTGAAGAGAAAGATATGTTAGTCTTCAAGAAGAAATTCAAGTCTCTTGAACTTGCTAAATCAGGTATTCCAGATGGCGAAAGTGAACAGAGTAACCTAGAAGAATTTCAGAAAGCCATAGTGTCATTCCTTAAAGAGAAAATTGATAACATAGGAAAGCCCTGGGATAAGAAGACTGTATCAAAAGAGTTATTATTAAAAAGATCAGAAGTTGAGAAATTAGGAATCATAAAGACAAAAATGGAGGAATATTTCCAAAAAGTGGCTGAAACTGTGACAAAAATCTTAAGAAAATACAAAGATATAAAAAATGAAGGACAAATTGGAGAGAAACCTTTGAAACTAAAAAAGGTAGTCTCATTTATGCCAGAACGGCATTCTCAGGAACCAACTAGTGCACAGTCGGAAATTAGCACCTTAATTTCACAGGAGAGGCTTGACCCACTAACTGACAATTTAATAAGAATGATCTTGACCGAAATAGAAAGTGAAAGGAATGTTCCAGAAGCCTCTACAGTAGGGACAGACTATAAAGAGAAGGAAAAACAAGAGCTAGAAGAAAGGAGGTTTGAGATGATAAAGACGAATTTGGAGAAGGAAGAGGCATGGCTCCCAGTGAAGGAGGGAAAGCAAAGGCAACAGAAAGAGAAACAGTGGCAGGAAGAAGAGGTGTGGAAGGGACAGCAAAAACTCAAGATACAAAAGCAGATCGAGTCAGATGAGAAGCAAAAGGAAAGAGAAGAGGAGAGAGAAGGGTATCAGAAGTCAAAGCAGCAGCAGTTGGAGGCATGGAAACAAAAAAAGGAACAAGGTGTGCCTTTGGAGAAGGAAAAAGGACAGCAGTCGATGCAGGTTCAGGAGGAAGTGAGACATCTGGAGCAAGAAAGCAGTTTGGAGAGAGAGAAGGAGAAGCAGAAGGCAAGGAGAAATGTAGGGGACTATGAAAGTCAGAAGCAAAAAACCGCAAAGGAGATGAAGACGTATGAACAACTAGACCAGGTGCTCAGTCAGACTTCAATCACATTGTCTCACAGGTGGGAGAGCACACAGAAAGATATACCGCAGACACACCAAAGAATAGATTTCACTGGGAACCTTAAGAAATTAGGGGATCTGGCTGAAGGAAAGCATCTCATTCCAATCACTACTCCCATCTCCACACAATCCTCCTCACGTGGACCGTCTCCTCTTTCTGGAGCGTCTCTTGCAAAGTCCATCACTCTTACCTCTAGGCTTGCCCAAGCAAAGGAAATTGACCTCACTTCTGAAAAGGCCAAGGCACTGGAAATCATGGACACCTTTAATCAGCTTCAGGTGTTGGGGGAAACTACTACTCCTAAGATGCCTCGGGGTTTGGGAGTGGCTCTCAGTGCAGAGCAGGCCCAGGCTCTGGGGATTCCTGTTACTCCTCAGCAAGCTCAAGCTCAGGGCATCATGCTCACCCATCAGCAGGTCAAGGCCTTGGGAGTCACTCTCACCCATGAACAAGCTCAGGCACCAGGGATTACTCTCACCCCTCAACAGGCCCAAGCACTGGGGATCATTTTCACCCCTGAACAGGCTCAGACACCAGGGATCACTCTGACCCCTCAGCAGGTCCTGGCACTGGGGATTCCTGTCACCCCTCAGCAAATCCAGGAAGTAAGGGTTTCTCTCACCCCTCAGCAGACCCAGGCACTTGGGATCGCTCTTGCCCCTGAACAAGCTCAGGCACCAGGGATCACTCTCACCCCTCAGCAGGTCCAGGCACTGGGGATCACTCTCACCCCTGAACAAGCTCAGGCACCAGGGATTACTCTCACCCCTCAGCAGGCCCAGGCACTGGGGATACCTGTCACCCTTCAGCAAATTCAAGAAGTAGGTGCTTCTTTCACCCCTCAACAGGCTCAGGCATTGGGGATTCCTGTCACCCTTCAGCAGGCTCAAGCTCAGGGCCTCACTCTTACCCCTCAACAGGACCAGGCACTGAGGATCACTCTCACCCCTGAACAAGCTCAGGCACCAGGGATCACTCTCACCCCTCAGCAGGT
>NW_024070213.1:87710162-87710382 GCF_014754425.2 Oryx dammah | reverse complement strand
CCTGAACAAGCTCAGGCACCAGGGATCACTCTCACCCCTCAGCAGGTCCAGGCACTGGGGGTTCCTGTCACCCCTCAGCAAGCTCAAGCTCAGGGCATCAGTCTTACCCCTCAGCAGGCCCAGGCACTGGGGATCATTCTCACCCCTGAACAAGCTCAGGCACCAGATATCATTCTTACCCCACAACAGGCCCAGGCACTGGGGATTTCAGTCACCCCAC
>NW_024070213.1:87530503-87710152 GCF_014754425.2 Oryx dammah | reverse complement strand
GGCCCAGGCACTGGGGATCACTCTCACCCCTGAACAGGCTCAGGCACTGGGGATCACTCTCACCCCTCAGCAGGCCCAGGCACTGAGAATCCCTGTCATCATTCCACAGCCTCAGGATTTGGGGGCCCCTTTCACTTTAGGGCAGGCTCAAGCATTGGGGATTTCTCTCTCTCATGAACAGTTTGCAAAATTAGGGGTTCCTCTCACCTCAGATAAAGTGTATACCTTAGAATATCCCCACATCCCAGAACAAATCCAACCTTTGGAAGCTCCTTTCACCCCAGGGCAGGCCTGGTCCATGGGTATTACTGTTGGGTCTGTGCAGGACCAAACATCAAGAACTCCTCTCTTTAAGGAGCACCCCTTACCACCCTGGGCTAGTCCTCCTTCAGGACATACACTGAAAACTGGGATCTCTTCCATTACTGATAAATCTGTCACACAACATGCTCCTCACACTCCTAAGGAGTCCCCAGTATCATCTGCTGCTGTTGCTGAGGAGTCCCCTGTATTTGAGGTGCCTTCTACTCCTTTGCGTATGTCAAGGTTTCCTCTTAAACCAGCCCCCTCTGAGAAATTCTTGGGAATGAGGATTCCTTCAGACCCTGGGAAGCCCCTGGCACCACAGACTTCTCCTTCCTCCAGACAGACCCCAATGTCTAAGGATCTATCAACCTCTGTTCCATTCCCAACACCAGTTCCCAGTCCAATATCTGGGCTCTCTCCCACTTCACAGCAGCCCTTTGAACCAGAGGCCCTCCTTAGTTCTAGGCAATTCTTCATATCTAGGAACTCTATGACTCCCCAGTCACCTCTGATATTGAAGCCCTTTCTTGACCTCAGACAGCCCCTTATATCTGGAGTCCCAGTCACCTCTGCACAGATTCCCCAAATCTGGGCTCGTCTCTCTCCTGGGAAGCACTTGGTTCCTGGGACTACTTCCATCCCTCAGGAGCTCTTGAAATCTGGACCCTTAACACTCTCTGAGCAGTTTCAGGCATCCCAGACCTTTGCCACTCATAAGCAATCTCCTGGGTTACAAGCCCCTTCTACCCTTAGGCAGCATCTGCCACCAAGGGCCTTTCCTGGGCAAGCTTCCCCACTATGGGTCTCTCCCACCCCTGGGCGTCCCCTAACACCATTGACTCCCTCAACCCCTGAAAAGCCACAGAAAGATTTGTCCTCTGCTGTCTCTGAGAAAAGGAAGGAAAGATTGTCAATTATTTCTTCTCTGAAATTGAAATCAGTATCAGTCCAGCCCAGTGCTCCAAGTTTCAAGGTAATTCAAGCCCCTTTCACCACTAAGAAGTTCCAAACAGCAGAGGTCTCTGACACTTCTGAAGAAATCCAGATACCTGAAGATCCTTTTGCCGTGGAACGATTTACAATGTTTAAGTCCCATCTCACCGATTACAAGACACCAGTGTCACAAGCCCCTTATACTGATGAGGGGACCCTTCCTACTACTCTCATTAAGCCTGTAACCCCACTGCCTTCTCTTATTACTACTCAACTACTCAAAACGCGGCAGAGCTCACCTTCTGAGTGGGACCAGAAATCCCAACTTCCCCCTATCGATAAGCCCTGGGTACTGACTTCAGTTTCAGACACCAGGCAACCCAAGATGATGGTGCCCACTTCCTATCCCCAAGAGCTCAAAGAACAGAACTATTTTGTCGATGTGGAGGCTCAGCGGAAGAACCTGATACTCTTAAATCAGGCCACAAAAGCTTCTATACTCCCTTCACAGCTACACACAGAAGCTAGGAATCTCATAATTGAGACACTTCATACAGACAAAGTTCGGCTGGGATACCTATTCCGCAAGTACAATGCCTATAGACTGATCCAGCGTGCAAGGTAGATGTAAATATTATATGTCTAGTTGTCTGATTTAGTCCTGATTTCAAATATCCTCCCTCATTACCCTATCAGTATATATGTATTTGTCAGGTTAGGTGTTCTAAAAGATTCTCTTATAGAAGGTTTGTAAGATGGAAGCATATTTAAGATATCAAAAGGAGGTATATTTTTTAGAAATAAGAAATGTCATATAACACCCGTTTCACTCATATATATCTCTAGCAGAGATTCTAAAACATATTTTGAGGATCATGGTTAATCTCCAAAATATCAACTTAAAAAGTTTAGGAATGCTTGCAGTTATTCTGAATTACTTTAATCTTGCATTCACCAGAAGACCTATGATTCTTTTTTTTTTTTAATTTACTTTTTATTGCAGTGAAGTTGGACAGAAGATCTATTAAAGTGGGAGATGGCAGGCAGGTTTATGTACTTCATGTTGCCATAGCAGCTTTGATACTAGAATGACCTACAGGAAACATGTTCTAGTCTTGATTTGTAAAATTGAAATTAGCCTGCCATTCTTGTCCTTTGTGTTTGAGGTTGCCAACTTATTATTTTG
Source organism: Oryx dammah (assembly GCF_014754425.2). NCBI lineage: Eukaryota > Metazoa > Chordata > Mammalia > Artiodactyla > Bovidae > Oryx > Oryx dammah. The sequence goes on along the minus strand of NW_024070213.1, from coordinate 87,707,727 downwards.
GGGGTTTAAAAAACATTTTTTTATTGTAGAAATTCTTTCCCCTTTTTAAAATAGTTAATTTATAATACTGTGTTATCTTATTTGGAGAATTTTTCTAACCTAAAATTACAATATGTCAAACTAAGATCTATGATAGAAAAAGCTATCATTACTTATAGAAACAATCTATGTCATTTATTCAACAAATATTTATTGAATACGTACTATTTGGCAAGCACTGTTCTAGATGCTATGGATATAGCAGTGAATAAAACAAAGTACCCTGTTCTCATGATATTTACATTTCTGAGAACTGAATTCATTTGAAAACTAAGCACTGGAATAACAAGGTGTAAAAGAAGGACATTCAGTGTATAGACAGAAATTTTCATTTCAGAACTGGTTACCTTAGAATTGTTGAAATATTTTCTACTCTATAGTGTGTTTTTCTCTTCCCAGAATGAATGTTCCTAGTCTTTGTTGTTGTTGTTGTTGTTCCGAGTCTTTTAAATCTGTTTTTACACATAAGCACTTTAATCCACTTGAGAATTTGAAATAACGTGTTTCTGGTCATTCTCCAGTTCCTTTATGTCTTTTTTTCTTTGTTATATTAAATTAAAATAAATAATTGCATTCACCTAGTGCAGTATCTTAAAAAATACAAATAGAGTAAAAAGCCTCCTTAATATTCTTATTCTTGGCCATTAGCCCTCCTTCAGGGCTACCCAGGTATTCCACCCAGAGATACTTTCTACATATGTAGCAAAGTACATAGGCTCTTTTATCCCACTCTTTATACATTTAAAATTACAATGTTTGATTTTTTCATAACAAGCTAGAATTTAGATATTAATATATAAAGAGTCTACTTATTCATTTTACAGTTTTATAGTTCTCCAAAGTCTAGATTTACCAGAATTTACTTAACCTTTGATGAGGTTAACATAACATTTATGCTGTTTTCAATATTTTGCATTATAAAAATGTACTTCAATGAACAATCTTGTATATACATATGTATCTATGTATGTATGTTCCTAAAAGTAGAACTTCTAAATCAAGGGTAAGCATTTTGTAATTGTGATAAATTTTTTGTCAAATTGTTCTCCAAAGAGGTTGGAACAATTTATATATCGGTCAGCATTATAAAAGAGTATTTCCCCACAAATACTATCAACTTTTTTGTTCATTGTCAATGTAACGAATGAAATATGGCACTTCCATGCTTTCACTTGCATTACTTTTATTATAGGTTGAAGTTAAGCATCTTTTCATAGAGTTAAGAACCATCTGTATTTTATTTTCTGTGAAGATGCTATTCAAATGCTTTGCCCATTTTTCAACTGGGTTATCAAGTTGCTTTTTAAAATAATTAATTAATTAATTTTAACTGGAGGCTAATTACTTTACAATATTGTGGTGGTTTTTGCCATGTATCGACATGAATCAGCCATGGGTGCACATGTGTCCCCCCATCCTGAAGCCCCTTCCCACCTCCCTCCCCACTCCTCCCCTGGGTTGTCCCAGAACACCAGCTTTGAGCGTCCTGCTTCATGCATTGAACTTGCACTGGTCATCTATTTTACATAGGGTAACAGACATGTTTCAGTGTTATTCTTTCAAATCATCCCACCCTTGCCTTCTTCCACATAGTTCAAAAGTCTGTTCTTTACATCTGTGCCTTTTTTGTGTCTTACATATAGAGTGGTTGTTACTGTCTTTCTAAATTCCATATATACATGTTAATATTCTGTATTGGTGTTTCTCTTTCTGACTTACTTCACTCTGTATAATACACTCCAGTTTTATCCACCTCATTAAAACAGACTCAAATGAGTTCTTTTTTTTTTATATATATAGCTGAGTAATACTCCATTGTGTATATGTACCACAGCTTTCTTATCCATTCGTCTGCCGATAGACCTCTAGGTTGCTTCCATGTCCTGGCTATTGTAAACAGTGCTGTAATAAACATTGGGGTACATGTGTCTCTTTCAATTCTGGTTTCCTTGGTGTGTATGCCCAGAAGTGGGATTGCTGGGTGATATGGCAATTCTATTTCCAGTTTTTCAAGAAATCTCCACAATGTTCTCCATAGTGGCTGTACTAGTTTGCATTCCCACCAACAGTGTAAAAGGGTTCCCTTTTCTCCACACTCTCTCCAGCATTTATTGTTCGTAGACTTTTTGATAGCTGCCATTCTGACTGGCATGAGATGGTACCTCATTGTGGTTTTGATTTGCATTTCTCTGATAATGAGTGATGTTGAGCATCTTTTCATGTGTTTATTAGCCATTTGTCTTCTTTGGAAAGATGTCTGTTTAGTTTTTTGGCCCAATTTTTGATTGGGTCATTCATTTTTCTGGTATTGAGCTGCGTATGCTGCTTTAATATTTTAGAGATTAATTGTCAGTTGCTTCATTTGCTACTATTTTCTCCCATTCTGAAAGCTGTCTTTTCACCTTGCTTACAGTTTCCTTTGTTGTGCAAAATCTTTTAAGTTTAATTAGGTCCCAATTGTTTATTTTTATTTTTATTTCTGTTGCTTTCTTAATTGATTTCTGGGACCTGTTCAAATATTGAGAAAATTAGCCCCTTGTCTGTGATATAAACTACAAAACTTTCCCCACTTGTGTTTAGACTCTCCTTTTGGTGGGTTTTGCTTTCTAAATAATTTATATTTTTATATGTTTATATTCAGTTCAGTTCAGTCACTCAGTAGTGCCCGGCTCTTTGCGACTCCATGAACTACAGCACACCAGGCCTCCCTGTCCATTACCAACTCCTGGAGTTTACTCAAACTCTTGTTCATTGAGTTGGTGATGCCATCCAACCGTCTAATCCTCTGTCATCCCCTTCTCCTCCTGCGCTCAATCTTTCCCAGCATCAGGGTCTTTTCAAATGAGTCAGTTCTTCGTATCAGGTGGCCAAAGTACTGGAGTTTCAGCTTCAGCATCAGTCCTTCTAAAGAATATTCAGGAGTGATTTCCTTTAGGATGGACTGGTTGGATCTCCTTGCTGTCCAAGGGACTGTCAAGAGTCTTTTCCAATGCCACAGTTCAAAAGCATCAATTCTTCGGCACTCAGCTTTGTTTATAGTCCAACTCTCACATCCATACTGTAAAAACCATAGCCTTGACTAGACGGACTTTTGTTGGCAAAGTAATGTCTCTGCTTTTGAATATGCTGTCTAGGTTGATCATGACTTTCCTTCCAAGGACTAAGCGTCTTTTAATTTCATGGCTGCAGTCACCATCTGCAGTGATTTTGGAGCCACTGATTCCACTGTTTCCGCATCTATTTGCCATGAAATGATGGGACCAGATGCCATGATCTTCGTTTTCTGAATGTTGAGCTTTAAGGCAACTTTTCACTCTCCTCTTTCACTTTCATCAAGAGACTCTTTAGTTCTTCTTCACTTTCTGCCATAAGGGTGATATTATCTGCATATCTGAGGTTGTTGATATTTCTCCAAGCAATCTTGATACCAGCTTGTGCTTCTTCCAGTCCAGCGTTTCTCATGATGTACTCTGCATAGAAGTTAAATAAGCAGGGTGACAATATACAGCCTTGACACACTCCTTTTCCTATTTGGACAGTCTGTGTTCCATGTCTCGTTCTAACTGTTGCTTCCTGAGCTGCATATGGGTTTCTCAAGAGGCAGGTTAGGTGGTCTGGTATTCCCATCTCTTTCAGAATTTTCCAGTTTATTGTGATCCACAAGGTCAAAGGCTTTGGCATAATCAATAAAGCAGAAATAGATGTTTTTCTGGAACTCTCTTGCTTTTTCAGTGATCCAGCAGATGTTGGCAATTTGATCTCTGGTTCCTCTGCCTTTTCTAAAACCAGCTTGAACATCTGGAAGTTCATAGTTCATGGTCCATGTACTGGTAAAGCCTGGCTTGGAGAATTTTGAGCATTATTTTACTACCGTGTGAGATGAGTGCAATTGTGCGGTAGTTTGAGCATTCTTTGGCATTTTCTTTCTTTGGGATTGGAATGAAAACTGACCTTTTCCAGTCCTGTGGCCACTGCTGAGTTTTCCAAATTTGCTGGCATATTGAGTGCAACACTTTCACAGCATCATCTTTCAGGATTTGAAATAGCTCAACTGGAATTCCATCACCTCCTCTAGCTTTGTTCACAGTGATACTGCCTAAGGCCTACTTGACTTCACATTCCAGGATGTCTGGCTCTAGGTGAGTGATCACACCATCGTGATTATCTGGGTCATGAAGATCTTTTTTGTACAGTTCTTCTGTGTATTCTTGCCACCTCTTCTTAATATCTTCTGCTTCTGTCAGGTCCATACCATTTCTGTCCTTTATTGAGCCCATCTTTGCATGAAATGTTCCCTTGGTATCTCTAAGTTTCTTGAAGAGATCTCTAGTCTTTCCCATTCTATTGTTTTCCTCTATTTATTTGCATTGCTTGCTGAGGAAGGCTTTCTTACCTCTCCTTGCAATTCTTTGGAACTCTGCATTTAAATGAGTGTATCTTTCCTTTCCTCCTTTGCTTTTCACTTCTCTTCTTGTCACAGCTATTTGTAAGGCCTCCTCAGACAGCCATTTTGCTTTTTTCATTTTTTTTTTCTTGGGGATGGTCTTGCTCCCTGTCTCCTGTACAATGTCACGAACCTCTGTCCATAGTTCATCAGGCACTGTCTATCAAATCCAGTCCCTTAAATCTATTTCTCACTTCCACTGTATAATCATAAGGGATTTGATTTGGGTCATACCTGAATGGTCTAGTGGTTTTCCCCACTTTCTTCAATTTAAGTCTGAATTTGACAATAAGGAGTTCATGTTTATATTAATATTTTCAATAATGCCTTGTGCCTTATTTTAAAAAGCCCCTTCCACTCTGAGAAATATATTTTTAAAAAATTATTTTGATATTTCTTATAGTACTTTAATAGTTGATTATTAGTATTTTGGGGCTTCCCAGGTAATGCGAGTACTTTCTTCAATTTACATCTAAATTTTGCAATAAGGAGTTCATGATCTGAGCCACAGTCAGCTCCCGATCTTGTTTTTGCTGACTATATAGAGCTTCTCCATCTTTGGCTGCAAAGAATATAATCAATCTGATTTCAGTATTGGCCATCTGGTGATGTCCATGTATAGAGTCTTCTCTGTGTTGTTGCAAGAGGGTCTTTGCTACGACCAGTGCATTCTCTTGGCAAAACTCTGTTAGCCTTTGCCTTGCTTCATTTTGTAATCCAAGGCCAAATTTTCAGGTTACTCCAGGTATCTCTTGACTTCCTACTTTTGCATTCCAGTCCCCTCTGTTGAAAAGAACATTTTTGGGGAGGTGTTAGTTCTAGAAGGTCTTGTAGGTCTTCATAGAACCGTTCAACTTCATAGCTTTTTCAGCATAACTGTTTGGGGCATAGACTTGGATTACTGTTATTTGCTGTAGTTTTATTTTTATGATGCTGAGTCTTTGTGATAGTTATTATTACTGTTTCCTAGTACTTGTCTATGAGATGTGACCAGAATTGTGTGTCTTTTCTGTGCTGACTTGCCATTGTCAGTTTGAGACCCTCTAGAGTCTCCTTTTCCATTGGCATGATAAGCTATAGTGTTCAAGGTGATGGCTGTTCTGTTACCCTGTGTTCCTGAGAGTATAAAATGAAGTTCTTTTCTGCAAAGCTATGATGGATGTACTATGAGCAACAGATAAACTTTTGTTGTTTTTAGTCGTTGAGATTTGGGGATTATTTGTTAAAACAGCAAAACCTAGCTTATCTTTACTAACATAGTCTTCCTATTCAAAAAATGATACACGTTATTTTCTGTTCAGGGTGTGTGTGTGTGTGTGTGTGTGTGTATGTGTTCTGCTGGAGTTTTTAAAGTTTTCATGTAGCTCTTGAATATTCTTCAGTAAGTGTATATCTTGGTAGTTTTTATTTTTGATGTTATAAACGGACTCTCTCCTTCTTTGACACCTTCCAACTGGTTGTTATTGGTATAAAGGAAGGCTAGATTTCTCTATATCAATTTCATATGCATATTCATATGCATATCATTTCATATGCAATTTCAATGGCATATTCATCTTACTGTATTCAAAAGCATGTGATAGTTTTTCAGTTGATATTCTTGAGTTTTCCAATTACATAATCATATCTCTTATAAATAATAATGTTTTTACATCTAGATTTTTCCAATTTTTAAATATCTCATTTCTGTCTCTTGACTGCCTGAATTGATTTAAGACCTTAAGAACTGTATTAAAAAATATTGGTGACGTGGCCACCAGCACCAGGCCACCTTTGTTCATTTGACTTACCCAGAGTAACAGCTAGTAGTGCCTTTCCATGGCCTCATGTTATTTTTTTCTAGGAAAAATTCACCTTCAAGAATGTTTAAAAAGATTGTTTATATTTATATTTTCCTTTCTAAAAAAGCTGCAAAACATCTTTAACCTTAATCAATTTCATTTTGAGGAGAGTTATTTTATCTACTCCTTTGTAACTCAGAATGCCAAAATGTAAGTCATTCTTTCCCTGCTAATTGCTGCTGCTGCTGCTAAGTCGCTTCAGTCATGTCTGACTCTGTGCGACCCCATAGACGGCAGCCCACCAGGCTCCCCCATCCCTGGGATTCTCCAGGCAAGAACACTGGAGTGGGTTGCCATTTCCTTCTCCAGTGCATGAAAGTGAAAAGTGAAAGTGAAGTCGCTCAGTCGTGTCCGAATCTTCACGATCCCATGGACTGCAGCCCACCGGGCTCCTCCATCCATGGGATTTTCCAGGCGGTGCCATTGCCTTCTCCGTCCCTGCTAATTACTAAAATGTAAATATGAATTGATTAAAAATATAATGATGATAGAGGACATCATTCTAGTATCTGTCACTAAAAAATGCTGGCTTTTGGGTTGAAATACATTTTATCATATTAAAGAAGTATCCTTCAGCCCGTTTCATTATTTCTTTAAAATCAAGAGTGGATGTTTAATTTTGCTAAGTTTATTAAATTACATTTTTTAAAATATGATTTCAGCACTTCATTTTCATGGTTATCAGAGAAAATATTTTCTCCTAATATTTATTAATATGACTAATGTTTTAAACTATCACTGCATCCTTGGAATAAATCCTATTTGTATTGGGTTGGCAAAAAATTTGATTGGGTTTTTCTGCAGCATCTTACAGAAAAACCTGAATGAACATTTTGGCCAACCCAGTATCCTTCTTTGAGTGTGTTACATTTGCTAATATTTTATTTAGGATTTTATTTTGTACTGATATCCATTCATAAGTTTGACTGGTGGTTTATTTATTTATTTTGGTGTTTCTTTGTCAAATTTTGGTATAATTTTAAGTTTGGCGTCATTTTAAAAATGTGAAAACTTTTTTTCTATGCTGTAGAACAATTTAATGGTAAAATTAGCTGTTGTTTTTAAATTTGACAGATTTTACCTATGATACTATATGAACTTGGTGCTTTTGTGAGAAGTTCTTTGACAATTTAATTTTTACCTGGCAATTAAGTTTGTTTATAATTATTGAAGATTTTGAAGACTTGGTGCTTTTGTGGGAAGTTCTTTGACAATTTAATTTTTACCTGGCAATTAAGTTTGTTTATAATTATTGAAGATTTTGAAGACCTAAGTGACATGATGTGACCTGTTTTGGTAAAATCATTTAAAAACTGAAATATATAGATCAACATTTCACAATATTTAATTTATACACATAACTTTAATCCCATCAAGGATCAATTCACTCATTTTTCAGTAAGCTCTTGTTTAATATCTAATATTATATTGATCAAATCACCAACAATGTCTAACAAGGAATTACATATGGACAGATGAACAATTCCATAATAAAAATGGCTGAGTCAAGAAGATTGTAACATTGTATTGGAAAGAAAATGTAAACTATAATAATATAAATTATTTTTATAATAATATAATTTATTTATTATTATAAAGAAATTTTTGTAGAGCCTCTGTAAGTAAATATTTCATATTTAAATATGAAAATACTGTTTTAAAGTTATATTACCACATGATCAGTATTAATATACCTGAGAAGCAATGATGGAGAGGGTATAAAATTATACCATGTGCTGATAATGAAACATTTCATTTCCATATGTGTTGAAGAAAGTTCTTAAAGATACTAAATGTGATAGTGATAGATAGGATTTAACTTATCATTTAGTTCATCATCAACATTTTAAAAATATAACAGGGACTGAGTTAGGCCCAGGGGGTGGAGGGTGGAAGGATACAAAAATGGATAAACCATATCCCTGCCTCGAGGGCACTCAAAGGCTCCTCAGAAACAATCACACAAACATGACTATATAGAATGAGGTGGAAAGAACAATGATGGTATATCACCAACTCTATACAGAAGACTGAGCAGACACAAGAGTTAGGTGAAGCTTCTAGGCGTTCAGACTTTTGAATTATGTCTCAAAGAACTAGTAAGACTCATTAAGGCAGCAAAGGCAGAGAGTCTAGCTGAACAAAGAAAGGAAGCGAGAAGCAAAGTGTGTGTGTGTGTGTGTGTGTGAAAAGAGTAATTGTTTCAAGGAATGATGCATTATATCCACATAAGATGGCGGCAAATTTAAATGATAAATCTTTTGTGTGTTCTGATTGCTTCACCAACTGGCCATTCCTCCACCTCTCTCCCTCTCCTTGGGCCTCTCTATCCCCTGAGACACACAATAATAATGAAGTTAGGCCAAGGCCTCTAAGTGTTAAAGTGGAAGGACAAGTCTCAAGTCTCTCACTTTAAGTCAAAAGCTAGATTATGAATGAATTTAGCAAGCAAGGTAAGTTGAAAGCCAAGAAAGGCTGAAAGCTAGGCCTTTTGTACCAATTAGCTAAGTTGTGAATGCAAAGGAAAGTTCATGAAGGAAATCAACAGTGCTACTCTAGTGAATCTTACAAATGATAAGAAAGACAGTCTTATTGCTGACGTGAAGAAAATTTTAGTAGTATGGATAGAAGATCAAACCAGCCACAACATTCCCTTAATGGAAAGCCTAATCTAGACGAAGGCCCTAATCCTCTTTAATTCTATGAAGGCTGAAAGAGGTGAGGAAGCTGCAGAAGAACATTTAAATCTTGCAGAGGTTGATTTATGATGTTTAAGGAAAGAAGCCTCTTCATTACATCAAATGCAAGGTGGAAGCAGCAAGTGCTGATAAAGAAGCTACAGCAAGTTATCCAGATATAGCTAAAATAATGAAGGTGGCTACATTAAAAAAAAACAACAGTTAGAACTCATGGAACAACAGACTGGTTCCAAATAGGAAAAGGACTACGTCAAGGCTGTATATTGTCACCCTGCTTATTTAACTTCTATGCAGAGTACATCATGAGAAACGCTGGGCTGGAAGAAGCACAAGCTGGAATCAAGCTTGCTGGGAGAAATATCAATAACCTCAGATATCCAGATGACACCACCCTTATGGCAGAAAGTGAAGAGGAATTAAAAAGCCTCTTGATGAAAGTGAAACAGAGTGAAAAAGTTGGCTTAAAGCTCAACATTCAGAAAACGAAGATCATGGCATCTGGTCCCATCACTTCATGGGAAATAGATGGGGAAACAGTGGAAACAGTGACAGACTTTATTTTGGGGGGCTCCCAAAATCACTGCAGATGGTGATTGCAGCCATGAAATTAAAAGACACTTACTTCTTGGAAGGAAAATTATGACCAACCTAGACAGCATATTGAAAAGCAGAGATATTACTTTGCCAAAAAGGTCTGTCTAGTCAGTCCAGTTCAGTTCAGTTCAGTCACTCAGTCGTGTCCAACTCTTTGAGGCCCATGAATCGCAGCACGCCAGGCCTCCCTGTCCATCACCAACTCCCGGAGTTCACTCAAACTCACGTCCATTGAGTCGGTGATGCCATCCAGCCATCTCATCCTCTTTCGTCCCCTTTTCCTCCTGCCCCCAATCCCTCCCAGCATCAGAGTCTTTTCCAATGAGTCAACTCTTCGCATGAGGTGGCCAAAGTACTGGAGTTTCAGCTTTAGCATCATTCCTTCCAAAGAACATCCAGGACTGATCTCCTTTAGAATGGACTGGTTGGATCTCCTTGTAGTCCCAGGGACTCTCAAGAGACTTCTCCAACACCACAGTTCAAAAGCATCAATTCTTCGGTGCTCAGCCTTCTTCAAGGCTATGGTTTTCCAGTGGTCATGTATGGATGTGAGAGTTGGACTGTGAAGAAAGCTGAGTGCCAAAGAATTGATGCTTTTGAACTGTGGTGTTGAAGAAGCCTCTTGAGAGTCCCTTGGACTACAAGGAGATCCAACCAGTCCATCCTAAAGGAGATCAGCCCTGGGTGTTCATTGGAAGGACTGATGCTGAAGCTGAAACTCCAATACTTTGGCCACCTCATGCGAAGAGTTGACTCATTGGAAAAGACACTGATGCTGGGAGGGATTGGGGGCAGGAGGAGAAGGGGACGACAGAGGATGAGATGGCTGGATGGCATCACCGACTCGATGGACGTGAGTCTGAGTGAACTCCAGGAGTTGGTGATGGACAGGGAGGCCTGGTGTGCTGTGATTCATGGGGTCGCAAAGAGTCGCACACAACTAAGTGACTGAACTGAGCTGACACTAAAAAAAAACAGCTTTTCAATGTATAGAAAACAGTCTATATGGGAAGAATATGCCATCTAGGATTTTCATAGCTACAGAGGGTTAGTCAACGCCTGGTTTCAAGGATTCAGAGCTTCAGACAGGCTGACTTCCTTGGTAAAGACTAATGCATCTGGTGACTTTTATTTAAAGCCAATGCTCATTAACCACTTCAAAAATCCTTTGGCTCTTCAGAATTATGCTAATTTCACTCTCCCTATGTCCTATCAATGAAACAACAAAGCTTAGATGACAGCACAACTGTTGACAACATGGTCTATTAAATATTTTAGGCCTACTGTTGAGACATTCTGCTCAGAAAAAAAGATTATTTTTTTAAAAGATTATTAAAATATTACTGCTCATTGACAATGCACCTGGTCACCCAAGAGCTCTAATGAAGATGCAGAATGATTTTATGATGTTTTCATGCCTGCCAACACAGTATTCACTCTGCAGCGCACGGATCAAGGAATAATTCTGCCTTTCAAGACATTTAAGTCTTATTATACATTTCATAAAGTTATACAGTAGCTGCCATAGATAATGATTTCTTTGATGGATTTGGGCAAAGTCAGTTGAAAACCGTCTGGAAAGCATTCACCTTTCTAGATGCCATTAAGGTCACTCATAGGATTTGCCTGGCAGTCCAGTGGTTAAGAATCCACCTTGCAATGCAGGGGACACAGCTTTGATCCCTGGTCAGGGAACTAAGATCCCACTGCAGAGCAACTGAGCCTGCATATCACCACTATTGAGCCCACGTGTCACAACTAGAGAGTCCATACACTGCAACAAAGATCCTGCCTGCTGCAACTAAGATTCAATGCAGCCAGAATAAATAAATATTTTGTTCAAAAGATCATTCATGATTCATAGAAAGAAGGCAAAATATCAACATGAACAGGGGTTGAGAAGATGATTCCAGCCTTCATGGATGACTTTGAGGTGTTCAAGACTGCAGAGGAAGAAGTAACTGCAGATGTGGAAATAGCAAGAGAACTAGAATTAAAAGTGGAGCCTAACGATGTGACTGGATTGCTGCAATCTCATGATGAAACTTGAACAGATGAGGAGCTGCATTATGGATGGGCAAAGAAAGTGGTTTCCTGAGATGGAATCTATTTCTGATGAAGATGCTGACAAGACTGCTGAAATAACAACAAAGGATGTAGAATATTACGTAAACTTCATTGATAAAGTAGTAGCAGGGTTTGAGAGGACTGACTCCAATTTTAAAAAGTTCTACTGTGGGTAAAATGCTATCAAATAGCATTGCACACTACAGAGAAATCATCCATAAAAGGACAAGTCAATGATATGGCAAACTTCATTGTTGTCTTATGTTAAGAAATGGCCAGGGCTTCCCTGATAGTTCAGTGGTAAAGAATCCACCTGCCAATGCAAGAAACATGGGTTTGATCCTTGATCCAGTAAGTCCCACATTCCTTGCAACAACTAAGCCCATGCACCACAACTACTGAGCCTGTGCTCGAGAGTCTGGGAGCCGCAACTGCTGAGCACACACGCTGCAGCTACTGAAGGCTGCAAGCTCTAGAGCCCACGCTCACGAACAAGAGAAGCCACTGCAGTGAGAAACCCATGCACTCCAGCTAGAGAGTAGCTCCCTGTTGCTGCAACTAGAGAAAAGCCCAAGCAGCAACGGAGACTCAACACACCATAAATAAATAAAATTATTTTTTAAAAAAAGAAATCACCAAAGCCACCCCAAACTTCAGCAGCTACTACCTAATCAGTCAGCAATCATCAGCTCTGAGGCAAAACTATACCAGCTTAGATGGTGGTTAGCACTCTTTAGCAATAAACTATTTATTAAAAACTGAAATATAGTTAATTCAAAATGTATTAATTATAAAGTGATTCAGTTATACATATATATATGTATGTATATATATATATTCTTTTTCAGATTCTTTTCCATTATAGGTTATCACAAGAAACTGAGTATAGTTTCCTGTGCTGTACAGGTTCTTGTTGTTTACCTCTTTCATAAATAGTAATGTGTGTAGTGCAGTTCAGTCGCTCAGTCGTGTCCGACTCTTTGTGACCCCATGAACTGCAGCACTCCAGGCCTCCCTGTCCATCACCAACTCCCAGAGCTTACTCAAACTCAAGTCCATTGAGTCGGTGATGCCATCCAACCATCTCATCCTCTGTCATCTCCTTCTCCTCCTGCCTTCAGTCTTTCCCAGCATCAGGGTCTTTTCAAATGAGTCAGTTCTTCGCATCGGGTGGCCAAAGTATTGGAGTTTCAGCTTCAGCATCAGTCCTTCCAATGAATATTCAGGACTGATTTCTTTTAGAATGGACTGGTTGGATCTCTTTGCTGTCCAAGGGATTCTCAAGAGTCTTCCCCAACACCACACTTCAAAAGCATCAATTCTTCTGTGCTCAGCTTTCTTTTTAGTCCAACTCTCACATTCATACATGACTACTGGAAAAACCATAGCTTTAACTAGATGGACCTTTGTTGGCAAATGTGTATATTTAATGATGTGTATATGTGTATATATGTGTAAATGTGTATATGTTAATCCCAAACTACTAATTTATCTCCCTCAGGCCCTGGTTAACCTTTTAGTAGCCATAAGTTTATTTTCTATGTCTGTGAGTCTATTTCTGCTTTGTAAATAAGTTTATTTGTATCTGTTTTCTTTTTTTGGCCTTCTCTGACTAGGAGTCAGATCCATGCCCTTTGTAATAGAAGCACAGAATCCTAATCACTGGACTACCAGGAAAGTCCCTGTATTATTTTTTTAGATTCCAAATATAAATGATATCATATGATATTTATCTCTCTCTGTCTGACTTAGTTCACTTAATATGATCATCTCTAGGTCCATCCAAATGCTGCAAATGGCATTTCACTTATATATATATATACACACCACATCTTTATCCGTTCATCTGTTAATGAACATTTAGGTTGCTTCCGTGTCTTAGTTACTGCAAACAGTGCTGCTATAAACAATGGGTGCATGTATCTTTTCAAATTAGAGTTTTCTTTGGATATATGCCCAGGAGTGGGATTGTAGGATCATGTGGTAACTCTTTCTAGTTTTTTAAGAAAACTCCATATTGTTCTCCATAGTGCCTATAACACCTATACCAATTTACATTCCCATTGACAGTGTAGGAGGGTAGTAATAGTTTTATATCCAAATCTTAGTCATATTCTCTCTTTAATGTCAGGAGAGCTTGGTTCAAATTTCTAGTTCTAAACGTCTCTAAGATTTTAATGTGCTGACTCAAATTTGTAAAACTTATGATGTAATGATATATACTTCAAAGAATGATTATGATGATTAAATGAAATAATATATTTTAAACTATTAAAATGTCTTATTTAACATAAATTTTAAAATAGAAACAACATCTCCAGCACAATGATTGATGCATAGTAGATGCTCAGTAAATGTTAAAGCACCTTCCTTTGAATCATAATTCTATATCAAATACTATAAAATATTTATTAGAATGAAGGCAGTATTTTATCAATATAAGTATAATTTGCTAAAAGAGTGGGAACAAGTGGTAAGAAGAAATGAACAAAAATGTTTCTAGATAGAAAATTTTAAATAATGAGATACCTCAGTGGTTGCTATTGGACTGGGTGATTAGATATTGAATTATATTTTAAAACACATAAACAATAAAATCTCTAAGTTTGAAATGAAACTGCAAACTTTTCCAAGTAGGGACATATAATTTCAATAAGGAAAAACTACGGGAAAAGTCTAAAAGACTGTGGGAATAGAGAGAAAAACGCCAGGGAAGATTTGATGTGGAAAATAAGACTTATTGGGAAGACCTAATACATAGCATAGTGATTATAATCAACAACACTGTATTTATAGGGACTTCCCTGGTGGTCCAGTGTTTAAGAATCCACCTTCCAATGCAGGGAACACAGGTTCAATCCCTGGTCCAGGAACTAGATTCCACTTGCAGAAGGGAAACTAACCCGGTGCTCCGCAACTAGAGAATCTCATGCACTGCAACCAAGCGCCCATGTACTGCAATGAAGACCCAGTGCCACAAACAAAACAAAACTATGTTTGTAAACTTCAAAGTTGCTAAGAGACCAGATCTTAATTTTTCTCATCACAGGAAAGAAATGATAATTATGTGACATGATAGAGGGATTAACTAACACTACAGTGGTAATCATATTGCAGTATATAAATGTATCATCAAATCAACACATTATACACCTTAATCTTAGTTTAAATTTATATCTCAGTTTTATATAAATATCAGTCAGTTCAGTTCAGTTCAGTCGCTCAGTCATGTCCGACTCTTTGCCACCCCATGAATCGCAGCACGCCAGGCCTCCCTGTCCATCACCAACTCCCGGAGTTCACTCAGACTCACATCCATCTAGTCAGTGATGCCATCCAGCCATCTCATCCTCTGTCATCCCCTTTTCCTCCTGCCCCCAATCCCTCCCAGCATCAGAGTCTTTTCCAATCAGTCAACTCTTCACATGAGGTGGCCAGAGTACTAGAGTTTCAGCTTTGGCATCACCCAGGGCTGATCTCCTTTAGAATGGACTGGTTGGATCTCCTTGCAGTCCAAGGGACTCTCAAGAGTCTTCTCCAACACCACAGTTCAAAAGCATCAATACTTCGGCGCTCAGCTTTTTTCACAGTCCAACTCCCGCATCCATACGTGACCACTGGAAAAACCACAGCCTTGACTAGACGGACCTTTGTTGGGAAAGTAATGTCTCTGCTTTTCAATATGCTGTCTAGGTTGGTCATAACTTTTCTTCCAAGGAGTAAGTGTTTTTTAATTTCATGGCTGCAGTCACCATCTGCAGTGAACACCTCAATTATAAATATGCAAGTCACGTATATCTCAAATCCATATGAAATATGGTTATTAGAATGCTACCCAACTGCTTAATTGAGAACACCTTTATTTATAGGAATGGATGTGATAGGAACTTGGTAACGCATGGAGAAGTTATGCAGGAGATGCATGTGTGTGATTACATGTGATTAACAACACATGTCATCACAGGGAGCTATGCTTAATATCTTGCAATAACCTATAATGGAAAATAATCTGAAAGAGACTATGTAAATACATTTATAATATTTATACTATTTATACACATGTATATATATAAATAACTGAATCACTTTGCTGTGACACTACATTGTAGATCAACTATACTTTTAAATAAAAAAAATGGGAAAAAACATGTAATAAATATGATCATAGAAGTAGAAAAATAAAAATCACCTATGGGATATGAGGGCTTCCCTGGTGGCTCATAGGTTAAAGCGTCTGCCTGGAGGCTATTGGAAAATTAATTTAAAATGAAATAATTTAGAAAGCTAATATATTTAAGTATTAAATGATCCATATATACAGTACATTCTATGCTATTCATTACAACCTGTAAAGGAGACCTAAAAGTTATTCCCTTCCCCCCACAATCTCTCTCTATATGTATGGCATGTGTTGCACTAAGTCGCTTCAGTCATTTCTGGCCTGACTCTTCGCGACCTGCCAGGCTCCTCTGTTCACGGGATTTTCTAGGCAAGAATCCTGGAGCGGGTTGCCACGCCCTCCCCCAGAGGCTCGTCCCCACCCAGGGACTGAGCACGCGTCTCCTGCAGCCCCTGCTTGCAAGCCGATTCTTTACCACTGAGCCACTGGGGAAGCCCCTCTATACAGGAAAGACACATTTATTCAGAAAAACATCTTCAGTGTGTTCCCATTGCCTGCCTCCCCCTAAATCCAAACTCCACAACATGCCTTTTTTTAAAGCCTTTCATAATCCAGCTGTTTCAGTCTTATCCCTCAATATCTGCGGTCTAAAAAGTTCCGTACTATTCACCACTCCCAAAATGTAACTTTCATTGTCTTGCCTGTATTTATAGTATTCCCTCAATCTGGAATTCTTCATCCCCCTTTTCTCAGACTTTAGTGGCTCTAAGGTTCACCTGAGATTTTGTTTAAAATACAGATCGCCTACCACCAAGCTTTTTTATTCAAAAGGTCTAGGGAGGTACCCCATATTCAACAAGTACCACCCTTCCTCCTCCCCACAAGATGAATCAGTCCAGGTGATTAGGGTCCACACTTTGAGAAATATTGGTATTGTGGAAAGAAAGACCTGGATTTGCTTCCCAAATCTGTCATTAATTAATTATGTGACTTTTGAAAACTTTTCCTCTCCTGTAGAATGGGGATGGAAAAAAACTATCTAGGCCCAAATGTTGTGGCACAAAAAAACAGAGAGTACTACATCCTGAGATCGTATTCAACATTTTCCTATGGAGCCTTCTTTATTCCTCTTGTTAGAATTAATTATGGTTTCCTGTTAGCTCAAACAGATCAACTGCTATTTAGCATTTATTTCATTATCTGACATAGTTAATTTTTATGAGTCTTCTAACCTGGCTTGTAAGTGCTTTGAAGGCAAGGACAGTCTTTTTCAAGGTATTAAATACCTTCTATATGTCTTATATATATCACTACTAAAATATTACTCTATTTTAAGAGAAGGCAATGGCAACCCACTCCAGTACTCTTGCCTGGAAAATCCCATGGACGGATTTTCCATCCTGGGAGGCTACAGTCCATGGGGTCACAAAGAGTTGGACACGACTGTGCGACTTCACTTTCTTTAAAAAATAATAAGCAATACTACTGTAACACTAAAAACTCTGTGCGGAGTTAAGTAAATATTTGACAGTCATATAGAGTTTTGAAAGTTTGGTCACATAGGGAACTAGATGATGGTCACATTAAGCAAGCCTGCCACCCCTCTACCATCTCTACTTACTAAGGATGAGATGAGAATGGAAAGTAACTGAGGCCAGGTTAGCTGAGTTAGCGTCAGAAATTTTATCAACCTAATTCTTGTTAATTTTTCCAAGGAACAACATAATTAAACAATTACTAGCCATCCAGAATACTGGAAGAAGTTATGAGACCCAGAACCTCTACATAATGCTGAAGAGGATTGATGATTATCAAAAAAAGGTGATGCAGATCTGGACAGAGAAGCAGAATTCTCTAGAGCAGAAACGGAATCAATGCCTAAGGAAAATGATGTACTTTTTCAGCCAGGTAATCTGTTTTCTATTCCCTCTCCCCAGGCTGTTGTAAGAAAAGTGAAAGGGGCAGGTTTTGAAAATATTAGTAACAGTTCCCTAGAGATACCATGCATATTAGTGCCCTGTGCTGCTGTTAACATATTACAAATTTCATGGCTTAAAAACAACAGAAATGTATTCTCTTACGGTTTGGTTCCTTCCAGACGCTCTGAGGGAGAAATTTTTTCCAAGCTTCTCTTCTAGACTCTGGTGGCTATAGACAATCTTTGGCTTGTCGTTGCAGAACTACAGTCTCTGCCTCTGTCTTTTCCGTGGCCTTCTGCCCAGTGTGTTTTTTGTTCTTTCCTACTATAAAGCCAATGTATCATTGAATTTAGGACCCATCTGATTACACCAGGATGATCTCATCTTGAGATCCTTAACTTAATTATATCTATTGATAGTGTTGTTTAGTTGCTCAGTTGTGTCAACCCCTTTTGCAACCCTATCGACTTTTGCAACCCAGAAGAGCTTGCCAGGCTCCTCTGTCCATGGGATTTCCCAGGCAAGCATACTGGAGTGGGTTGCCATTTCCTACTCCAGGGCATCTACCCAACCCAGGGATTGAACTCACGTATCTTGCATCTCCTGCACAGGCAGGCAGATTCTTTACCACTGCGCCACCTGGAAGCCTGTAAGAATGGGAGAGACTTCCAGAAATGCTCAGCTCCTTCCTAGTCAACCCACATTTACCAGCCTCTAGGTATGAAACCTCCTGAAGTCATTGCTCTCCAACTGATTCTTGGTGTATACTTCTTTCCTCAAAACTATCAGAAAGCAAGTTTTAATATCAAGCATTTACAAAAAAGGAGATAAGAGTTAATTAACTTGCTTACATAGTACCAGGCACAGAAGATCCTGTTAAACTCTGACATTCACCCAGTGTGAATGGATGAATTCACTCATAGTGACCTTCCAAAAGTTACAGAGCTGAGATCAGAGTTCTTTGCTCTGGAATTACACGCTGCCCTTACTTTCTCCAGCATGCAGCTCTGGAACGTTTTTGGAGTTCTAGGAATATTTTCTATTTATACATCATTCTGTTTCACTAAAGTAATGAATTAATAAGATTAGCTTACTTGCTACTCTAGAAGGTACAGAGAAACTTCTCATTATAGACATGTTGTGAATTTTTTAGAAGTTACTTTTTTTTGGTTGTGCCACACAGCCATGTTTCCCAACCAGGGACTGAACCCAGGCCTGGAATGAAGGCCTAGAATTCTAACCACTAGGCCATCAGCGAACTGTCCAGAAATTACATTATAAGTTACAATATATAAATATTAAAACTCTCTCACCTTAAAAATGGATATTTTTGATAGTTCTGAGTTTGGAAAATATGACCAAGGTAGATGGAGTAAGGCAAGATGAATTGGCAATGTCATGGGCTGTCTAACAGGAATGACAATGTCTAGGGCATTTCAAAAGATGAATAAAGGTCTGGGGTCAGGAAAGCTAGAATCTAGATAATGAAGTAGGTATGAAGCTATTAAGAAAGGAGAGGGGAAAACAAAAGGAATAAAAGGGTAGAAATGCATAAATACCTTACACTGAATCAGAATTGTGGTCAAGAAGTTGGTTCTGCTACCAGATTGGCTTTACTACATACTAGCTAAGAGACCTTGGGCAAGCCACTTAAATTTTCTGAGCTTCATATCCCCATATGTAAGACAAGGATAATAATAGCACCTATCTTATAAGACTGTAAATATTAAATGAAAGTGAAAGTGAAGTTGCTCAGTCGTGTCCGACTCTTTGCAACCTTTTGGACTGTAGCCCCACAGGCTCCTCCATCCATGGGATTTTCCAGTCAAGAATACTGGAGTGGGTTGCCATTTCCTTCTCCAGGGGATCTTCCTGACCCAGGAATTGAACTCGGGTCTCCCACACTGCAGGCAAGTTAACATATAGAAAGCATCTGACAGTCAGTGTTAGCTATCATTACATTTGCACAGTGCTTCTTCACAATTTGTGAAGTTTTCCAACCATATTATACAACTCTCACAACAACCTTGTATTATTATTCTTGTTTTAGAAATGAGAAGAAAGAGGTGCCAATAAAATTGGCAACTAACCCAAAGTCACAAAGCTAGGAAATGAGAGAACTAAAACTAGAACTTAAAGCAGGACCATGGTCTTTATATATTAATAGCTGCCAACTCTGAAACTGTGTGTTGGAGGTGGGTACTGATTGAAGAGTGCTCAGAGGAAGGGAGAAAAGGCATGGAGAAAGAGAATTTGGAAGAGGAAACTAGGGCCAGCTCAGAAGATCATCCTAAAGACTTTGGCCATTTCTTTTCATGATTTCCTCTTTCTGATTTATTTACTTTTAGCTTCAAGAGATATATAAATTGAATCTCGATCAACCTATCCCTTTGGTCATTGAAAAAAAGCAAATACCTGCCTCTACCAAATCTGTTCAACAGCCATGTTCAAAGCTACTGAAAGAAGACAACAGGAAGTTTAACATTCTCAATAAGTTTAGGTGTGTGGTAGGAAAGACTTACATTAAACTTTCTTTGGATAATAAATGGAACTAATACTTTTTTTTTCTGCCCAAGAGATTCCCCTTCTCCACAATTATGATATGGTACAGTGGATATTGGTGGTGCAAGTATTAATCTTCTTAGCTAGTCTGCAAAAGGCTTATTTCTACTTAAATCTTTAACATCTAGTTTTGAGTTCCTTTAAAAAATGAAGTAGGTTCTTCGTTAGTAAGAAACAAATTATTTCAATATACACAATGAAGAAACTTGGAAACATTTTCTTAAAAAAAAAAAAAGGTAGAAACTTTGGGAAAGAAAGGGAAAAGATTGTCGTGGAGGTGGGGCAATAGCCTGAATATGGAATGTATACTCCATGAAGCTAAGAAAGTTGTTTAAAATGTATTAGTAGATAAAGTCATGGAAAGGCAACTTTCAAGAAAAAAAGCTATTTCTGCAAATTCTGCTTTTTTAATCCATCTCTCAGTTGAAGTGATCATAACTAAAGTTCCTCAGTGCCAGTGGGAACTCTATAGGACAGGTGGAAAGGGAAGGACAGGGAAGCTCTATAGGTGGTGGTGAAGAAAAGGAAGGATATTAGGAATTATATCTTGAATGGCTTTGGAGCTCAGGAGAGTCTGACGCTTAAGGAGTGCTCTCTGATTCTCTAGAAAAGACGACCAACTGCAAGCCATCTGGAATGCAGATCTATCCACTTCGAGTTACCCAATAACAGAGAAGACATCCATGCATTCACTCTGGGCCCAGCTGGGTGGGTACCCAGATATTCCTATGCTGCTTCAGTTAGACGTTCAGTCAGCCTTCATAAAATCTCTTACATGTATTCAATCAAGGTAAGTTAAGGACTGGGTAAACTCTGATAATTGGGCCCTTGGTCACGTACCTTTTGTTTCCTTAACTTGACTTACAGCACCAGGGAGTTACCAAAAGTAGGTTCTTGGTGTGACGTCAAACTCACACCAGTTATAAAAAAGTACCCATAAATTCAGCATTAGTCTTTTAGTGGCTCTTTTCATGGGCCTATTGGAATAATATAAACAAACAAACAGGCAAAAAACAGTTATAATATGGCAAAACTTAATCTAACACTAGAAAGGTCCACTTTTGAATTCCACTTAGGGATTTATTGTTGAAAATACCAGAAAGACCATTATAAAATGCTTTTGCTCACTTCATGCTTCAGCAACATGACCTTAAATTCAATTATCATATCTAGGCCCAATCTGAAGGAAATTCAGGGCTTATATCCCAGGATACACTAAAGACACTTGGAAACAGTAAGTAAGGTGGTCATGTGGTTCCACGTTTCCAAATTCTGTTAAACCAGATTTTAACCTATCATTGGAAATTATTCCAGTGGAATTAAGAGTTTTAGAGTCTGCATTACCTCTTTCAGGAAAGAGAATTATTTAATGTTCTAAACCAACAATTTAGAAGACTGAACTTTTAGCCTGAAAGAATTTGTGGCAGCAGTCTCATTTATTCTGGTGAAACCCAAGTCCTGGGGTAAGAAGAAACAGCATTAACTCATAAATTTGTTTAGGTGGCAGATCCAGCCCCCGCAGGATCCAGGGAAACCCGAAGGAGAAATGGCGTCGGCGATTGATTGAGAGAGAGAGAGAGATAAGAATGTTGTAGATAAGAAACTAGAGGAGAGAAGAAAAGAGGCTGGAGTTCCTTGGTTTATACAGAAAATCAATAAAGTCTCAAGACAAGAGACTTGCACCGTCTACGTGAGGCCACAGGTGCCCTCCCGGTCTCCCTGGGGTGTGAAGGCGCAGGGCGCCTTCTGTTCAGGTCTTAGAAACCCAGGCAAATAAGTAGACACGGCGGATCTCTGTACTCCAGATGGGAACTAGCCAGAAACAGAGAGTAAGAGGAGGAAAATGATTGACACGAGGAGATCAAGCTGCTTTGATGAGCAAGATCCATAGCTTTATTTTTAAACGGTACTTATATACCATTTTTGTACATAGAGGAAATGAAAGATGCAAGGTCATACAGAGTCAGCCCAACATTCCAGCAGTATTGCCTCTATCAAAACCATGATTTTTCTGCATACCTTTTCCACAAAAGATATTGTATACAGTATCTTCTGGCCTTAGAGGCCTGTGAACATTTTATGACCCTCTTTTGATAAAGGCTGCTTAAACTTGTTTTCCCTCAAAGTGTTTTTTCTTTATATTTCTAATCTATGTCAGCCTCAGAAAATGCCAAACAGAGTTACGTTTTTCACAGAGCAAAGGTGCAATGAGTTACAAGAAAGAACCAATTAGCTCAAAAGTTTGATATGGTTAAATTCAAGGCTACACTTGTTTTTCTAGCATTCTCACTATGTTAACTAATGCGTTCCCAGGTGCACAGTGGATAAGAGATATGGGAACTTAGCAACAAGCATTGGCCTAATAATGAAATCCTACATCAGCACTAGCACTACTCTAATAACTTTTAATTCTTTCAAAGGCTCTATGTTTAGGCTTTTCATGCTTCTCACAGTTGGGAGGCTGTAAATAATTGTATGTATAGCTGCAAGAGTCTGGATAACCTGCCAAGCAAGCTAGAATGCTAATAGAGGGGGTTTGATTTGAAATGTTCCTCTCATGTCCAGGAGACTTATTAGCTAGAGCCCTAAGTTGATTTTCTCCAGAGAAAGGTGGTCAGGGTTAGCCCCCTGTTAATGTCAGAGGAGTTGGTGAAAGTCATGAAACAGTAAAACAGACAGATTCTGGTTTTGGGGTAGATGCTTGAGAAAGCCTAGGGAGCCCCTTGAGTTCTGAAGCCTTGCTTAACAGTTCTCTTCCACATGACTTTGTCATGGGTAGGATCTCCCACGGCGGCTCCCGGCAGCAGATACCATGAAATAAGACACTGAAAATTTTACTATAATAAAGTAAAATAATAGCAAAAACATTATGTAATCTTGTTGCTGCTGTTCAGCCACTAAGTTGTGTCTGACTCTTTGCAGCCTCACAGACTGTAGCACACCAGTCTCCTCTGTCCTTCTGTCTCCTGGAGTTTGCCCAAATTCATGTCCATTGAGTTGGTGATGCTCTCTAACCTTCTCATCCTCCGCTGCCTCCTCTACCTTCTGCCTGCAATCTTTTCCAGAATCAGGGTCTTTTCCAATGAGTTGGCTCTTTGCATCAGGTAGTCAAAGTACTGGAGCTTCAACTTCAACATCAGTCCTTCCAATGAATATTCAGGGTTGATCTCCTTTAAGATTGACTGGTTTGATTTTCTTGAAGTCTGAGGGACCCTCAAGAGTCTTCTCCAGCACTACAATTTGCAAGCATCAGTTCTTTGGTGCTCAGCCTTCTTAATGGTCCAACTCTCACATCTATGTATGATTACTGGAAAAATAATAGCTTTGACTATACCCATCTTTGTTGGCAGTGATGTGTCTGCTTTTTTAATGCACTGCACCTAGATTTGTCATAGTTTTCCTTCCAAGGAGCAAGTGTCTTTCAACTTCATGTCTGCAGTCACCATCCACAGTGATTTTGGGGCCCAAGTAAATAAAATCTGTCACTGTTTCCACCTTTTCTCCATTTACCATGAAGGGATGGAAAAAAGATGCCATGATCTTAGTTTTTTGAATGTTGAATTTCAAATCATCTTTTTCACTCTCCTCTTTCACCCACATCAAGAAGCTGTTAGTTTTTCTTCACTCTCTGCCAGTAGAGAGGTATCATCTACGTATCTGAGGTTGTTGATACTTCTCCTGGCAATCTTGATTCCAGTCTGTGAGTCATCCATCCCAGCATTTCACATGATTTACTCTGCATAACTCTGCATGTAAGTTAAATAAGCAAGGTGACAATATACAGCTTTGTCATATACTCTTTTCCCAATTTTGAACCAGCCCACTGCTCCATGTCTGGTTCTGTTATTTCTTGACCCACATACAGGTTTCTCAGAAGACAAGTTAGGTGGTCTGTTATTCCCATCTCTTTGGAAATTTTCCAGTTTGTTGTGATCCACACAGTCAAAGAATTTCATGGAGTCAATGAAGCAGAAGAAGATGTTTTTCTGGAATACTTTTGCTTTCTCTATGATCCAACAAATGTTAGTAATTTGATCTCTGGTTCCTCTGCTTTTTCTAATCTCAGCTTGTACATCTGGAAGTTCTGGGTTCACGTCCTGCTGAAGCCTAGCTTGAAGTATTTTGAGCATAATCTTACTAGTATCTTGTAATTAACACTATACTTGCACCTACCATGTATTGTAATTACCTTATTACTTACCTTCCCTGATTTTAGACAATATATTTTAGGGAGATTAGCTGCTTATTGTGTTCAACTGCTTCTGTTTTTGCTCTGCCTTTTGCTTTACTTTCAAAAATATTTACTACTTACTATGTGCCAGGTACTATAAATGAGGCACTGAGATACAATATGTGAGAAAGTTTCAAGAGACCATGGATGCCAGGCAGAAGGAACAATATGTGAAAAAATTCAGGACCAATAACATATTGCTTCTTTTACTTTATCTCATAAATTTTTTAAATTAAAAATATATACAAACAGAAACCTCCCTATCCCCCCAGTACCCTTTCTTCCTGTTTCCCACAAGGGTGAGTGGGATTAAAATTTCTCTTCCTACCTTGATGTGTTATGTGATACTTAGAGCTAGTGTCATCTTTGGCAACCCTGAGGTGATAACCACGGGACCAAAAAGACAATACACCAAGAATTATAGAGGAGGAAGATAAGTAAAACCCTATCTTTGATGACATTAAGTTACTAGAACAACCCTGAGTACACTTGCCCCTGGCCTTTTTGTTAGATGAGCAATGAATAACTTCTTAATTTCAACCATCCTTAGTCAGGGATTCTGTTACTTACAGCTCAAAAACATTACTGACTTAATTAGCTTATATTTTTTCCCCCTGAGGAAAGCTTTTCCTAATCTTCCATATTGCCATCATAATATCCTAAGCTTATTACCCTATCATTGTATTTACCACATGTATTATAATGATCTGTTTATGCATCTGTCTCTTTGTATCCCAAGAGGTCTGACATTTGACCCATTAGAAATATTCAAAAAAGTTCAATGTTGAATGAATGAATACATATATGTTTCTGTCTCCAAAGAGGTAACAATCAAAGTAGGGGATGATAAGATACTGATGAATTACAAAAGATAACAACTATCAAAAGAACAATGTTTTTTTTTTTAAATTTTAAGAAGTTTTCATTTGTTTATTTATTGGCCATGCTGCATGGCTTGTGGGATCTCAGTTCCCCCACCAGGAATTGAACCCAGGCCCCTAGCAGTGAAAGTGCCGAGTCCTAACGACTGGACCTCCAGGGAATTCCCAAAGGAACAGTTTTCAACAATATATAACTTGAAATATTTTCATTAAAAATTTCAAAAATATATAAAGCATATGAAAGTATAACAAAGAAGATAAATTACTTTCGACCTCTACCATTCAGTGATACTACTGCTGCTAACATTTTGCTATATAAGCTTCTGTTTGAAAAGCAAAGTTGTTTTATTCTATTAAGGTATAATTTTTTTTTTTAAACAAATGAGGTTAGGAGCTGTTCAAAAATCACAATCTTTAGTTAGCAACACACAGACTCTAGGGAAAATGAAGAAAAAGAGTAAGCTAAGAAGAAAATATAAGTAACAATGGCATTTTTATTTGATTCATTTAAATGCAAGTGGTATCAGTATATATTTACCATATATTAGAGTAATACCTATATAGTCCAAAATTTGAATTTATAAAAACAAAATGCAACTTTAAGAATTTTATCACATTTGCCTAAGAATGGTTTATACAATCTGATGAACACTTACTATGAGCTAATCCTAAAAACAACAGCAAGACCTAGTTTAACCCAAACTTTGTTATATGAATGACTGAAGAGGATTTTGTTCCAGGTAATGACTTCTGTTTTGGGTTTCCTTGTTTATTTGTTTCTAGGAAATAATTTCTAACCACACTATGGGATGGTAATATTTTATGATTCCAAATAAATACTGATTAGAAAACTGGGTTGACATTAAAAATAAAATTATAGCTTGCCTCAAGAACGTTAAATAAACCAGACTATCATTAATTAACTAAATAATTTCTGTAAAAATATTTATTGAGGGCCTATTATTGCTAAGTACTAAGCAGAGGCCAAGGATGTTAGAATAAGTGAGACAATTTTCTATACTTTGGGGGTTTATATTCTAATGGGAGCTATAGAGAAGTAAATCAACAGTTCCAATACCGTATGATTAAGTGGTAAGTGATGGTGAAAGTGCTAAATGTTTT
The DNA here is from genome assembly GCF_014754425.2 of Oryx dammah. Lineage (NCBI taxonomy): Eukaryota > Metazoa > Chordata > Mammalia > Artiodactyla > Bovidae > Oryx > Oryx dammah. The sequence continues at coordinate 87,681,208 of NW_024070213.1, read as the reverse complement.
GGAAGTACAAAGAAGTATTCAACCCAGACAAAGATAAAGTGCCAGAGACGTTTTCCTAAATATATGAACAATTAAGCAAAGATTTAATATCAAGAGAAAGATGGGTAATAAAGGGAGGAGGAATGGCTGTGCTAGAGAGAAGGAATGAGGTCTTTTGAGGAAAATTGGTCAGCCTGGTGAGACTGTTATGTACAAACTCGAAGTGGTAAGATTAGAGAGGTAAGTAGAGTCAGAGAAACCATGAAGGTGGTTGTAAATCCATACTAGGTTCCCCAGACTCTATCTAGAGGGCTATTGAAGTTTTTTCAGTATTTATTATTGATATTTCAGATTGCAAGAAACATAGTAATATTAAAAATCTGCATATGCAGAAATAAAATATGTTCTTTACAAAAGAAAAGAAAAACCCCAAAAGCAAAACTTAAAAATATATAGTACAAACACATAAAAGTGAATTTCTCCATTGTACCCCTAACCAATGACCTTTTTTTCCTTCATGTGCCAGAGAAATCATGACCCTGAATATGGTGTTAATATTTCTACACATTTGGCTTTGTACTTAAAAACATAAACACATAATTGACCAAGGTGCCCAGTTAAATCTGCTGCTTTTCTCTACTAATTTCTGCTCTAATTTTATTATTTCTTTTCTTCTGATTATCTTGGATTTTGTTTGCTCCTCATTTTTTAGTTTCCAAAGGTGGAAGCTTCTTTCCTAACATGTGCACTCAATGCTATAAATTCCCCTCTAAGCACACTGTTTTGCTGCAGCTCAAAATATTTGATGTTTCTATTTTCATTTTAATTTAGTTCAAAATATTTTAAGATTTCCCTTGAAAAGTCTTCTTTAAAGAAAATTCACATTATCCAGTATTCCTGTGTGCTATCTACTTTTTCATCAATATCCTTAGCATATTAATCATAATTAATTATGATTGTAATTATCTTAATTACAATATCACTACTGTACCTTACTCTGGTTCTGATGCTTGTTCAGCCTCTTCAAACTGTACTTTTCTTCTAGTGTGCTTTGTAAGTTTTAAATTAAAATCCAGACATGATATATTAGGTGAAAGGAACTCTGGCAAATTGGCCTCTAGTGGTATGGTCGTGAAGTATGGGAGATGGGGAAACATTTTACAGCTCTGTGATTAGGTCTCATCTTCTGGAGAACCTATACCTCTGGACTGTGAACTTTGCTTGCCAGTACCCCTGACCCCTACCTCACCTTAGATGGGACAGGATGGCTAGAGCTGACTGGAGTTGGGTATTTCCTTCAAGCAGTTTAGGCCCTGATAAAACTCCAGCATGTTAGACTTTGGTAAGTAGTTTCTCTTGAGGGTAGATTTGTTAAGAAGAACAGAATGCTCTGCTCTACTTCAGAATGGTTACCTTCCCCAGTCCTCTGGGGTAAACAGGGGATTTTTCTCCAATCTTCACTGTCAGGACCTAGTAGAGTTTCTGGAGGTCCCTTTGACAAGGTCCCCTGGATTTTTTAACTCTCAGACTTGTTTATACTGAGCCTCCAACCATTCATCAATTACAGTTTTTGGTTTTCTACCAGGCACTGGTTCCTGCAGAAGCTTCTGCTCATGAGCTTCTGATTTAGCTAAGCTGTAATTCTCTATCATCTGTCTCTCCAATTTGGGGGGCAGTGGTTTGCCCTGTGACCTCACTTCTCTGAAGAATCAAAGAAGAGTTGCTGATTTTTAACTTTGTTCAACCTATTTGTTAAGACTGAGTAGTAACTTCTTGCATATATTTTTCAAAAAATTTCCATGCACTTACTTTTGGTTGCAAAAATGGACTCATATCAGACACAACTTTTAACCTACTTTGTGTTTCACTTAACAGTATATCTTTGAAATTTTTCTACATTAATATAGACTTACAGCATCACTTTTATTGTTTACATGATAGTTATTATATAGGTTTATCATAATTTATTGAACGGTTCTTCCACTGATAGAAATTTGGATCTTTTTCAACATTGCAAACAATGCTGCAGCAAATATCCTTGTAGAGGTTTGTATATTTATATGAAGATTTCCCTATGAAAATTCCATAAAATCATTTGTTTCCAATTACAAAGGTAATGAATATTCATCATAAAAAATCTGGAAAATACAGACAAGTCCATGCCTAGATATAACAACCATTGGCAATATTCAGGCCATGTTCTAACTTTAGGTGTAAGAATACTGTCTAATAAATATAAACTACTGTCAAGTCCTGCTGTTCCTGATTTTATCCTGGGAGACATTCTGCCTTGTTAAGGTGACTTTTATATATGTGGCTTGCATATTAATTTTACTAGTTTAACTTTGATTTCTGGAGGCACTCAATTTCCTTATGAATCATCTGTATTCCCACAAATGTGTTCAAGAGCAACTTGTAATAAGATTTTCTTGTCTTGTTTCCAGGTTTAAGAAGATTCCCAGGTGACTGTAAAATTAAATACAAGTATGTTGAAAGTAAATTTCAACATTTCAGTAAAATGCCTATTTTGCTCTTTCATGTATATACATTGCTTTGCCTATCCTATGCTTTTATTTCTGCCTATAGTTCTTCAGGCTAAACACCTTCATTTCCAGACTACTACCACTCAAGAAAGAATATCTTCTGCTCTAAATTGCTGGAAACACAAAGCTTAAAGGTAGGCTTCAAGCTTTAAGGTAGGCTGTTACAAAATGATCCCTGATGTAATGACAAAGTGGCACAGTATACCTCCTATGCCAACCTAAGCCTAAATATACCTCAGAAATAAGAAATGAATGGATTAAAAAAAATGAAAATGAAACCAGCAGAAATCCCTGGAGGGTCAGGAGATACTTATGATTTGATAAAGAAGGGAAATAGAAGCCCTGGACAGAGGAGGGCCAAGCTTCCAACATGGAGAGTAGATTTGGGGAGAAATCTTGAGCTGGACTCTTTTCTATCCACCACTGCCCAGAGCAGATCACTACCTTTCCCATCAGCTCTCCTACAATACCAGAAAGTAGGTTCACAGGGGAACACTACTGGAAAGTCAGATTGAAAAAAACCCAGTAACTTCTGATTCAAGAAGCAAGCATCTAAGGGTTTCCTCCTACCTTTCCTCGTAGGCTTTCTCTTTACCCAGAGGGCTAGACAAATGCATCTTTAGAAAAGAACAAAGCCTTGGGTATAGAGAAGTTCGCCAAGGGGCAAAGCCCTCTGATGAGAGCAATACACATAAGGATATTCAAAGTTGGACTGTCTCACTCATCAGGAGTGGTATACAAGCTAAAGCCTAGGTTTTGACACTTCCCACCTCATTCTCCTTCCATTACCCACAATGGATACTCATGAAAGAAAATGACCTCACAGGGAAAAGTACCTAGACAGTTGGGAAGAAAATAAATTAAAACCTACTCTAGATGAAAGAATTACTAGAATACAAGTCAAATAAAGACCATAAAGAATGTTGAATTCTGAAGAATTGATGCTTTCGAACTGTGGTACTGAAGAAGACTCTTGAGAGTCCCTTGGACAGCAAGATCAAACCAGTTAACCCTAAAGGAAGTTAACCCTGAATATTCACTGGAAGTTCTGATGCTGAAGCTGAAGCTCCAATAATTTGGCCACCTGATGTGATGAGCCGACTCATTGGAAAAGACCCTGATGCTGGGAAAGATTGAGGGCAAGAGGGGAAGTGGGCGACAGAAGCTGAGATGGTTGGATGCCATCAGTGACTCAATGGACATGAGTTTGAGCAAACTCAGGGAGACAGTGAAGGACAGAGAAGCCCAGCATGCTGCAGGTCACGGGGTCGCAAAGAGTCAGACAGAACTTAGCAAATGAACAAAAACAATAAGCCAAATAAATGTTCCCAAGAGGATATTGATAATAAAGCAGAAACAAACATTTATGAAGAACCAAGTAGGATTACTGACTATTCAATGCATAATTGAAATCACCTCACTAGATGATATAAACAGCAAAATGGACATAACCAAAGATCAGTCAAGAAACTTTTCTAGAAGACATTGAGAAGGAATAAGAGATGAAAAAATACAAAAATGAGTAAATATGAGGCTAGAGAAACTTCCCTGGTGGTCCAGTGGTTAAGAATCTGCCTTCCAATGTGGGGAAAGAGGGTTCAATCCCTGGTCAGGGAACTAAGATCCCACATGCTACGCTGAAGCTAAGCCTGTGTGCTGCAACTAAGATCCTATGCAGCCAAATAAATAAATAAAAATAAATTGAAAAAAAAAAAGAATTTAGACATAGAAAAGACAGCATTTATATAATAGGAGTCCTAACAGGAGAGAAAAAAGTTATTGTAGGGAAGATGATACATTTTTTTCAAAAAGTGAGAACCTTCAAAGAAAGATTGATATTGGAAGGGTATATCAGTTCAGTTCAGTCACTCAGTCGTGTCCGACTCTTTGTGACCCCATGAATCGCAGCACACCAGGCTTCCCTGTCCATCACCATCTCCCGGAGTTCACTCAGACTCACGTCCATCGAGTCCATGATGCCATCGAGCCATCTCATCCTCTGTCGTCCCCTTCTCCTCCTGCCCCCAATCCCTCCCAGCATCAGAGTCTTTTCCAATGAGTCAACTCTTCGCATGAGGTGCCCAAAGTACTGGAGCTTCAGCTTTAGCATCACTCCTTCCAAAGAATCCCAGGGCTGATCTCCTTCAGAATGGACTGGTTGGATCTCCTTGCAGTCCAAGGGACTCTCAAGACTCTTCTCCAACACCACAGTTCAAAAGCATCAATTCTTTGGCGCTCAGCCTTCTTCACAGTCCAACTCTCACATCCATACATGACCACAGGAAAAACCATAGCTTTGACCTGACGGACCTTAGTCGGCAAAGTAATGTCTCTGCTTTTGAATATATTATCTAGGTTGGTCATAACTTTTCTTCCAAGGAGTAAGCATCTTTTAATTTCATGGCTGCAGTCACCATCTGCAGTGATTTTGGAGCCCCCCAAAATAAAGTCTGACACTGTTTCCACTGTTTCACCATCTATTTCCCATGAAGTGATGGGACCAGATGCCATGATCTTCGTTTTCTGAATGTTGAGCTTTAAGCCAACTTTTTCACTCTCCTCTTTCACTTTCATCAAGAGGCTTTTTAGCTCCTCTTCACTTTCTGCCATAAGGGTGGTGTCAACTGCATATTTGAGGTTATTGATATTTCTCCCAGCAATCTTGATTCCAGCTTGTGTTTCTTCCAGTCCAGCGTTTCTCATGATGTACTCTGCATATAAGTTAAATAAGCAAGGTGAAAATATACAGCCTTGACATACTCCTTTTCCTATTTGGAACCAGTCTGTTGTTCCATGTCCAGTTCTAACTGTTGCTTCCTGACCTGCATACAGATTTCTCAAGAGGCAGGTTAGGTGGTCTAGTATTCCCATCTCTTTCAGAATTTTCCACAGTTTATTGTGACCCACACAGCCAAAGGCTTTGGCATAGTCAATAAAGCAGAAATAGATGTTTTTCTGGAACTCTCTTGCTTTTTCCATGATCCAGCGGATGTTGGCAATTTGATCTCTGGTTCCTCTGCCTTTTCTAAAACAAGCTTGAACATCAGGGAGTTCACGGTTCACATATTGCTGAAGCCTGGCTTGGAGAATTTTGAGCATTACTTTACTAGCATGTGAGATGAGTGCAATTGTGTGGTAGTTTGAGCATTCTTTTGCATTGCCTTTCTTTGGAACTGGAATGAAAACTGACCTTTTCCAGTCCTGTGGCCACTGCTGAGTTTTCCAAATTTGCTGGCATATTGAGTGCAGCACTTTCACAGCATCATCTTTGAGGATTTGAAACAGCTCACCTGGAATTCCATCACCTCCACTAGCTTTGTTTGTAGTGATGCTTTCTAAGGACCACACTTGACTTCACATTCCAAGATGTCTGGCTCTAGATTAGTGATCAGATCATCATGATTATCTGTGTCGTGAAGATCTTTTTTGTACAGTTCTTCTGTGTATTCTTGCCACCTCTTCTTAATATCTTCTGCTTCTGTTAGGTCCATATGATTTCTGTCCTTTATCAAGCCCATCTTTGCATGAAATGTTCCCTTGGTATCTCTAACTTTCTTAAAGAGATCTCTAGTCTTTCCCATTCTGTTGTTTTCCTCTATTTCTTTGCATTGATTGCTGAAGAAGGCTTTCTTATCTCTTCTTGCTATTCTTTGGAACTCTGCATTCAGATGTTTATATCTTTGCTTTTCTCCTTTACTTTTCACCTCTCTTCTTTTCACAGCTATTTGTAAGGCCTCCCCAGACAGCCATTTTGCTTTTTTGCATTTCTTTTCCATGGGGATGGTCTTGATCCCTGTCTCCTGTACAATGTCACGAACCTCATTCCATAGTTCATCAGGCACTCTATCTAGGCCCTTAAATGTATTTCTCACTTCCACTGTATAATCATAAGGGATTTTATTTAGGTCATATCTGAATGGTCTAGCGGTTTTTCCTATTTTCTTCAATTTGAGTTGGAATTTGGTAATAAGGAGTTCATGATCTGGGCCACAGTCAGCTCCTGGTCTTGTTTTTGTTGACTGTATAGAGCTTCTCCATCTTTGGCTGCAAAGAATATAATCAATCTGATTTAGGTGTTGACCATCTGGTGATGTCCATGTGTAGAGTCTTCTCTTGTGTTGTTGGAAGAGGGTGTTTGCTATGACCAGTGCATTTTCTTGGCAAAAGTCTATTAGTCTTTGCCCTGCTTCATTCCGCATTCCAAGGCCAAATTTGCCTGTTACTCCAGGTGTTTCTTGACTTCCTACTTTTGCATTCCAGTCCCCTATTATGAAAAGGACATCTTTTTTGGGTGTTAGTTCTAAAAGGTCTTGTAGGTCTTCATAAAACCATTCAACTTCAGTTTCTTCAGCATTACTGGTTGGGGCATAGACTTGGATAACTGTGATATTGAATGGTTTGTCTTGGAGACGAACAGAGATCATTCTGTCGTTTTTGAGATTGCATCCAAGTACTGCATTTTGGACTCTTTTGTTGACCATGATGGCTACTCCATTTCTTCTGAGGGATTCCTGCCCGCAGGAGCAGATATAATGGTCATCTGAGTTAAATTCACCCATTCCAGTCCATTTTAGTTCGCTGATTCCTAGAATGTCGACGTTCACCCTTGCCATCTCTTGTTTGACCACTTCCAATTTGCCTTGATTCATGGACCTGACATTCCAGGTCCCTATGCAATATTGCTCTTTACAGCATCGGATCTTGCTTCTATCACCAGTCACATCCACAACTGGGTATTGTTTTTGCTTTGGCTCCATCCCTTCATTCTTTCTGGAGTTATTTCTCCACTGATCTCCAGTAGCATATTGGGCACCTACTGACCTGGGGAGTTCCTCTTTCGGTATCCTATCATTTTGCCTTTTCATACTGTTTATGGGATTCTCAAGGCAAGAATACTGAAGTGGCTTGCCATTCCCTTCTCCAGTGGACCACATTCCGTCAGACCTCTCCACCATGACCCACCCATCTTGGGTGGACCGAGAGGCATGGCTTGGTTTCATTGAGTTAGACAAGGCTGTGGTCCTAGTGTGATTAGATTGACTAGTTTTCTGTGAGTATGGTTTCAGTGTGTCTGCCCTCTGATGCCCTCTTGCAGCACCTACCATCTTACTTGGGTTTAAATTAGGCTGATATAGGAAAATTGAATACTTATTGATATTTTAATGAAATTTAAGAACTCTAAAGCAAAGAGAAAATTCTAAGCAAAGCAGCTTACCCACAAAGAAAATGAATCAGAATGATGTCAGGCTTCTTAGGAGCAACAGTAAGGACAGGAAAATAAATATTTTAAAAATATTAAAAACAGAAAATTTGAAGCTAAGTTATATTCAACTAAGCTATCATTTAAACATGAGGGTATAACAAATATATTCTCAGACCTTCAAGGTCTCATCAGATTGTCATTAAGACCCCTTTTAAAAGTATTCTTGAAGGAAGTAATCTATTGAATGAAAATTTTAGGAAATGCTATAAAATATAAGATAGTAAAAATGAGAAAATAATTTTGTAAAGCTTGTTGGTGTCTAAAAAACATTGTATATACATATGTACATAAGCATTATACACACCCACACATACCAGATATAACAAAGTAGGGGGAGAGTGCAATATCCAGAGATAGGTAAGAGTGTATATTAAGGGATTTGTCCTAGGACTTCCCTGGTGATACAGTGGCTAAGATTCTGTGCTCCCAATGCAGGGGACCAGAGTTTGATCCCTGGTCAGGGAACTAGATCCCACATGCCACAACTAAGAACTAGCACAGCCAAATAAAAACATAAATATATTTTTAAAAGTATCTGTACCATTAAGGGCGAAGGCACAGATAGGTGTTGATAAGTTTAGTAAGTTGGAAAAGATAAATATAAGTAAGAATCTTAACAAGTTAAACATAACCAATGGATGAACAAATATAAAGTGTGTACTTTTCAAACCCATAGAAAAAAACTGATTAATATAAGGAAATAAGCAAGAAAAAATGAAAGAAAATTTAAACTAGGATGAAATAAAATATTCAACATAAAAATAATTTATTAGTTTAATTTACCAAGAAAAGATAGAATTTTCAGATTTAATTTAAAAATAAGATCTAGCAATATAATGTATACAGAGACACACTTAAAAGAAGGACAGGACAAAAGGAATTGAAAAAAGAGCAGATATATGTGTAACTGACTCACTTTGCTGTACAGCAAAAAGCAGCACAACACTGTAGATTAAATGCCATTAAAATTTTTAAAAACCAGGACAGGACAAAGTTAAGATAAAGAGATAGAAAAAGACAAATATGTACACCCCACCCAATATCTGCCAAGGCAAAGCAGACGTGTAATAACAGGCAAAAATAAAATTCAAGGCAAGAAGCATCATCGAGGCAAAGGGAGATAGTAGATAAGAATATAGAGATAATATCATGCACGTATATTGTTAATAAAGATGATTATAACACTATATCCTCAAAATATGCAAAGTAACTGACCTTGCTCTTCTCTGATAATACTGATAACACTTCCTCACTTGCCACTCACTCAAATGATGTCTGTTTTATTCATTTACTTAATTCATTATTTTATATTTTTGGCTGCACTTGGTCTTCATGGTTGCCCAGGCTTTCTCTAGTTTGGCGGGCAGTGGCTACTCTAGCTGTAGTGTCCCAGCTTCCCCTTGAGGTGGCTCTTGTGGAGCACAGGCTGCAGGCGCTCTGCTTCAGTACCTGTGGCCCAGGGGGCTCGGTAATTGCGGCACATGAGCTCAGTTGACCCACAGCATGCGGAATCTTCCCAGACCAGGGACTGAACCCACGTCCCCTGCACCAGCAGGCGGATTCTTAATTGGACCAGCAGGGAAATCCTTCAAATGTTGTCTCTTTTAACTCTCATTCCCCTTATTCCCTTGGCCTGGAAATGAGGTGGGGATCTTCCTCGCTCCTCAATGCTACTTCCAGATCATTCTCTCCTAGTTTGTAATAAGATTCAACTTTAAATCTCCTGTCATTAGACTGAATACCGTCCATGCTCCCTCTCTTGAAATCTTTTACCTCTTCCTTACTCACTGTAACTTTATCCAATACCTCTGTTTTGTGTGTGTGTGTGTGTGTGTGTGTGTGTGTGAGTTGCCCAATCATGTCCGACTCTTTGCGACCCCATGGACTGTAGCCCATCAGGTTCCTCTGTCCATGGAAATGTCCAGGTAAGAATACTGAAGTGGGTTACCATTCTCTTCTCCAGGGGATCTTCCGAACTCGGGTCTCCTGCACTGCAGGCAGACTCTTTACCGAATGAGCCAGCAGTCATCACTGCCAATTTCAATATTCATATAGCTCTTTCCAACACCTGGCCTCACAATTCTTTGATCTATTCTTCTTCAGAGATATAACCCTTGATCCATTAATCATAACCTTGACTTTGTCATCACAAAAAAAGTGGGGGTAAGGGTAGGGGGAGGAAAACTGCAATCCTTCCATACATAGTCTCAGTTTCAAATAATTCATTCTCCAAACATCATCTCTTTCCAGCTTGCTCCTTCTAGTACCCCAACTCCAACAATCCTTTTGAATCCCACAGGGCCCTTTCCTGTATTGATTTAACTACCTGCTTACTGTCTCTCATCCCTTCATGTCCTCACTTCCTTTGTAACCCAGCTAGAATTCCATAGTTGATAATTATAACCAGTTTCTGATATACACTCTAAACTTGAACTCACTTGTTTCTTTCTTGCTCTGAAATACTCCCTGGCTGATCACAGCTCAGCTTAAGTTCAGTTTTCTCTGTCTATCTCATAACTGCACTCCGGAAGCTGAATGTGACTTCAGGAAAACATTCAAACTTGCTGACTGATCTTACTTCAAATAATCATTAACCTCAAGTGGCCCATAATACTGCCTGGCAAATATACTCTATTTCTCTAATCCATTACTCTCACTGTCCTGGAAAAAATTCTGTGTTTTCTCCTGTCCCTTCAGATCTCTGAGGCCTTCTCTTCCATCTTCCTTCTTGGCTAGTCATGTAGCTCCCTACTGCACTGAGAAAAGGAAGCAGTCATGATTAACTCAGATTATTAGCCACCTGTATGTACTTGCTTGGAGAAGGCAATGGCAACCCACTCCAGTACTCTTGCCTGGAAAATCCCATGGACGGAGGAGCCTGGTGGGCTGCAGTCCATGGGGTCGAGAAGAATCGGACACGACTGAGCGACTTCACTTTCACTTTTCACTTTCATGCATCAGAGAAGGAAATGGCAACCTACTCCAGAGTTCCTGCCTGGAGAGTCCCAGGGATGGCAGAGCCTGGGAGTCGGACATGACTGAAGCGACTTAGCAGCAGCAGCAGACTGCGTCTCCTGCCTTGGCAGGCAGATTCTCTACCACTGAGTCACCTGGGAAGCCCCATTATTAGCCACCATATCTCTCTAATTATCTAAATTTGTACTCTATAGTCTTCTTTCTCTCTTGTTATCTGTGGATGAACTTAACTGTACGCTGCCTATTTACTGCCAGCTTCTCTACTTGCACACTACACCTGTTCTATTCAAGGACATCAGTTCAGTAATTCTCCCATTTCTCTCAGTACCACTGACTTTTTCCTCTCTAACATGATGTTAATTTTCTTAACATTTAACTTAAAAACAACTCTCTTAGATCCACCTTCTCTGCCAGTTATTGCTCCATTTCTCTCACCCTTTTCACAGAAAAATTCCTTTTAAATACTGTGTAAACTCACTGTCTCAAATTTCTTTCCTCTCTGGAACCCACTCTAATCAGGTCTTTGCCCCAGTTCCATCTTCCAGCTTACTCCTAGCAAGGTCGCCAACAACCTCCAGATTGTTAAGTTTAAAGGTCATTTTACTTGGCCTTACTCTTAATTGGCCCGTCAGCTATATTTGAAAGTGCCAATCACTTTTTCTTTGTAATCTCCTTTCCACATGGCTCCAGGACATCATGCTTTCCTGGTTTGCCTCCTATCTTTCTGGCTACTTCTACATCGTTTTGCTGGTTCCTCTTCATCTCTCTGATGGCAAAATTTTGGGATAGTTCACAGTTTACTCTTTGGACCTCTTTTCCTGCATACACTTCCTTGATAGCTTCAGTCTTATGGCTTTAAATACCATGTATATGCTGATGACTCCAAACTTGTGTCTCAGCCTTTATTTTGCTTCTGAACTTTGCCCCTGCCTTCTAGTCCTGTATATCCAACTATCAACTTGATGTTTTCACGTGGTTGAGCTCCTGATAGTCTGCCTACTCCTTAGACTTCGTCCCTGATACTTTTCACCTTGAATTTCTACCTTCAATATATCTATTTTGTTTCTGCATTTATTTGCTTGATGTTTCTGTTCATATTAGCCTGAAACATCTACTTATATCTCCACTTTCAATTTGTCCATATTTTTTTAAAGTGTATTTTATAAATAATATATTGCTAATTTATGTCCAGTCTAAGCTCCAGTCTGAGTTTTTGTCTTATTTAACTGGTTAACATTTATTGTAACTTCAGTTATATTAGAACTTATTTTTGCTGTTTTATTTACAAAAATGAGTAAGATGGACAACTCCCTAATGAGTTAATCAGCAAAAAATATGTGAATATTCAAATCACATAATAAAATCAAGGGAACCAGCTACAAATACAGCAGAGATTGAAAAGAGTATTATGGTTAATTATAGACTAATACACTAAAAAACTTACCTGCAGTATATGATTTTGTAAAATTATAAAATGCCAAATTGGCAAAAAAAATTAAAATATAAACAAACCAAATACCATAAATAAATTGAAAAGTAAGTGAGACCTTACTCCCTAGAAAAGAGCCTTAGGCTTACATGGTTTTAGAGTGAGTTTCCAAGACTTCAAGGAACCACTAATCCTTTTGTCAATTAAATTGCTCCAGAAAATAGGAAAAGAGGGAAAAAATTTATTCCAAAATCAGACATACAGTACAAGAAAAGAGAATCATAATCTACATCACTAATGAAAATAGATTTTAAAAAATAGATACAAATAAATATTATACAACTGAATTTAACAGTCAAGATGTTCTTCCAGGAAGGTAGCAGGTTAGTGGAACCAACTCAGGTATATTAACCAGGGGAACAGGTACATAAAATAAGGTGGATGGAGATGAGAAGAAATGTATCAGCAAAAGCAACAACCTACTGTACATATAGTGCACAGACAGATTTTAAACCATGAGAAGTGAAAAAAATGGAAGGATATTTAAAGCAAGTGTTATTTATGCCTATTATTAATAAAAACAAATACACATTCTGGCATTCTATGACTCTTCCCATGTACTGTGCTGTGCTTAGCAGCTCAGTCATGTCTGACCAACTCTTTTTGGACTGTAGCCTGCCAGTCTCCTCTGTCTATGGGATTCTCCAGGCAAAAATACTGGAGTGGGTTGCCATGCCCTCATCCAGGGGATCTTCCTAACCCAGGGATTGAACCCAGGTCTCCCTCATTGCAGGTGGATTCTCTACCATCTGAGTGACCAGGGAAACCCAAGAATACTGGGGGTGGGGTGGGGTTAGCCTATCCCTCTCCAGGGGGATCTTCCTGACCCAGGAATCAAACCATGGTCTCTTGCATTGCAGGTGGGTTCTTTACCAGCTGAGCTACCAGGGAAACCCACAAATCTTCCCATACCTCTTCCAAAAAACTGTAGGGAGCAAAAAGAAAAACAAATAAAAATTCCTACTACTGGGGCTTCCCTGGTGGCTCAGTAGTAAAGTATCCGCTTGCCAATGCAGGAGACATAGGTTCAACCCCAGATCTGGGAAGATCCCACATGCCTCAGAGCAACTAAGCCTGTGTGCCACACTTATTGAGTCTGTGCTCTAGAGCCCAGGAACCGCAACTGCTGAGCCCACGTGCTGCAAATACTGAAGCCCATGCGCCCTAGAGTCCATGCTCCTCAATAAGAGAAACCGCTGCAATGAGAGGCCCATGCACCACAATGAGAGACTATCCCTCACTCTCCACAACTGGAGAAAAGCCCAAAGAGAAATGAAGACCCAGCACAGCCAAAAATAAATAAATAAAACTTCCTACAACTGATACTAAATACAGGGGAAAAAAAATCCTGCAATCTCCAATTTATATGCAGCTTGAGGAAGATACAGAAAAGACCATCTGGAACCCCTACAATTTTATCTGTAGCCACAGAATCTGTTTGAAAGAGTAAGGGAATATGGAGGGTCTTGGTGATGGTAGAACCCAGTAATCAACAAGGATTCATGTCCAAGGAGGAAATAACCCAAACTTTATTGGGAACAGCTGAGATCTGGTCTGAAAAATGGCAGATTAGCACTGGCAAGAGAAGTCAAAACATAGGAATCAGTTCACATGCCACAACTAAATAAAGATCTTGCACTTCACAGCAAAGATCAAAGATCCCACATCGGGCAACCAAGACCCAGAGCAGTCAAATATAGAAATAAAAATAAATGTTAAAATATATATGGCTCAGAAAATTCACAGGAACAAAGATGGGAGTCTTGAGAAGGGCCCTTGGAAGAGGCACTTTGGAAAGTGCCCTTTGGAAGAGAAGTACCCTTTTTCCCAAGTGCCCTTTGGAGAAGGCACTTTGGAAAGTAGTCATTGTTCCTTGGAGACAGTAGCCAATAGTAATTGGAAGAAAGAAAAATAGTTACTGTAATAAGTAAAGTACTGAAAAAAAGAACAAGAGAATCAGAAGTCTGACTATAAAAAACAAACAAAGCAACACCACCACATACACATTACAATTAAGAAAACTGCTCTTCACTATAGCAACAGAAGAGGGAGTGGTTGAGCTGAAAAACCAGAAAAGGCCCACAAAAGCCTCTCCATTCTCTCCAAAAGTGAGAGCTGACCCAGAAAAATCCAACGTATTTGAATATGAATGAAAATAACCAAAAAATCAATATCTATACAAAATTACTATAAGGAAAAAAAACAGAAACAAGAGTCACAAGTTTTGACAAATTAAAGTATACCAGATACCAGAAAAAAATGCTATCCCAAAGCAGAATTAAGACTAAACTGCTGCAATTGTAATGGATCCTGTGATATACTCCCCAGACACTCCCTTTGAGACTGAAACCCTCATACCCCAAGTTGCGGGGATGTTGGAGGATGAGTCCTCTGAGTATTTCCTTTAGCCAAAGAAAACTCCCTCATCCAAGGTCTAGCCCTCTCCCCAGGGTCTACCTGCATTCGGTGACAAGCCCCTTGCCTCAAGGAGGAGCAGTGCTGAAGGGCCATTGCAGCTTCAGAACTCTTCATGGTATGAGCTGAAATCTTTGTTGTGACTGGTCATGGTCAGTAATGCACTGGAGCCAATGAACATTTTTAGGAATTTTGTAAGCAGGTTGTTAGCCATAACCTATTACTAAAATTTAGATTATATAAAAGTTAAAATTAAATAAATTATATTCAAAACCAAGGTAATAAATACCCAATATTCATTACTTCCTAATCATTTTATCACATTTACTATTATCTATGCTCTTGAGGTCATATCTATTGCATTTGTATTACTACGCAGATCCATGCTCAGTGACATCATGTTGGTAGCTTAGAATTTGCCAAGATGGCAGTATTTACATTCTGGAAAGGGCTTCCCCAGTGGCTCAGCACAGAGAATCGGCCTACAATGCAGGGGCTGCAGGAGACGTGAGTTTGATCCCTGGGTTGGGAAGATCCCCTGGAGGAACTCCAGTCTTTTTGCCTGGAGAATCCCATGGACAGAGGAGCCTGGTGCCCTACAGTCCATGAAGTCGCAGGGCTGGACACGACTGAAGTGACTTAGTACACACACACACACACACACACACACACACACACATGCCGGAAAATGCAACAGATCAGGGCTCCCCCTGCTCCAGCGAACTGGTTGTTGATCACTCATCAGCATATACCACTAATTACAGCTCAGCTCCTCCTCCTGTCCAATTCTCCTTCCTTAACATCAACACAAGTATTGATCCCAAAGGTACTCTCCAGTATACTTCATGCATTCAAATCTCTGTCTCAGAGTCTATGTCCCAGGGAATGCAACCTAAAACAACAGAAAAAGAGTAACTAGGACCAAATATAACATTTAGGACACAGAGGATGGAAATAAGAATGGTGAAGCAAAGAGAGTAAAAGGATCAAAGAGAAACTGATCTAGAAATCAGACGAACAACACCCAACACATATTTCTGAATGTCTTGATGAAGAAAATAAAAATAATGTAACAGAACTATAATTCAATACACTTTTTTTGGGGGGTAGAGTGCGTAGGGGAAGAAGATCCAAATCCACGCATTAAAAGGGCATACCATATTCCAAGTTAAATAGACCCAAAATCAACTCTTAGATTTAGCATAGAAAATTATTACATTTTAATACAAAGGGGAAAAAAAAAAACTTCCTGTGCTTCCTGGCAGGAAAACCAAGTCACTTTCTAAGGACAGAAAACCAGTTAGTCATCAGAGTTCTCAGCAACATTCAAAGCCAGAAAATAGTAAAGCAACATCTACAATATAATCAAGGGGAAAAAATGTGTACCAAGAATTTTAAATGCAGACAAACCATCTCATAAATAGCAAGCTTTAGGGGGAAAAAATTTCAGCATGCTAAACCTCGAGACTATTATACTTAGGAGTCCTTCCAGAGGACAAAGTGCTCCCAACTAAGAGAAGACTGAGAAAACTTCAGCAAAGAGATTGGTAGTGTTCAGTGGATATATTTGGCTATATATCTAAGGCTAAAACAAAAGTGAGAATAAGAATAGTAAATAAACATTACATGCTCTGACAATATAGTCAGAACTGAAAAAAAATGAGAGATGGGAGAATGAGGAAAAAGTGGAATAACCTCACTGATTGTCTAAAAGGTTAAAAGTGGGAATTAAAGAATGTCATTTAGGGGCTTCCCTTGTGGCTCAGTGGTAAAGAATCTGCCTGCCAATGTGGGAGACACAGGTTGGATCCCTGGTCCGAGAAGATTCCACACGCCTTGGAGCTACTAAGCTCATGTGCCACGACTATTGAGCATATGCTCTAGAACCTGGGAGCTGCAACTACTGAAGCCTGTGCCCCCTACAGCCTGTGCTCTGTAACAGGAGAAGCCACTGCAATTAGGAGCTCATGCATCGCAACTAGGGAGTAGCCCGGCCCACTGCAACTAAAGAAAAGTGTGCAGCAATGAGGACCCAGCACAGCCAAAAATTAATAAATAAATAAAAATTCTTTTTTAAAAAAGGAATGTCATTTAAGGCCAAAACTGAATCATATGAACCAAAACATATTTAGGAACACAAGAATAAACATTAAGAAAAATAACGCTAATGACTAAAATTGGATGGTGGAGGGCGCAGAGGAAAGAGAAGGTGCTTTCAAGTTCTTTCATTAATGCCCCAAGCTGGAAACGAATAGGCAATGTATAAGGAAAAAAGTACCAAGGTATAATGTGAGTACTGGTATAAAAGGGAGTCATTAAAACAAAAAATAAATATCAAGAGAAAAACAAAGAGCAAAGAAAATTGAACACAGTTTTTTGGAAGACCATGGACTTTTCGTATTTATAAAGATGACATAACTGAGATCAAACACAGCAGTCGTGTGTGTGTGTGTGTGTGTCTGTGTGTAGGGTTAAAGCACTTAGAAGAAAAAGATTTTCAGACTGACTCACAAAATAGAACCTAGTTCTTGGCTTTATATAAGATAGCCTAAAAGAATGAACAAAGAGGTACTGGGTAAATGCAAATTTTAAAATCAATAGTTATAATCATAATATCAGACCAGGTAATATTCAAGCAAAAAAAAAAGAGCATTAAATAACACTTTATAGTGCTAAAAGCTATAATTCACTATGAAGATATAATAGTCATGAATATCTATGCAACAAATAATACAGCAACAACTTTTGTTAAGTAGCAACTACAGGAGAAGTTTGGAGAAATAGAAAAATGCTAATGATGCTATTATAATAATGACTTTAATGAATATCTCTCAGTCCAAGATAGTCCAAAGAAATAATGACAAAATTAAGATTTTAGGAGAACTAAAAACAATGTTGGTTGGCTTATCTATAAGACATAAAATGTTTATCAAAATTTTACTACAAAATACTACATGATGGTATGTCAGTGTAACAGATTACCTCCAAAATTTAGTGGCTTAAAACAACACACACATATTACCTCATAATTTCTGTGGGTCAGGAATTCACTAGTGTCTAGCTAGCTGGTCCTGGCTCAAGGTTTCTCAGGAGGTTGTGGTCAAGATGTTGCCTGAGGATCTGCTTTCAAATTAGCTCACTCACATGATTGCTGGCTGAAGTCATGTAGATCTCTCCATAGAGCCTCTTGAGTATTGTTATGACATGGTATCTGGCTTCTCCCAGAACCAGTGATTCAAGAGAGACAGAAAGGATGAAGCCACAAGGCCATTTTATGACCTAGTCTCAAAAATGCCACACTGTCATTTCTGCCACATTTTATTCATTAGAAGCAAGCCCCTCAGTACTATGTTCAAGGGGAGGGGCCCTTCCTTTTGAAGGAAGGAATATCAAAGAATTTGTGAATGTTTTAAAACTGCCACAGACAGTGCACCAAAAGTAAAAATTTGGATTGTTTATCTACTAAAATAAAAAACTGTTCTTTGACCGTATAGTCTGCTGTCAATGCCTAGATCATAGAAATGTCTTAAATCATGAAAGTACTCTATACAAGAGCTTGTTAACTTTGAGTTTTGCATTCACAGTAGTCATTCAATAGGAAAGAAAGAGATTAAAAGTTTATGGCAAGAAAAACACAGAAACTATGTTTGGTCAGCATGACTCACTAATGGAAAGCTCCAACATTATCTGACTTGTTTGAAAGACAAAAGACCTTTTAAGGATAGTGCAATTTAAGATTTTGGACTTGGTCCTGCTTGAGTTTAAAGGGCTTTGCCTTGATGAAGAGCCTTAAGCAAAGGACAAAATGAGAGGATAAGTATAAAGTCTTTCTTGTAAGTAAGTGGTGATTATCTCCACCTAGAATAAAAGCTACTTATGAAGGACTATATCTTTTCTTCCTTTCTTTTCTATCTAGTTTATGTATTCAACAAATGAACAACTTAATAGAAATCAAGATAAGAACTAATTTTTAATTATAAGAGTGCTGAAACTAAAGCACTGTCTTCCAGTTCTCTTAGGTAAATGAACTAACTGGAGTTCATGGCTCTAACTCATCTTCTATTTGAAAACTCTGGTTTACCAAAGATCCTGGCATTGCCTAACACTTAAAAGACAAAATCAATCAAGCAACCCTAAAACACAATTCCATACCTCTCTAATAAATCTAATAAAGAATCTGCGTGCAATGTGGGAGACCAGGGTTTGATCCCTGGGTTGGGAAGATCCCCTGGAGAAGGTTATGGCTACCCACTCCAGTATTCTGGCCTGGAGAATTCCATGGACTGTATAGTCCATGGGATCGCAAAGAGTTGGACACAACGGAGTGACTTTCACTTCGCTAATAAAATCTATTGAAAAAAACATCTCCCAGTGAAAGGAAGATCTGGGACTTCTTTTAGGGTAAAGATTCTGTAGATAACTATTTAGAACCAACTGCCAGAATTCAATGATCACAAACTTCCATCACTTCTAAATGATTGGAATAAATAGTTTGCTTTCTAGATGAGGTCAGTTTGCATAAGGCTATGGCCTGGATGACATTGCTGACCTTTTCTCACTCTTTGGGAAGGCATCATGACATATTTATTGCAACATGCTTTCAGTTCAGTTCAGTTGCACAGTCGTGTCTGACTCTTTGTGACCCCACGGACTGCAGCACACTAGGCTTCCCTGTCCCTCACCAACTCTTGGAGCTTGCTCAAACTCCTGTCCATTGAGAGAGTGATGCCATGCAACCATTTCATCCTCTGTCGTCCCCTTCTCTTCCCACCTTCAATCTTTCCCAGCATCAGGGTCTTTTGCAATGAGTCAGTTCTTCGCATCAGGTGGCCAAAGTATTGGAGCTTCAGCTTCAGCTTCATCATCAGTCCTTCTATTAATGCAACATGCTTTAATCATACAATATTTGACACAGTTTTCTTATCCAATGTACCTAGTTCTGGGGTGTTCCTTCAATATTAGGATCTAAAAAATGTTAATAATGTTTCTGGTATTAGAATAAGTGAAACTCTTAGTTCCTTTTATTCCATTTCTACCACTTTATTTACAAAGGTAGAATATTTTAGGACTGATTTAAGACACAAATGATACATGAGAACAACAGGTCTGAGCTCTACTACACAGAAAGTATGATCTGAGGTAAGTCATCTAATCCTTCTCTGCTTCAGTTTTCAGTTTCTGAAGTGGCAATAGTAATATTCAATCTAAATCATCAAGTTACAAAAGCAGTGAATGACTTAATTGGCTGAGTTAATTTTAACAAAATCTATAGCACTCAAATTGTGTTTTAGTGCAGAGATTGGCAACATATAACATGTGAACCAAATCTGATCCATGACCTATTTTGTATAGTAAATAGTTTTTACATGTTTAAAGAATTTTAACAGCAAAAGAAGAAGAGGAAGGAAAAGTAGAAACAGCAGCAATGGATGCTGTGGTCCACAGAGTCTAACATATTTACTAACTAATCCTTTATAGAAATAGTTTGCTGACCCATGAGCTAGTGGATTTAGCTATCATGAAAACATTACTAGAAGTAAAAAAAAAAAAATTTTTTTTTTTTGGCTGCCCTGCATGCAGCATGTAGGATATTAATTCCCCAACCAGGGATGGAATCTGTATCCCCTTCAGTGGAAGCCTGGAGTCCTAACCACTGGACTTCTAGGGAATTCCCTAGAAACATTTTTTTAGGAATAAAATAATAAAAATGTATACACTTCAAAGTCATATTATGGATAGGTAGGCAGGAAAGAAAAAGAATAAGGAAATTATATTTGAGATAATTTAATAAGTATTTGAATGCCTTATACAACAATGTGCTAAGCCTTTGTGATGTAATAGTGGTCAATTAGATAAACAACCCCTGCTTTCATGAACTGGAAGAAATCAGTAAGGGAACAAACAAGCATTTATCGTATGATTTGATAGATATGATAATAATAGGTAAACTTAGAGGTTAATATTGGAGATCTTAGAAAGGATGCTTAATCTAGTTTAGAGTGTCAGAGGAAGTTTACCAGAGAAATGACCCCTAGGATGGGACTGAATGAGGAAGATTTAATCAAGTGGAACACGGTAAGAAAAAGTATTCCAGTTCAAGAGCCTGACATGAGAAGATCCAGAGACCAGACAGTATTGTACTTCAAGATCTAAAGTTCAAAAGAGCTGGAGTCTACCCTGCAGGGAAGGGAGAGTGAGGGTAGTGAACTAAGAGATGGGGCTAGAGACGTAAGCATGCAGCAGGCCACAGAGAGGGTTTTAAATTTTATACTGAGGATAATGAGAAGCCATGAATGGATTTTAAACTGGGGAGTAACAATAAAATTTTCCTTTTAGAGCATATATTCTACTGGTATAGAGAATGGACTGGGGAGGACGAGATGAAAGATAAGACATAGTGAAATTGGGTGGTTCAGACAGTAAAGAATCTGCCTGCAATAGACCTGGGTTTGATCCCTGGATTAGCAAGATCCCCTGGAGGAGGGCACACTAACCCACTCCAGTATTCTTGCCTGGAGAATCCCCATGGACAGAGGAGTCCATGGGGTTGCAAAGAGTTGGACACGGCTGAGTAACGAACCACACACATACATGATCTAGAAGAAAGATAGAATGTAGAATGTACTGGTACCAATTGGTACCAGGTGGAATGTACTGCCCCAGTTATTGAATTATTGTCACTCAGCTCCAAGTCCTCCTATTCTCTGCTTTGTAGAGATGTTTATATCAGGGCTTTATGGAACCTGAAATTTATTTTGATGTGAAAAGGATACTATTTCCTATCTTTCCATATGAATAGCCAATTATCCCAATACTTTTTACTGACTACCTCATCAGCCAGTGACCTGAAATGCAATGTTTAATCATATATCAAATTAATCCTTTTAGGGAGGAATCTATTATTAAGCCCTATATTCTATTTCATTGATTTACCAATGCTAGTATCAACAATACCATATTATATATTAATTATTATAACTTTTAGAATCAACTTGTGAAGTTTCTAGAAAAATACTGTTGGGATTTTTACTAGACTGCATTGAGTTTACAGATACATTTGGAATAATTAGTATCTTTTTGACACTGAGTCCTCCTATGTGTAAACATGGTATATTCTTCTATTCATTTATAGCTTCTTTAATGTTTTCAATAAATTTTAAAATTACTCCTTGTATCTACCACATATTTTGTTAGATTTATTCCTATCTCTTATTTCTTTTTCTTGACTTACTCCCCTGTCTAGGACTTTTATCTATAAAATACTGCTTCAGTTCAGTTCAGTTCAGTCACTCAGTCCTGTCCGACTCTTTGCAACGCCATGGACTGCAGCACACCAGACCTCCCTGTCCATCACCAACTCCTGGAGCTTGCTCAAACTCATGTCCATCGAATCAGTGATACCATCCAACCATCTCATCCTCTGTCATCCCCTTCTCCTCCTGCCTTCAATCTTTCCCAGCATCAGGATTTTTTGCAATGAGTCAGTTCTTTGTATCTGGTGGCCGAAGTAGGGGAGCTTCAGCTTCAGTTCTTCCAATATTCATCCTGATTTCCTTTAGGACTGATTTCCCTTAGGATTGACTGGTTTGATCTCCTTGCTGTCCAAGGGACTCTCAAGAGTCTCTCCACCACCACAGTTCAAAAGGATCAATTCTGTTTAGAAGTGGCAAAATGGTAGATATACTTCCCTTGTTCCTGGTTTCAGAGAGAATTCTTATAACATTTTAATGTTGAAAATGATTTTCACTTTACGTTTTTTGTAGATTTAACATATTAGGAAAATTTTCTTTTTAGTTTCCTAAGAGCTTAAATTGAAGAAAGTAGGGAAACCACTAGGCCAATAAGGTATGACCTAAATCAAATCCCTTATGATTTTACAGTGGAAGTACAAATAGATTCAAAGGATTAGATCTGATAAAGTGCCTGAAGAACTATGGTTAAAGGTTCATAACACTGTACCGGAGGCGGTGATCAAAACCATACCCAAGAAAAAGAAATGCAAAAGGGCAAAATGGTTGTCTGAGGAGGCCTTATAAATAGCTGAGAAAAGAGAAGGTAAAGGCAAAGGAGAAAAAGAAAGATATACCCATCTGAATGCAGAGTTCCAAAGAATACCAAGGAGAGATAAGAAAGCCTTCCTCAGTGAACAATGCAAAGAAATAGAGGAAAACAATAAAACAGGAAAGACTAGAGATCACTTCAAGAAAATTAGGGATGCCAAGGGAATATTTCATGCAAAAATGGGCACAATAAACAACAGAAACAGTATGGACATAACAGAAGCAGAAGATATTAAGAATAGGTTGCAAGAATACACAAAAGAACTATACAAAAAAGATCTTTATGACCCAGATAACCCTGAGGGTGTGACCACTCACCTAGAGCCATACATCTTGGAGTGCAAAGTCAAGTGGGCCTTAGGAAGTATCACTGCGAACAAAGCTAGCAGAGATGATGGAATTTCAGGTGCACTATTTCAAATACTAAAAGATGATGCTGTGAAAGTGCTGCACTCAATATGTTACAGGAAGGGGGAGGCCCCCCTTCTGGGCCCCAAGAGCGGGCTCTTGTCTAACACTCGGAAATGAATTGTCTGAGGAGACACATGTGCTGACAAAGCAATAGATTTTATGGGGAAAGGGCACCCGGGTGGAGAGCAGTAGAGTAAGGGAACCCAGGAGAACAGCTCTGCTACGTGGCTCACAGTCTCGGGTTTTATGGCGCATGCATCGTTCAGCCAAGATGGATGCTAGCGAGAGGGATTCTGGGAAGTGGACAGACACGCGATGCCTCCTTTAGACCTTTCCCAAACTCTTCCAGTTGGTGGTGGCTTATTAGTTCTGTATTCCTTACCAGGATCTCCTGTCATAAAACAACTCATGAGAATGGTTACCAAAGGGCCTGGCCAGGGTGGGCAGTTTCAGTCAGTGTGCTTCCCCTAACAAATATGAAAAACTCAGCAGTGGCCACAGGGCTGGAAAAGGTCAGTTTTCATTCCAATCCCAAAGAAAGGAAATGCCAAAGAATGCTCAAACTACCACACAATTGCACTCACCTCACATGCTAGTAAAGTAATGCTCAAAATTCTCCAAGCCAGGCTTCAACAGTATGTGAACTGAGAACTCCCAGATGTTCAAACTGGATTTAGAAAAGGCAGAGGAACCAGAGATCAAATTGCCAACATCCATTGGATCATTGAAAAAGCCGGAGAGTTTCAGAAAAACATCTACTCCTGCTTCATTGACTACATTAAAGCCTTTGACTGTGTGGACCACAACAAACTGTGGAAAATTCTAAAGAGATGAGAATACCAGACCACCTTACCTGCCTCCTGTGAAACCTGTATGCAGGTCAGGAAGCAACAGTTAGAACTGGACATGGAACAATTGACTGGTTCCAGATTGGGAAAGGAGTACATCAAGGTTGTATACTGTCACCCTGCTTATTTAACTTATATGCAGAGTACATTATATGAAATGTTAGGCTGGATGACTCACAAGCTGGAATCAAGATTGCCAGGAGAAATATCAATAACCTAGATATGCAGATGCCACCACACTTATGGAAAAAAGTGAAGAGGAACTAAAAAGCCTCTTGATGAAGGTGAAAGAGAAGAGTGAAAAAGCTGTCTTAAAACTCAACATTCAAATAACTAAGATCATGGCATCTGGTCCCATCACTTCACGGCAAATAGATCGGGAAACAATGGAAACAGTGACAGACTTTATTTTCTTGGACTCCAAATTCTGCAGATGGTGACTGCAGCCATGAAATTAAAAGACTTGCTCCTTGGAAGAAAAGCTATGACAAACCTAGATGGCATATCAAAAAGCAGAGACATTACTTTGACCACAAAGGTCTCTATAGCATATGGTTTTTCCAGTAGTCACGTATGGATGGATACTAGAGTTGGACCATAAAGAAGGCTGAATGCCGAAGAACTGATGCTTTTGAACTGCGGTGTTGGAGAAGACTCTAGAGAGACTCCTTGGACTGCAAGAAGATCAAATCATTCAATCCTAAAGGAAATCAATCCTGAATATTCATTAGAAGGACTGATGGTAAAGTTGAAGCTTCAATACTTTGGTCACCTGACGCAAAGAGCCGATTCACTGCAAAAGACCCTGATGCTGCGAAAGATTGAAGGCAGGAGGAGAAGGGGAAGACAGAAGTTAAGACGGTTCGATGGCATCACTGACCCAATGGATATGAGTTTGAGCAGGCTCCGGGAAATGGTGAAGGATAGGGAAGCCTGGTGTGCTGCAGTCCATGGGGTCACAAAGAGTCTGAGCAACTGAACAACAACAATAAAGAGCTATTATCATGAATGGGTACTGAATTCAAATACTTGTTCTTCCTCTTCCCAGATGACCACAGTTTTCCTCCTCTAATCTGTTAATATGGTAATTTTCAGTGACAGTGTGTTTTGTCTTGAATGTTAAACCTCCTTGCATTCCTGGAATAAACCCAGTTAGACCTATCATATTCTCTTTTCAATCCACTGCTAGGTTCAGTTTACTAATAATTTATTTAGAATTTTTATGAGATGGGCCTTTTTCTTTCTCTCCCTGTCTGGTTTTAGTGTCATGGCTCTCATGGTCTTATGGAAAGAGCTGGAGAATATTTCCACTTTTTCTATTTTTTTGAAATGTTTACATAAGATGTAAATAATTTAGTCTTTGAAAATCTGGAAGAATACTTAAATAAAGCCATCTAGGTCAGAAGCTTTATTTGTGCTTTGAGTAGCATGAACCAGAATATCCATGTAGCAATGGCTTAAACATTAAGACTCTTAATTATTTCTTCTAACTAGAACTCTACAGAAAAGAGTGTTAATGGCAATGTTTTTCTTACTATTGATGGTTCTACATCTGAGTGATACTGTAACAGAAAGTGAAAAAAAAGTTGGTATATATATCTGCTGCTAAGTCGCTTCAGTTGTGTCCGACTCTGTGCGACCCCAGAGACGGCAGCCCACCAGGCTCCCCCGTCCCTGGGATTCTCCAGGCAAGAACACTGGAGTGGGTTGCCATTTCCTTCTCCTAAGTACAAAAGTGAAAAGTGAAAGTGAAGTCGCTCAGTCGTGTCCGACTTGTAGCAACCCCATGGACTGCAGCCCACCAGGCTCCTCCATCCGTGGGATTTTCCAGGCAAGAGTATTGGAGTGGGTTGCCATTGCCTTCTCTGAGCAGGCTCAAATTCATGCATCAAAAAGTTCAATTCAGTTCAGTTCAGTTCAGTCGCTCAATCGTGTCCGACTCTTTGCGACCCCATAAATCACGGCACGCCAGGCCTCCCTGTCCATCACCATCTCCCAGAGTCACTCAGACTCACGTCCATCCAGTCCGTGATGCCATCCAGCCATCTCATCCTCGGTTGTCCCCTTCTCCTCCTGCCCCCAGTCCCTCCCAGCATCAGAGTCTTTTCCAATGAGTCAACTCTTCGCATGAGGTGGCCAAAGTACTAGGAACAGATAAAAGAGACACGTGTACCCCAATGTTCATCGCAGCACTGTTTATAATAGCCAGGACATGAAAGCAACCTAGATGTCCATCAGCAGATGAATGGATAAGAAAGCAGTGGTACATATACACAATGGAGTATTACTCAGCCATTAAAAAGAATACATTTGAATCAGTTCTAATGAGGCGGATGAAACTGGAGCCGATTACACAGAGTGAAGTAAGCCATAAAGAAAAACACCAATACAGTATACTAACGCATATATATGGAATTTAGAAAGATGGTAACAGTAACCCTGTATGCGAGACAGCAAAAGAGACACAGATGGATAGAACAGTCTTTTGGACTCTGTGGGAGAGGGCAAGGGTGGGATGATTTGGGAGAATGGCATTGAAACATGTATAATATCATATAAGAAACGAATCGCCAGTCTCATTCGATGTAGGATACAGGATGCTTGGGGCTGGTGCACTGGGATGACCCAGAGGGATGTTATGGGGAGGGAGGTGGGAGGGGGGTTCAGGATTGGGAACATGTGTACACCCATGGCACATTCATGTTGATGTATGGCAAAACCAATACAATACTGTAAAGTAAAAAATAATAATTAAATAATAATTTTTAAAAAATGTAAGCCACAGATAATCACAAAGGAAAAAGAAAAGAATAAGCTTGGACTTCCCTGGTGGTCCAGTGGTTAAAAATCTGTCTGCCAGTGCAGGGAACATGGGTTTGATCTTTGGTCCAGGAAGACTGCACATGCCACTGGGAAACTAAGCCCACGTGCCACAACTACTGAAGGCCATGTGCTCTAGAACTGCGTGCCGCACAAGAGAAGCCACCTCAGTGAGATGGCCACGCACTGCAACTAGAGAGAGCCTGCACATAGCCACAGTCCCAGCACAGTCAAAATAGATATTTTAAAAATCTATAAACAATAATGAAAATTTTGGAAGTCAATCAATGAAATATAACTTCATAGGTGTTATAGTCTAAGTTAAATATATGTGTATATATGAATATATTTTACATACAGAATAAGAGAAGTCTGTGCATTTTTATGCTTGAGATAGATCCAACGTGTTATACAACAGAACTTTTGTACATGCCAGAAAAACAGAATTAGGGACTTTGAAATCTAATCTTAAATGCCTTCCTTGTCACTTAAGTACGAGGTATAAATCTTGTACTATTTATATTCACAACGTCTAATACAGTGTGTAAACAATATAGAAAGTCTAATCTTCATTTTGTTCTTCATTAGAATAGGAATAGTGATACAGACATCATCGAATTGGAGTAGTCAGTCAGTCAGTTCGGTTGCTCAGTCGTGTCCGACTCTTTGCGACCCCGTGAACGGCAGCACGCCAGGCCTCCCTGTCCATCACCAACTCCTGGAGTCCACCCAAACCCAAGTTCATTGAGTCAGTGATGCCATCCAACCATCTCATCCTCTGTTGTCCCCTTCTCCTCCTGCCCTCCATCTTTCCTAGCATCGGTCTTTTCCAATGAGTCAGCTCTTCACATCATTTGGCCAAAGTATTGGAGTTTCAGCTTTAGCATCAGTCCATCCAATGAACACCCAGGACTGATCTCCTTTAGGATGGACTGTTTGGATCTCCTTGCAGTCCAAGGGACTCTCAAGAGTCTTCTCCAACATCACAGTTCAAAAGTATCAATTGTTCTGCACTCAGCTTTCTTTATAGTCCAACTCTCACATCCATACATGACCACTGGAAAAACCATACCCTTGACTAGACGAACCTTTGTTGGCAAAGTAATGGCTCTGCTTTTTAATATGCTATCTAGGTTGGTCATAAATTTCCTTCCAAGGAGTGAGCATCTTTTAATTTCATGGCTGCAATCACCATCTGTAGTGATTGTGGAGCTCAGAAAAATAAAGTCAACCACTGTTTCCACTGTTTCCCCATCTATTTGCCATGAAGTGATGGGACCAGATGCTATGACCATAGTTTTCTGAATATTGAGCTTTAAGCCAACTTTTTCACTCTCCTCTTTCACTTTCAGTGGCTCTTTAGTTCTTCTTCACTTTCTGCCATAAGAGTGGTGTCATCTGCATATCTGAAGTTATGATATTTCTCCCAGCAATCTTGATTCCAGCTTGTGCTTCCTCCAGCCCAGCGTTTCTCATGATGTACTCTGCATAGAAGTTAAATAAGCAGGGTGACAATATACAGCCTTGACGTACTCCTTTCCCAATTTGGAACCAGTCTGTTGTTCCATGTCCAGTTCCAATGGTTGCTTCCTGACCTGCATACAGATTTCTCAAGAGGCAGGTCAGGTGGTCTGGTATTCCCATCTCTTTAAGAATTTTCCACAGTTTATTGTGATCCACACTGTCAAAGGCTTTGGCATAGTCAATAGAGCAGAAATAGATATTTTTTCTGGAACTCTCTTGCTTTGAGAACCCCATGAACAGTATGAAAAGGCAACAAGATAAGACACTGAAAGATGAGCTCCCCAGGTCGGTAGGTGCCCAATATGCTACTGGAGATCAGTGGAGAAATAACTCCAGAAAGAATGAAGGGATGGAGCCAAAGCAAAAACAACACCCAGTTGTGGATGGGACTGGTGATAGAAGCAAGATCCGATGCTATAAAGAGCAATATTGCATAGGAACTGGGAATGTTAGGTCCATGAATCAAGGCAACTTGGAAGTGGTCAAAGAGGAGATGGTAAGAGTGAACCTCGACATTCTAGGAATCAGAGAACTAAGATGGACTGGAATGGGTGAATTTAACTCAGATGCCCAATATACCTACTACTGTGGGCAGGAATCCCTTAGAAGAAATGGAATACCATCATAGTCAACAAAAGAGTCCGAAATGCAGTACTTGGATGCAATCTCAAAAACAACAGAATGATCTCTGTTCGTTTCCAAGACAAACCATTCAGTATCACGGTAATCCAAGTCTATGCCCCAACAAGTAACGCTGAAGAAACTGAAGTTGAACGGTTCTATGAAGACCTACAAGACCTTTTAGAACTAACACCCAAAAAAGATGTCCTTTTCATTATAGGGGACTGGAATGCAAAAGTAGGAAGTCAAGAAACACCTGGAGTAACAGGCAAATTTGGCCTTGGAGTACAGAATGAAGCAGGGCAAAGGCTAATAGCACTCTGCCAAGAGGACGCACTGGTCATAGCAAACACCCTCTTCCAACAACACAAGAGAAGACTCTACACATGGACATCACCGGATGGTCAACACTGAAATCAGATTGATTGTATTCTTTGCAGCCAAAAATGGAGAAGCTCTATACAGAGTCAGCAAAAACAAGACCGGGAGCTGACTGTGGCTCAGATCATGAACTCCTATTGCAAAATTCAGACTGAAATTGAAGAAAGTGGAGAAAACCACTAGACCATTCAGTGATCTGAATCAAATCCCTTTTGATTATACAGTGGAAGTGAGAAATAGATTTAAGGGACTAGATCTGATAGACAAGAGTGCCTGATGAACTATAGACTGAGGTTCGTGACATTGTACAGGAGACAGGAATCAACACCATCCTCAAGAAAAAGAAATGCAAAAAAGCAAAATGGCTGTCTGAGGAGGCCTTTTAAATAGCTGTGAAAAGAAGGGAAGTGAAAAGCAAAAGGGAAAAAGAAAGATATACCCATTTGAATGCAGAGTTCCAAAGAATAGCAAGGAGAGATAAGAAAACCTTCAGTGATCAGTGCAAAGAAATAGAGGAAAACAACAGAACGGGAAAGACTAGAGATCTCTTCAACAATGTTAGAGATACCAAGGGAACATTTTATGCAAAGATGGCTCAAAAAAGGACAGAAATGGTAGGGACCTGACAGAAGCAGAAGATATTAAGAAGAGGTGGCAAGAATGCACAGAAGAACTGTACAAAAAAGATCTTCATGACCCAGATAATCACGATGGTGTGATCACTCACCTAGAGCCAGACATCCTGGAATGTGAAGTCAAGTAGGCTTTGCTGCTGCTGCTGCTGCTGCTGCTAAGTCGCTTCAGTCATGTCTGACTCTGTGTGACCCCATAGACAGCAGCCCACCAGGCTCCCCCATTCCTGGGATTCTCCAGGCAAGAACACTGGAGTGGGTTGCCATTTCTTTCTCCAATGCATGAAAGTGAAAAGTGAAAGTGAAGTCGCTCAGTCGTGTCCGACTCTTAGCAATCCCATGGACTGCAGCCTACAGGCTCCTCCATCCATGGGATTTTCCAGGCAAGAGTACTGGAGTGGGGTGCCATTGCCTTCTCCGAAGCATCAGTACGAACAAAGCTAGTGGAAGTGATGGAATTCCAGTTGAGCTATTTCAAATCCTGAAAGGTGATGCTGTGAAAGTGCTGCACTCAATATGCCAGCAAATTTGGAAAACTCAGCAGTGGCCACAGGACTGGAAAAGGGCAGCTTTCATTCCAGTCCCAAAGAAAGGCAATGCCAAAACTACTGCACAACTGCACTCATCTCACACGCTAGTAAAGTAATGCTTAAAATTCTCCAAGCCAGGCTTCAGCAATACGTGAACCATGAACTTCCAGATGTTCAAGCTGGTTTTAGAAAAGTCAGAGGAACCAGAGATCAAACTGCCAACATCCACTGAATCATCGAAAAAGCAAAATTGGAGTGGTGGTACAGACATAAGAGTCAGTTAGTCTAATCAGACTAATGAATTGGGAGTGTTTTCAGTTTTGGCCTATGTTCTCAAAATAAAAATTGAGAATTTTTATGTCATATCCCCAACGTACATTAAGACATTTGCACACATAACTGAGGATGTGTTGTTTGCTAACAGCTGGGGCATTTTGAAAAGATTTTTCCTGCTTTAGCAATGAAATTAAAGTGAAAGGGCAGGTGTGTGGGGAAGCAGGAAGGAAGAATCAGAAACAGCTTAAATTAGGTAGTGCCACTGTCTCTTTCATAGGCTAAAGGTGGGAGGCAATGAAGAGAGCCAGAATCTGGTAATTTAAGGTGACAAACACTAATAATAAGTGTCTTTGAATTTAAAAGTTGAAGCAAGAGAGGACACAACTAAATTACACGAGGACAAAGAGGGATAGAAAAAGTCTAAAAGGTGCTCTCAGGTCAGCCTTCCACTACAGCTGGGTACTGTTCTCATAGAATTCCCTAGAGAGCCTCTACCATCAAGTGACATTTGAGGTATTAAACATGTGAGATGGGATTGGACACCTTGAGCATATGCACACACTTCCTGCTGAACTAGTTTCTTATCCTAGAGTCTGTCTGATCCCTAAGCTCATCTGTTCTCCTGTTCCCCAGTATTTTTCAAACTTCTATCCATCTTTTTCCTCCCCCAAAATGAAGAAGAACCAACAAATTAGCTTCTGCTGTGAAGTATGCAATTGACTTCCAGAAAACTTCTCAGTCTAAATGTAGAAGGACTGAGAGAAAGGGGAAAGGAATATGATATTTACTGAATGTAGAGCATATGCTAAGCAAAATACTAGGTCATTTAATTTCATCCTCATGGCAACACTGTCAGCCAACACTGTCTACTGCCAAAGAAGAAGCTGAGACTTAAGTTAAGAAACATGAGCAAACCACTCCCTACCCCACACCATGTTAAGAAGTCAACGAGATGAAATTCAAGTGTATTCTGATTCCAAGTCCTATGCTTATTTCACCAGAGCAAGGGATCCCTCAAAGTCAATTGTTAATGTTTGGGCATTCTATTCCCTTTTGGTAATGCATCATCTCCCTCACTCTGGCACATTTCCACAACAGAGTGACTTTTTACTGAAACACTCTGCAAACTGGGAATCTGACAAAAATCCCAAAGGTTTATGTAGTTCAGTAACATTAGTGTATATGTATTTTAAATCCTACAAGAGTGCAAGTACACTAATCCTGCCAACAATAAGTTTTTAAAAAAAGAAAATGACTTCCTCCTTCATTTATTGAAATTGCTCGGAAGCAGAAGTCAGGAAATCCCCTTCCTTGATTTGTAGTATTTTACTGGACATGGAGAAACAGACTGGTTCCAAATCAGGAAAGGAGTACGTCAAGGCTGTATATTGTCACCCTGCTTATATAACTTATATACAGAGTACATCATGTGAAATGCTGGGTTGGATGAAGCACAGGCTGGAATCAACATTGCCGGGAGAAATATCAATAACCTCAGGTACAAAGATGACACCACCATTTGGCAGAAAGAGAAGAACTAAAGAGCTTCTTGATGAAAGTTAAAGAGGAGAGTGAAAAATTTGGCTTAAAACTCAACATTCAGAAAACTAAGATCATGGCATCTGTTCCCATCACTTCCTAACAAATAGATGGGGAGCAATGGAAACAGTGACAGACTTTATTTTTATGGGCTCCAAAATCACTGCAGATGGTGGCTGCAGCCATGAAATTAAAAGATGCTTGCTCCTTGGAAGAAAATCTGTGACCAACCTAGACAGCATATTAAAAAGCAGAGACATTACTTTGCCAACAAATGTCCGTCTAGTCAAAGCTATGGTTTTTCCAGTAGTCATGTATGGATGTAAGAGTTGGACTATAAAGAAAGCTGAGCACCAGAGAATTGATGCTTTTGAACTGTGGTGTTGGAGAAGACTCTTGAGAGTCCCTTAGACTACAAGGAGATCCAACCAGTCAATCCTAAAGGAAATCAGTCCTGAATATTCATTGGAAGGAGTGATGCTGAAGCTGAAACTCCAATACTTTGGCCATCTGATGACAAGAACTGACTCATTGAAAAAGACCCTGATGCTGAGAAAGACTGAAGGTGGGAGAACGGGACGACAGAGGATGAGATGGTTGGATGGAATTACCCACACAACGGACATGAGTTTGAGTAGGCTCTGGGAGTTGGTGATGGACAGGGAAGCCTGGCATGCTGCAGTCCATGGGATCCCAAAGAATCGGACACAACTGAGCGACTGAAGTGAACTGAACTGATGCTGCTGTTATTCCCAAAGAGCAGATTTATTCTGCTTTATTCTTTGAACTTTTCTATATTTTTCCATTTTTCCTTAATAGAATATAGTTTTGGTTATTGTAAAGACTTCCACGACAAGACTTTATTTTACTCTCTTTTTATACTCTGGGAAAAGTAAGCTCTAAGCAAACAAAAATATGCCTAATTACTTCTTTTATATAAAAACTGTATATTCATTTATGGAAAATATGTTAAGTATACATATATGTTTTCACTTAGAGTACTAGGTGTCTGGGAAGAATGCAAATTTTTTACATGTATAGAATTCAACCCTGTCTCATAATATCCAAGAATAACTGCAGAATGGTTTCCACCAGCAAATATTTTCATTACTAAAAGATTATCATAGACATATAGTTAAATAGAATAGAATGTCCAAAAATAGACCAACACAAATATATTCATTTAAATTTAAAAAAAGGACCAGTGTAATTCAATGCAGGAAAGGATAACCTTTTCAACAAATGATGCTGGAATATCTAGTTATCTACATGGAAAATCCTTTACCTTTACTTCACACTGTATATCAAAAAATTAACCTGAAATGAATCATAAAACAATAGGTAAGAGATGAAACTATAAAATTTCTAGAACTACAAAACATGGACAAAAATCTCTGAAACATTGGGTTAGACAAACATTTCTTAGACAGAATTCAAAAAACCACAAAGCTGTAAAAGAAAAGAATTGATAAACTGCACTTCATCAAAACTTAAAACTTCTGCTTTCTGTAGTATAGTCTGAAGCCAGGGAATGTGATACCTCTAGCTCTGTACTTATTTGTCAAGACTGTTTCGACTATTATGAGTCTTTTTTGTCTCCAAACAAATTTTTAAATTATTTGTTCCAGTTCTGTGAAAAAAGCCATTGTAAATTGCCTTGAGTAATATGGGTATTTTAACAGTATTAATTCTTTCAATCCCTGAGCACAGTATATCTTTCCATTGGTTTGTGTCATCCTCAGTTTCTTTCATCAGCATAGCTTTATGAGTGCAGCTCTTTTACCACTTTAGGTAGGTTTATTCCTAGGTTTTTATTCTTTTTTAATGCAATTACAAATGGAATTGTTTTCTTAATTTCTCCTTCTGAGAGTTACTGTTACTTTATAAAAATGCAACAGATTTTTGTATATTAATTTTGTATTCTGCAACTTCACCATATTCATTGGTGAGCTCCAGTAATTTTTTGGTGGCATCATTAGGATTTTCTGTGTATAGTATCATGTCTTCTGCAAATAGTGACAGTTTTACTTTCTCCTTTCCAGTTTAGATTCTTTTTATTTCTTTTCCTTGTCTGAGAATAGACAATGGAGAAAAGACAGTTTCTTCAATAGGTGATGCTCGAAAAACTGGACAGCTCAATGTAAAACAATAAAATTAGAACATTTTCTCAAAGCATATACAAAAATAAACTCAAAATGAATTAAAACCTAAATGCAAGACCAGGAATCATAAAACTCCTGGAAGAAAACATAGGCATAACACTTTTTGGCAGAAATCACAGCAGTATTTTTTTTTTTTTTTGGATCTGTGACCTAAAGCAAATGAAACAAGAACAAAAATAAATAAATGGGACCTAATTAAACTTAAAAACTTTTGCACAGCAAAGAAAACCATCAATAAAACAATGTACTGAATGGGAGAAAATATTTGCAAATGATATGACTCATAAGGGGATAATATCCAACATATATAAACAGCTTATACAATTCAACATACAAAAAATAAATCAATTTTTTAAAAAGGGCAGGAGACCTGAATAGACATTTTTCCCGAAAAGATATACAGATGACCAACAGTGTATGAAAAGATGCTCAGCATCACTAATCATCAGAGAAACAACAAATCAAAGCCACAATGAGATATCACCCCACACCTATCAGAATGGCTATTATCAAAAAGATCATAAATAACAAATGTTGGTGATCTGGAGAAAAGTGAACACTTGAACACTGCTGGTAGGAATGTACACTGGTACACCACTGTGGAAAACAGGATAGAGGTTCCTCAAAAAAACTAGAAATAGAACTACCATATGACCCAGAAATTCCACTCCTGGGTATATATATTTTTTAAAAATTACATTCTAACATTCATAGCAGCATTATTTACAATAGCCAAAATATGGAAGCAACCAAGTGTCCATCAGTTTTCATTCCAATCCTAAAGAAAGGAAATGCCAAAGAATGCTCAAAATACTGCACAATTGCACTCATCTCACACGCTAGTAAAGTAATGCTCAAAATTCTCCAAGCCAGGCTTCAGCAGTACATGAACCATGAACTTCCAGATGTTCAAGCTGGTTTTAGAAAAGGCAGAGGAACCAGAGATCAAATTGCCAACATCCGCTGGATCATAAAAAAAGCAAGAGAATTCCAGAAAAACATCTACTTCTGCTTTATTGACTATGCCAAAGCCTTTGACTATGTGGACCACAATAAACTATGGAAAATTCTGAAAGAGATGAGAATACCAGACCACCTGACCTGCCTCTTGAGAAACCTATATGCAGCTGAGGAAGCAACAGTTAGAATTGGACATGGAATAACAGACTGGTTCCAAATAGGAAAAGGAGTACATCAAGCCTGTATATTGTCACCCTGTTTATTTAACTTCTATGCAGAGTACATCATGAAAAACACTGGGCTGGAGGAAGCACAAGCTGGAATCGAGATTGCCGGGAGAAATATCAATAACCTGAGATATGCAGATGACACCACCCTTATGGCAGAAAGTGAAGAAGAACTAAAGAGCCTCTTGATGAAAGTGAAAGTGGAGAGTGAAAAAGTTGGCTTAAAGTTCAACATTCAGAAAACGAAGATCATGGCATCTGGTCCCATCACTTCATAACAAATAGATGGGGAAACAGTGGAAACAGTGGCTGACTTCATTTTTCTGGGCTCCAAAATCACTACAGATGGTGACTGCAGCCATGAAATTAAAAGACGCTTACTCCTTGGAAGAAAAGTTATGCGCAACCTAGACAGCATATTAAAAAGTAGAGACATTACTTTGCCAATAAAGGTCCATCTAGTCAAAGCTATGGTTTTTCCAGTAGTCATGTATGGATGTAAGAGTTGGACTATAAAGAAAGCTGAGTGATGAAGAATTGATGCTTTTGAACTGTGATGTTGGAGGAGACTCTTGAGAGTCCCTTGGACTGCAAGGAGATCCAACCAGTCAATCCTAAAGGAAATCAGTCCTGAATATTCATTGGAAGGAGTGATGCTGAAGCTGAAACTCTAATACTTTGGGCACCTGATGTGAAGAACTGACTCATTGGAAAAGACCCTAATTCTGGGAAAGATTGAAGGCAGGAGGAGAAGGGGATGACAGAGGATGAGATGGTTGGATGGCATCACCAATGCAATGGACATGAGTTTGGGTAAGCTCCGTGAGTTGGCGAAGGACAGGGAAGCCTGGAGAACTCCAGCTCATGGGGTCACAAAGAGTCAGACACAACTGAGTGACTGAACTGAACTGAACTGAACAAAGTGTAGTTGGGCTATGCTTTCTTTAAAAATGGAGAAATTT
Source organism: Oryx dammah (assembly GCF_014754425.2). NCBI lineage: Eukaryota > Metazoa > Chordata > Mammalia > Artiodactyla > Bovidae > Oryx > Oryx dammah. The sequence goes on along the minus strand of NW_024070213.1, from coordinate 87,644,590 downwards.
TCAAGAGAGCTTAAACCTAGAGGATAGGAGGTAGTAGTCAACGATAAAACCAGAAAGGTAAGCAGGGGCGAGGTTTTACCAGGTATTGAAAGGCATATTAAGGAATTTGAAGTCTATTGTAGAAGAAGGAAATGGCAACCCACTTCATTGTTCTTCCCTGGAGAATCCCAGGGACAGAAGAGCCTGCTGGGCTGCAGTCTACGGGGTCGCACAGAGTCGGACACAACTGACGTGACTTAGCAGCAGCTGCAGCAGGAGAACTGGGGAGCCAATAAACGTTGTGCCTTAAAGCATGGATTACCTACGTCAGAATCACTTAGAAATCTTACTGAAAATGCCTACTCCTATATTCTACTCCAAACCTACTGAATCAAAATCACTGGGGTAAAGTCCTCAAATCTATGTTTTTTTAAACAACGATGGCAAGTAATTTCTTACACATATTGAAATTTGTACAGTATAGTGTTTGAGGCCAGGGAATGATATGATCAGGTGAATATCAGGAAAGATAAACGGTGCAACATGAAGAACAGTTTAGAAGGTGGCAAAACTGGAGGCTAGGAGACACACTAGGTGATTGTTGGACTAGTCTAGGTAAGAGAAGTTGATGATCTTAATTCGGTTAGGGCTGGAGTTTGAGAAAAGATGAATTGGAGAGATGTGAATGTCAAATTATTTGGAAGATGAATTGTCAAGGCTTGACAATTTGCTGGAGTATGGAGATAACCTGTGAAACTGGATGAATGTCGGTGTTATTTCCTGATCTGGAGAATCCAGGAAAACTAGCAGGTCCTGATGGTGATGGTGGGAGAGTAGAAAGCAGAAACCAAGTTCAACTGTGCACATGGGGACTTAAAAGGAGAGAGACCTAGTAGGCAGCTGGAGGGATAGCTCCATAGTTGCTAAGGGAGATCTATTCATAAGATATAGCTATAGCAGAGGCAGATTTGCTGTGAAGCTGATGAAGCTAATCTTCAGGTCTCTTGCAAAGGCTCCTTTCATGGCTCTGAGACAAACCCTAAGAATTCTACATTTGAAGAGCTATATCAATTTTCTGAAATTGTGTGAACTTATTTTTCTTAATTTCTTAATTTTCCAATTATGTAAAAAGCCTCAGAAAACCTTGAATTTTATGTCTGAGCTATATAGTTTAAAAATCATCAGCATATGGATGGTAACAAAGGACCCTGAAAAGGATGAGATTACCTTAGGAGAATGTATAGAGTAACACACCTCAGAGGTCTTAATATGTTACATGTTATTTTCCAGGAGTAACTATTATTTTAAATTAGATATAGAGAAAAATCAAGGGAAATTTTTTAATAAACAATGTAAAAACTTTGTAGTCATATGATACACTATGATTTAATTGAAACTAAAAGCTTTGTATATTTATATTAAAATATTATTTAAATTTGCCTTTTTGGGTAGGCCCATAAGGAATCATTCTGATAACCATATATGAAAAAATTAAACTCTTGGAGTTTTTTTTCTAACTTTTAAAAGAAGGATGAAAACTTAATATATATTGTGGTTCTTATCTAAATACTTTTAGAATCTTATAAATATTTGCTAGATAATAGATAATATATATGTCATATATAATATATAGATAAGTGTATCATTTACTCTTTGCCTTAAAAAAATCTATTCTAGTTCAATCATTGGCCTTTTCTTCTTCATTCTTAAAAATTGTCAAGGAAAGGAAATCTTTAATAATGTTCCATAATCAGAAATCTCTTATGTCTAACCTAAATCTCTGATTCTTATGAAGGAAGAGTACCATTTTTTAAAAATCAGCCTTATTGAGGTTGTGTTTTACATACATTAAAATTCATCAGTTTTAAGTATACATTTCAATGTGGTTTTGACAAATGTGTACAGCAGTGTAACCACCATGACCATCCGGATATTTCTGTTACCCTTTGTATTCAGTCTCCACCACAGTCTTTTACCCCTGCCCCAGGCAACCACTTTTCTGTCTTTGCAATTTTTAAAAAAATATTTATTATTTGGCTGTGCCAGGTCTTAGTTGGGGCATGCAGGATCTTCGTTGCAGCATGGGAACACTTAGTTGTGGTATGTGGCATCTAGTTCCCTGACCAGGAATTGAACTCAGTCCTCCTGCATTGGGAATGCAAAGTCTTAGCCACTGGACTACCAGGAAAATGCATGTCATTGCAATTTGACTTTACTAGAATTTTATGTAAAAGTTCATAGTCTTTTGTGTCTGTCTCTGGCTTCTTTCACTTAACATAATGCTTTTGATATTATCCATGTTCTCTCAGTAGTTCATTCCTTTTTAAAACTAAGTAGTATATTGCATTGTATGGATATATCACAATTTATTGATTCACTAGTTATTGGACATTTGAGTTATTTCTAGTTGGGACCTATTATGAATAAAACTGCTATGAATGTTTACATATAAGTTAAATACCAGTCCATATTGACATTGGTTTTTATTTCTCTCGGGTAAATACTTAGAAGTGGGATTGCTTAGGAGTGAGCTGCATTCAGCATTGGTCCTTCCAATGAATATTCAGGACTGATTTCCCTTAGGATTGACTGGTTGGATCTCCTTGCTGTCCAAGGAACTCTCAAGAGTCTCCTCCAACATCACAGTTCAAAAGCATCAATTCTTCAGTGCTTAGCTTTCTTTTTTTTTTTTTTTAGACTAGTCAAGTGCAGTAGTGAGAATTCAAAAGCATCAATTCTTCAGTGCTTAGCTTTCTTCATAGTCCAACTCTCACATCCATACATGACTACTGGAAAAACCATAGCTTTGACTAGACGGACCTTTATTGGCAAAGTAATGTCTCTGCTTTTTAATATGCTGTCTAGGTTGGTCATAACTTTTCTTCCAAGGAGCAAGCATCTTTTAATTTCATGGCTGCAGTCACCATCTGCAGTGATTTTGGAACCCAAGAAAATAAAGTCTCTCACTGTTTCCCCATCTATTTGTTATGAAGTGATGGGACCAGATGCCATAATCTTCGTTTTCTGAATGTTGAGCTTTAAGCCAACTTTTTCACTCTCCTCTTTCACTTTCATCAAGAGGCTCTTTAGTTCTTCTTCACTTTCTGCCATAAGGGAGGTATCATCTGCATATCTGAGGTTACTGATATTTCTCCCGGCAATCTTGATTCCAGCTCATACTTCCTCCAGCCCAGCGTTTCTCATGATGTACTCTGCATAGACGTTAAATAAGCTGGGTGACAATATACAGCCTTGACATACTCTTTTCCCAATTTGGAACCAGTCTGTTGTTCCATGTTTGGTTCTAACTGTTGCTTCTTGACCTGCATACAGATTTCTCAGGAGGCAGGTTAGGTGGTCTGGTATTCCCATCTCTTTCAGAATTTTCCACAGTTTGTTGTGGTCCACACAGTCAAAGGCTTTGGCATAGTCAATAAAACAGAAGTAGATGTTTTTCTGGAACTCTCTTGCTTTTTCAATGATCCAGCGGATGTTGGCAATTTGATCTCTTGTTCCTCTGCCTTTTCTAAAACCAGCTTGAACATCTGGAAGTTCACAATTCACATATTGCTGAAGCCTGGCTTGGAGAATTTTGAGCATTACTTTACTAGCATGTGAGATGAGTGCAGTTGTGTGGTAGTTTGAGCATTCTTTGGCATTACCTTTCTTTGGGACTGGAATGAAAGCTGCCGTTTTCCAGTCCTGTGGCCACTGCTGAGTTTTCCAAATTTGCTGGCATATTGAGTTCAGCACTTTCACAGCATCATCTTTCAGGATTTGAAATAGCTCAACTGGAATTCCATCACCTCCACTAGCTTTGTTCATAGTAATGCTTCCTAAGGCCCACTTGACTTTGCATTGCAGAATGTCTGGCTCTAGGTTGGTGATCACACCATCATGATTATCTGGGTCATGAAGATCTTTTTTGTATAGTTCTCCTGTCTATCTATCCTTTCAGTGAACCAACCAAACACATACCCCCTGTCTTTCTTTATATGTATATATATTTATATTTACTTGGCTGTGCAAGGTCTTAGCTGCAGCATGCAGGATTTTCCATCTTTGTTGCAACAGACAGGATCTTTAGTTGCAACATGCAAACTCCTAGCTGGGACATGTTGGACTCAGCTCTCTAATCAGGGATTGAACTTGGGGCCCCCTGCACTGAACCACCAAGGAAGTCTCCCTCCAATCAATTTTTCTTTTTATTATAATGTTGATAAATAGAATACATTTTATCCAGAGTATTTTTAAATGATTGACTTATTTTATTTCAGATACTGAATTGCAAGTGATGACAGTGCCAAATAAATAATGATTTCAGGAAAATTTTCTAACAAATCTGCGACTACTCAAGATTTCCTTCCTACTATTGTACAGACACTATTAAAATAAAATGCAATTACATTTGTTTTTGAATATTATCAAAGCTACAATCATCTAAAGTTAGGACAATAATGTATTAGAAATACACTCTGTTGTTGCTGACATAAATTCTTTTAAAGCAACACATACCATTACCAATACAGAAATTGATTCAGTGGAGATAAATCACAAGGTGTTTTCTACAAAAGTGTAGATGTCTGATCAATTATTGCACTTATTTGGCATTCCCTTCTATAATATTTTTAAGTATCTTCATATAATTTCTTTGGCAATATGGAATAAAGGATGGGCACAATGAAGGACAGAAATGGTAAAGACCTAATATAAACAGAAGAAATTAAGAAGAGGTGGCAAGAATATACAGAAGAACTATACAAAAATGGTCTTAATGATCTGGATAACCACGTCTGGTCACTCACCAGACATCCTAGAGTGTGAAGTCAAGTGGGCCTTAGGAAGCATTACTACAAACAAAGCTAATGGAAGCAAATTTGGAAAACAGCAGTGGCCACAGGGCTGGAAAAGGTCAATTTTCATTCCAATCCCAAAGAAGGCAATGCCAAAGAATGTTCAAATTACCCTACAATTTTCCTCATTTCACATACTAGTAAGTAAGTATTAGTTGTTTCATTGTGTCCAGCTCTTTGCAACCCCATGGACCATAGTCTGCCAGGCTCCTCTGTCCATGGGGTTCTCCAGGCAAGAATACTGGCATTTCTTTCTCCAGGGGGTCTTCCCAACCCAGGGATTGAACCCTGGTCTCCTGTACTACAGGCAGATTCTTTACCATCCGAGCCAAGTAAGGTTATGCTCAAAATCCTTCAAGCTAGGCTTCAGCAGTATGTGAAACAAGAACTTCCAGATACACAAGTTGGGTTTAGGAAAGGCAGAGGAATCAGAGATCAAATAGCCAACATTGGTTGGATTATAGAAAAAGCAAAGGAATTCCAGAAAAACATCTACTTCTGCTTCATTGACTATGCGAAAGCCTTTGACTGTGTGGACCACAACAAACTGTGGAAAATTCTTAAGGAGATGGGAATACCAGGCTACTTTGATCTGTCTCCCGAGAAATCTGAACACAAGTCAAGAAGCAACAGAACCCGATATGGAACAACTGATCAGTTCAAAACTGGGAAAGAGTACTACAACAAGGCTGTATATTGTCACCTTGCTTATTTAACTTATTTTGCATATAAGTTACATCATGGGAAATGCCGGGCTGGATGAATCACAAGCTGCAATCAAGACTGCCAAAAGAAATATCAACAACCTCCAATATGCAGATGTTATCACTCTAATGGCAGAAAGTGAAGAGGAACTAAAGAGCCTCTTGATGAAAGTGAAAGAGGAGAGTGAAAAAGCTAGTTTGAAACTCAACATTCAAAAAACTAAGATCATGGCATCTGGTCCCATCACTTCATGGTAAATAGATGGGGAAAAAAGTGGAAGCAGTGACAGACTTTATTTTCTTGGGCTCCAAAATCACTGAAGATGGTGACAGCAGACACAAATTAAAAGATGCTTGCTTCTTAGAAGGAAAGGCATGACAAACCTAGACAGTATATTAAAGAGCAGAGACATCTCTTTGCTGACAAAGGTCTGTCTAGTCAAAGCTATGGTTTTTCTAGTAGTCACGTTCAGATGTGAGAGTTGGACCTTAGGAAACACTGAGCATGGAAGAATTGATGCTTTTGAACTCTGGTGTTGGGTAAGACTCTTGAATCTTCTTTGACTGCAAGGAGATCAAACCAGTCAATCCTAAAGGAACTTAACCCTGAATATTTATGGAAGGACTGATGAAGCTGAAGCTTCAGTACCCTGGCCATCTGATGTGAAGAGCTAACTCATTGGAAAAGATGCTGATGCTGGGAAAGATTGAAGGCAAAAGGAGAAGAGAGTGGCAGAGGATGAGATGGTTAGATAGCATCATCGACTCAATGGACATGAATTTGAGCAAACTCTAGGAGATAGTGGAAGACAGAGGAGACTGGTGTGCTATAGTCCAGGGGGTTGCAAAGAGTCAGACAGGACTTAGTGACTGAGCAACAACAACTGCTATTCTTGTGTTTTCATTTTCTTTGGATAAATACCCCAAAGTGGCATTGTTGTATCATAAAGTAGTATCACTTTTAACTTTTTGAGAAATCTCTGTACTATTTTCCACAGTGGAGGCATCAACTTCAGTTCAGTTCAGTTGCTCAGTCATGTCCGACTCTTTGTGACCCCATGGACTGCAGCACAAGGCTTCCCTGTCCATCACCAACTCCCAGAGCTTGCTCAAAATCATGTCCATTGAGTCGGTGATGGCATCCAACCATCTCATCCTCTGTCATCCCCTTCTCCTCCTGCCTTCAATCCTTCCCAGCATCAAGGTCTTTTCCAATGAGTCAGCTCTTCGCATCAGGTGGCCAAAGAACTGGACGTTCAACTTCAGCATCAGTCCTTCCAGTGAATGTTCAGGACTGATCTCCTTTAGGACTGACTGGTTGGATCTCCTTGTAGTCCAAGTGACTCTCAACATTTCCACTAACAGTTCACAAGTGTTCCCTTTTCTCCACATCTCACCAGCACTTGTTATTTCTTGTCTTTTTGATATAGACATTCTACCACATGTGAGGTGATATCTCATTGTGGTTTCAATTTGGACGTCCCGGAGATTGGTCCTGGGTGTTCTTGAAAGGAACGATGCTAAAGCTGAAACTCCAGTACTTTGGCCACCTCATGAGAAGAGTTGATTCATTGGAAAAGACTCTGATGTTGGGAGGGATTGGGGGCAGGAGGAGAAGGGGGCGACAGAGGATGAGATGGCTGGATGGCATCACCGATTCAATGGACGTGAGTTTGAATGAACTCCGGGAGTTGGTGATGGACAGGGAGGCCTGGCGTGCTGCGATTCATGGGGTCGCAAAGAGTCGGACATGACTGAGCAACTGAATTGAACTGAACTGAATGATTAATGCTGTGCATCTTTTTATGAACCTGTTTACCTTCTGTATGTCTTCTATTGAAAAGTGTGTATTCAAAGCTTCAACCTATTTTTAACTGACCTTTATTTGCTATTGAGTTGTATGAGTTTTTTAAATACATTTTGGGTATTACCTCATTATTAGATATATATTATCTCCCATTCAGTAAGTTGCCTTTTCATTTTGTTGATGGTCTCCTTAGCTGTGTAGAACCTTTTTAGTATGATGTAGTTCTATTTTTTTTTGATTTTGTGGCTTTTTTTTTTTTTTTAAATCATCAACAGACCTATGTCAAGGAGCTTACTGTCTGTGTTTTTTCTTCTGGGAGTTTTATGGCTTCAGGTTTTACATTCAAGTCTTTAATGTCTTTGAATTAATTTTTGTTCATGGTGTAAGACAGTTTCTTCAACACCATTTACTAAAGAAATAATCCTTTCCCCATTACATATTACTGGTACCTTTGTCATAAGTTAATTGATCATATATGCATGGTTTTATTTCTGGGTTCTTTATTCTGTTCCATTGATCCACATGTCTATTTTTAGGCCAATGCCATATTGTTTTAATTATAAAAGATTTATAATATAAAGTCAGAGAGTGTGATGTTTCCAGCTTTGTTCTTGTTTCTCAAGATTACTTTGGCTATTCAGTTGTGAGTTTTTCTTTTGTTTGTTTGCTTGTTTTGGTTTTGGTGTGGTTCCATTCAAAATTTAGGAGTACTTCCATTCCTTTGAAAAATGCCATTGGGAATTTGATAAGGATCGAACTGAATCTCTAGATTGCTTTGGATTGTATGGACATTTTAAGAATATTGATTCTTCCAATCCACGAGCCCAGAATATGTTTCCATTTATCTGTGTCTTCTTCCATTTCTTTCATTAATGTTTTATAGTTTTCAATATATAGGTTTTCCACCTCCTTGATTAAATTTATTCCTAAGTATTTTCTTCTTTTTGATGCAGTTGTAAATGGGATTATTTTCTTCATTTCTCTTTCTGATATTCCATTGCCAGTGTACAGACTGCAATAGACTTTGTGTGTTGATTTTGTAGCCTGTAACTTTACTGAACATATTTATTAGTTCTAGTACTTTTTTAATGGAGTCTTTGGCATGAATTTTAAACTAAAATACTAACTGTGTCTATACCTGTACTTTCAGTGTGACTTGCTACTTCTTGACTATCTACTATTAGTTTTCATTCTTTTTCCAATAATATCTCACAATAATCAGACTATGAATAAATGTTTAATTACAATTTGATTCAGCAAACAAGATGCTCACATCACTGCCAAAGAAGTGCAGTTCAGACATGGATGCTGACTGATATTTTTGGTTTCAGTTCAGTTCAGTCACTCAGTCGTGTCCAACTCTTTGCAACCCCATGGACTGCAGCACGCCAGGCCTCCCTATCCATCGCCAACTCCCGGAGTTTACTCAAACTCATATCCACTGAATCGTTGATGCCAACCAAGCACCTCATCCTCTGTCATCCCTTTCTCCTCCTGCCTTCAATCTTTCCCAGCATCAGGATCTTTTCAAATGAGTCAGTTTTTCACATCAGGTGGCCAAAGTATTGGAGTTTCAGCTTCAGCATCAGTCTTTCCAATGAATATTCAGGACTGATTTCCTTTAGGATTGACTAGTTGGATCTCCTTGCAGTCCAAGGAACTCTCAAGAGTCTTCTCCAATACCACAGTTCAAAAGCATCAATTCTTCAGTGCTTAGCTTTCTTCATAGTCCAACTCTCACATCCATACATGACTACTGGAAAAATTATAGCTTTGACTAGATGGACCTTTGTTGGCAAAGTAATGTCTCTGCTTTTTAATATGCTGTCTAGGTTGGTCATAACTTTTCTTCCAAGGAGCAAGCATCTTTTAATTTCATGGCTGCAGTCACCATCTGCAGTGATTTTGGAACCCAAGAAAATAAAGTCTCTCACTGTTTCCCCATCTATTTGCCATGAAGTGATGGGACCAGATGCCATGATCTTAGTTTTCTGAATGTTGAGCTTTAAGCCAACTTTTTCACTCTCCTCTTTCACTTTCATCAAGAGGCTCTTTAGTACTTCTTCACTTTCTGTCATAAGGGTGGTGTCATCTGCATATCTGAGGTTATTGATATTTCTCCCGGCAATCTCGATTCCAGCTTGTGCTTCCTCCAGCCCAGTGTTTCTCATGATGTACTCTGCATAGAAGTTAAATAAGCAGGGTGACAATATACAGGCTTGATGTACTCCTTTCCCTATTTGTAACCAGTCTGCTGCTCCATGTTTGGTTCTAACTGTTGCTTCTTGACCTGCGTACAGATTTCTCAGGAGGCAGGTCAGGTGGTCTGGTATTCCCATCTCTTTCAGAATTTTCCACAGTTTATTGTGATCCATACAGTCAAAGGCTTTGGCGTAATCAATAAAGCAGAAGTAGACGTTTTTCTGGAACTCTCTGGCTTTTTCAATGATCCAGTGAATGTTGGCAATTTGATCTCTGGTTCCTCTGCCTTTTCTAAAACCAGCTTGAACATCTGGAAGGTCACGACTCTTGTACTGTTGAAGCCTGGCTTGGAGAATTTTGAGCATCACTTTGCCAGGGTGTGAGATGAGTGCAATTGTGCAGTAGTTTGAGCATTCTTTGGCATTGCCTTTCTTTGGGATTGGAATGAAAACTGACCTTTTTTGTTTTACTCAGTAGTAAGACAAAAGAAAAACAGTGAACTTCACTGTTGGGAGCTTCATTCATAAATCAATGGCATGAGCAACTTCTTTATGGAACTGGATAATAACTTTTGAATACTGGAAAAATACTTAAACTTTATGTGCTACTGAAAGTGTCAAGGCCACAGATTTGATACACTGTTAAGTATTAATATTTTCTCCATTAGCCTACTGCTTGTTTTTGTAAACAAAGCACTATCACAACATAATTATGCCCACTTTTAGTGTAAAAGTTGAGTAGTTGTGACAAAGATCATATGTACTGGACAGACTTAAATATTTACTAATAAGCTGTTTACAGAAAAAATTGCCTACAGTTGGTCTAGAAAATGAATACAAGAAACCAAGCCCTTGTTTGTAGTATTTGCCAATTTCCATGTGTAAATACTCCTATTGCAGCCAATTTCATGCTACAAATGTGACAAACACACAAACATGAATAGTTGGGAAGAAACACATACAATGTTATATGTTTCCATCCTACAGATACAGTAGACAATGTTTAGAGTTATTAGTAAAGTGAAGTAAAGAAAAGTGACATTTTCAGCATTTATTACCTCTTAACATACAGCAGCAACATACTTGTTAGTTTCTATAATTTGACTTTTAATAGTGGTTATGCTTAACAACTGACTCATAAAAATCCCTCCAAATACAGAGATCAGTCTTGGGTGCTTGTCCATGGGATTATCCCAGATAGAATACTGGAGTGGGTTGCCATTTCCTTCTCCAAGGGATCTACCCTATCCAGGGATCAAATCCACATCTCCTGCAGCTCTTGCATTGGTGGATTCTTTTAACCACTGAGCCACGTGGAATCCCCAGTAATCAGTCCTGCAAACTGGTAAAAGCCAACTGTGGCTTACAACTAGCTCTATTACCAAGAGGGTACTAAAAGAGGTGCAGAAGAACAAGCAGTAATTTGCCTAACTGGTAAGTGGCTGAGTCAAGACTGAAATCTAGGTCCAAAATTCTGACCTCAGTTAGTCTTCCTAATTTCTTTAGCAGAGAATAAGGGCCTTTATTTGGCTTGTTTTAAAAAAAAAAAATGGAGACAGGGAATTTATTAAAGGAACACCACACCTAATGGGATGCATTTTCTGAAGTACCATCCTATATGTTTGCTAGGACTCTTAACAAAACTGGCAGGTAGCATGGGAATATGAGTCTTGATGCTTGATATCTATCCACAGTTAGTCTAGACTTGGTATTTGAAAGAACAAAAGAAGTGACTGGTCTATAGAAACCGTCCTTAACTAGCTGCTTTGCATGCATGGGTGCTAAGTCACTTCAGTCAGGTCAGACTCTTTGCTATCTATGGACAGTAGCCCACCAGGCTCTTCGCCATGGGATTCTCCAGGCAAGTATACTGGAGTGGGTTGCCATTTCCTCCTCCAGGGGACCTTCCCAACTCAGGAATCAAACCACTGTCTTTTACATCCCCTGCATTGGCAGGCGGGTTCTTTACCCACTACTGCCACCTGGGAAGCCCCTTAACTGCTTTGCTGCTGCTGCTAAGTCACTTCAGTCGTGTCTGACTCTGTGCGACTGCATAGACAGCAGCCCACCAGACTCCCCCGTCCCTGGGATTCTCCAGGCAAGAACACTGGAGTGGGTTGCAATTTCCTTCTCCAATGCATGAGAGTGAAAAGTGAAAGTGAAGTCACTCAGTTGTGTCCGACTCTTCGTGATCCCATGGACTGCAGCTTCCCTGTCCATCACCAACTCCCGGAGTTCACTCAAACTCAACGTCCTTCAAGTCAGTGATGCCATCCAGCCATCTCATCCTCTCTCGTCCTCTTCCCCTCCTGCCCCCAATCCCTCCCAGAGTCTTTTCCAATGAATCAATTCTTCGCATGAAGTGGCCAAAGTCCTGGAGTTTCAGCTTTAGCATCATTCCTTCCAAAGAACACCCAGGACTGATCTTTAGAATGGACTGGTTGGATCTCCTTGAAGTCCAAGGGACTCTCAAGAGTCTTCTCCAACATCACAGTTCAAAAGCATCAATTCTTCGGCGCTCAGCTTTCTTCACAGTCCAACTCTCACATCCATACATGACTACTGGAAAAACCATAGCCTTGACTAGACAAACCTTTGTTGGCAAAGTAATGTCTCTGCTTTTTAATATGCTGTCAGGTTGGTCATAACTTTCTTTCCAAGGAATAAGCATCTTTTAATTTCATAGCTGCAATCACCATCTGCAGTAATTTTGAAGCCCCCCCAAATAAAGTCTGACACTGTTTCCAGTGTCTCCCCATCTATTTGCCACTCAGTTCAGTTCAGTCACTCAGTCGTGTCTGACTCTTTGCAACCCCATGAATCGCAGCACACCAGGCCTCCCTGTCCATCACCAACTCCCGGAGTTCACTCAGATTCACGTCCATTGAGTCAGTCATGCCATCCAGCCATCTCATCCTCGGTCGTCCCCTTCTCCTCCTGCCCCCAATCCCTCCCAGTATCAGACTCTTTTCCAATGAGTCAACTCTTTGCATGAGGTGGCCAAAGCACTGGAGTTTCAGCTTTAGCATCATTCCTTCCAAAGAAATACCAGGGCTGATCTCCTTCAGAATGGACTGGTTGGATCTCCTTGCAGTCCAAGGGACTCTCAAGAGTCTTCTCCAACACCACGGTTCAAAAGCATCAATTCTTCGGCGCTCAGCCTTCTTCACAGTCCAACTCTCACATCCGTACATGACCACTGGAAAAACCATAGCCTTGACTAGACTGACCTTAGTCGGCAAAGTAATGTCTCTGCTTTTGAATATGCTATCTAGGTTGGTCATAACTTTTCTTTAGGAGGTGTAAATACAGGTGTTTACTACCACGAGCCACTTCTAGTACTTATCAAGCTACTTGAATTCCGAAAACTGCAGAAAACTAGTAGTTTGAACTTGACTACACCTGAGGTGCAAGCAAAGGAAAAGATCTGGAAGGGCACTCACGCAGCCCATACGTACTTGGGGCAAAATCTGGGGCCAGGAAGGCTAAGTGCTAGGCCTCCTAACGAACTCTTAACGTTTACAGCAGAGCTCTAAATGAAGGAATAATAACGGTGAGAGCTGCAGGAGAACTTGGGAGACCTGCCTTTGCCTAACCCCTTCATTTACATAAAGAAACTGTGCTCTGGTCAAGTGAAATGATTTGGCTTTAAGCGGTTGAGCCAGGATTAATTTATAGCTCTTTCCACTACCCGCTAAGGCCTCCTTTAAACCACCCTCCCTGCACAGAACTTACCCCCAAAGGCACCAAGAACCTGGTTGGTGACTGGCCTACACTTAAACCAAGACAAAACTTCTAGTCGTTATTGAGTCAAAAACTGTGGTAGTTGGGAGTCAAAGGGTTAAAGCCAAAGTACAGAGGCATTGAGCTCTAGGCCGTGCAAGTGCCTGCTTTCCTCAGAAAGCAGAGTTTAGAAGCAGTCCCACGAAAATGCAGCCACGCCCTTCACGGCTCCTACGCCGCGACGCGGAGCGCAGCGAACAGCCTCAAGCAGCAAACACGCAACCAGCGGCGCGCACGCCCACCCCGAGGCCGCGCAGGAGGCGGGCCGACGTGCGCGCCTCCGCGGCTGTGGGCGGGGTCCGGGGCGGGGCTCTGAGCCGGACCGGGGCGGGGCAGCAGAGAGCTGTAGGTGTTGCAGCTAGGTCGCGACAGGTGCGCGAGGCAGAACGCCAGGGACCCGTGGCGGGGCTGATAGCAGCGTAGAAGACAAGACCGCTTTTAGCCAGGTAAGGGTCTTCTCTCTCCACATGCTCCGCAGCCGGAGAGTCCACGGAGACCCCGGATTCTCTCCACACCCTCTTTCTCCCGCGACTTCTTCGGGTGAGGGGAATACAAGGAGCGTGAACCCTCCCCCTCGAGAAAGGGAGTGGAGGAACTGCTGATCCTTTGCTCCTTCCTCACTTCTGGGTACTGTGCTGGCTGCTGCTGCTGCTAAGTCGCTTCAGTCGTGTCCGACTCTGTGTGACCCCGTAGACTGCAGCCCACCAGGCTCCCCCGTCCCTGGGATTCTCCAGGCAGGAATGGGGTTGGGAGTAATTATGTAGAGCGGAGCCTTTGCTGACTGAGGGCGGGAACTGATCGGACCCCCTCCTCTTGCCAGGAACACTCCTTTCTCACTATATACGTGTGGTGGAGGAAAGCGGCAGTTCAAAATTCAAAATAGTCTCCCAGAGAAATATTCTGATAATCTAACTGTTGTTTTTCATTCTTCATTTTCAGCCATTCTCTTCCTCTTCGATATTTCTCCCTTCCATTCTGCCAGCTGAACCCTTTAAGATTCTTACACCTTTTTGAGACCCGTTGATACTATAGCAGGCCTGTGTCACCCCAGAATCGCTATCGTGTACAAGTCGCTGGCACCTGTCAATACATGGGTGTTAATATAAGGTAATTGTACACCCCGGGCTACACCTACTAAGCCTGAAGCTGTAGGAGCTAGGAGCTAACCATCTGGCACCCTTCCTTACTGGTGCTTACAATCTTGATGAGAGATATTTGAGCTAATATCTTTCACTTAATTCAAGCTTTCAAAACTGCCTAATCCAGATGATTCTATTGACTTGACTTTTCAAGTTAGTCAAAGATACTTAGGGAGTTATTAGCCATTAAGACAGTGACCCTTTAAAAGGAGAGAGGTCTTCTTTTGCGTTGGATATTCTTTCGTTTGCTCTTGCTTTAGATGATTAAATGGAATACTTTTCATCTGCATAATTACTATTAACAAATGATAAGTATTTTAGAACCATGAAATAATGCTTTGTTCTGAGGTCTGATGTAGACACAAAAGAAGATGAGCCTCAACGAGCGCTTCTTAAGTTCCTGCGGAGTTATAACCTGGATGAAGGATGATCGTGTTTTAGGTCGACCTTCAAAAAAGGGAGTGTGTGTGCGTATTTGTTTTGCATTGGTAGAACAACACATAGCATGGTACTCAGTAATCACTTTTAGAACTTATTTTTTGGACAGAACATTTATTGAGTGCCGCTTGTATCGTCGATTCTGTGAATTCAAAGTTCTGAATGTTCCTATTCTAAAAGAACAAAATCAAATGGGTTAGGTAGGTCAGTAGATACAACTTAGAGTATTAGTGAGGTCAGTGCTATACTAGAGATCAACCCAGAGTGCTGCAGGAGCGCAGAACATACAGTTTTTTAAAAATCCCTCTTCTACTTTTCCTTGAACACAAAACAGAATAAACAGCAAAAACCTCTGAGCAATACTGAGTGATTCTCTTTAGTCCGTGTATGTGTGTCACTCATATTGTGTTCTGTCAACATTATAGCATTTTGATAATGGAATTATGACTTTGTCATTAATTCTGTGCAGTTTGGTAGATAGCTGAGGGGGCTATTTTCACGTTTCAGTATTGGGCCCGGAAGTGTTGTTATCTTGTAGTCCCTGAACTCTAGAGCAGCCTCTGGGAAGAGAACAGTGTGTTGGCAACATTAGCAAAACAGTGTCATTTGTAAAAATTGGTCCATTGTGTAACCTTGTTTAACTTGGTACATTCAGATTTGTTCCAGAGTCTGGTTAAAGGTGGGCCAAATTTTAATCTCATAATTCTAAGAAAAGAAAGCTTCAGAAGTGAAAACAATTCTGTTAACAGCACACCTTAATGACAGAGGATACTTTTTCTTGCTAAGGTACCCTCAAAATGTCTTTTTCTCTTTTGGGGGGAGGGGAGCAGGGGATAGGGTGGGGGAGGAGGAGGTCAGAAACGTTTGAAGATTCTTTGCAGAGTGTTAATGATCTGAAGTTTATGGTATTCTTGAGTATTCTTCATATAGAGTAACTGTATGAAGCATTTACTAACTGCCTGGGGTGTGCCAGTGTTCTAATATTTATAGGATGAACATGCCACAGCCTCTTCTATGTTTTTCTTTTTTAAAATAGAGATTTTGAGTTAATAATACAGGTGATGGTTGTTTCCTCAGGCAATTTGAGCCATGGTACTTGATGAACTGGCTTTCCAGGTGGTGCAGTGATAAAGAATCCATCCGCCTGCCAATTCAGGAGACACAAGAGATGCAGCTTCGACCTCTAGGTCGGGAAGATCCCCTGAAGTAGGAAAAGGCAACCCAGTCCAGTATTCTTACCTGGGAAATCCCATGGACAGAGGAGACTGGTGGGCTACAGCCCATGGGGTTGCAAAAAGACTCCAGTACAACTGAGCACAGATGCATGGTCTATTCACTGCATGTTTTTTGATAGGAAGTTTAGGTACTTTACTTTGGATTGTGTACAGCAATCTCCAGGTGATGTTAAGTTACTTAACACAGACTCTCAAGGTTCTTTAGTAACAAAGTGAGTGGTTGTAAATTAAGTAGTTTCTGCTTGAGGGTTGCAGGATTGAGATTCTTTGGTAAAGGGTACTCCTGGTAGGACCATTCTGGTATGTTTATTCTGTGGCTGGATAGAGAGTCCTTGAAACTCAGTCAAGTTATTGTGCTAATGCAGACGTCTTTTCATAAAAAAGACGGGTTTTTTTTTTGTTTATTTGTTTTAGTTTCTTAAGCCAACATTTATTTATTATCTCTCAGTTCTGTAGTTGGAAGTCCATATCCACCCCCATTATCAACATCCCCTCTCCAGACTAGGACATTTGTTTATCATTGACAAATTGTATATTTAATTAATGGCCTATGAGAAGGTTATTCGTCTGATTATTATAAAAAGACAAGGTTTGATTCAACAAACAATCCATTATTTAGCATGTCAAATGATTTGTTTATATTTGAAAATGTTTCTAGAAACTTCACATGCCCAGTCTCAAGAAGTTAACATGATACTGTGGTATTTTATGTTATTTTTACTTTTAAATAACATCTTAATACTGCTCTGAAACTGAGAACCTGCATCTTTAGGGAAAAAAGGTAACAGTCTTTTTGTCCTGATAACAAGTGTGGAGCTGTTTTTTCCCTTAATTATTCTATAACAGAGTTTACCATATGGAAACTTTACAATTCCTCAAACATGTTTTTTCTTGTACACCAAAGTATTGCCAATTTTTGTTTCGTTACCAATAGATTAGTCATCCTAATATGCTTTTACTTGGTTTTAGATTTCCACAATCTTTTCCCCCCCATAAACTGCAGTTTAAGCAGATAATCTAGGCACAGGACTTTGTTTCTTCATTTATTGAATAGGTACCATTTGCTCAGATTTGGCTTCCACCACCAGAATTAGAAGTTTCCCTGGTGGCTCAGATGGTAAGAATCTGCCTATAATGCTGGAGACCCAGGTTCGATCCCTGGGTCAGGAAGATCCCCTGGAGAAGGGAATGGCAACCCACTCCAATATTCTTGCCTGGAGCATTCCATGGACAGAGGAGCCTGGTGGACTACAGTCTACAGGGTCATAAAGAGTTGGACATGACTGAGTGACTAACACTTTCACTTTCTTTCACCAGAACTAGAGGGAACCAGTCTGTTCATGTGGAGTACCCAGTGATTTCCCGCTAATGGCCCTGTCACTATCCTCCTCCTTACTGTTGGCAACGTTTGACAGTGTGGACAACTTTTCTGGTTATTCGTATTATGTGGCTTTCTTCTTTGTGGCCACGCCATGTGGCATGCTGGATATTAGTTTCCCAACCAGGGATCAAACCTGCACCCCCTGCAGTGGAAGTACAGATTTCTTAACCACTGGGCCACCAGGGAAGTCCCTCATGTGGCTTTCTTGATGTGACAATGCCTGGTTCTCCATCTAGCTACTTCCTTCTCTGCTCCTTCACTAATTCAGTCTTTTGGCCCCTTAAATGTGTGTTTGCTGTGACCCTCTCCGGCATCCCGTTCTCCTTATACTCTCTCCCTGAACAATCTGATCTATTTCCGTGACTTCAACCAACACCTCTATGTGAGTGATTTACAAATTAATCATTTAAAAAATCTTTTTTCATTTTATATATAATTCTTGTTCTATATTCATGTATACAAACATACATATTTTGAAAATAAGAATTATATTGCTAATAATAGAAAATCGGGGAAAAAATAAGTTATGAAGATAGACTAGCCCATAATTTGTTCTGGTGAGAAGTCCTATTTGCTTCCCTGATAGCTCAGTTGATAAAGAATCTGCCCACAATGTGGGAGACCTGAGTTCGATCCCTGGATTGGGAAGATCCCCTGAAGAAGGGAAAGGCTACCCACTCCAGTATTCTGGCCTGGAGAATTCCATGGACTGTATAGTCCATGAGACTGCAGAGAGTCAGACATGCCTGAGCATCTTTCACTTCACTTCCTTTAAGTCTTTTTTTTCTTTGATACACACAGACACACTCACATAAACTTACAGGTAGTTGGGTTCATTTTACTACGGTAGAATTTTGTACCTGCTTTTCCATTCTACGTCATGTCATGGTTTTCCTCAACATCAAAATTATTTGAAAACAATTTAAATAGATGTTTAATACCCTGTTCTATCAATGGTGCAAATTTTAACTGTGTGTTTGGATGTTTTGATTTTTTACACCATTATTAACAAGTGAAAAAAATTGAGAACAAATTTATGCATAAATTTTTGTACACATCACTCATTATTTCCTTAGGTTAGATTCTCAGAAGTTTAATTAGTGGGTTAAAGAGCATGAAAATTTTAAAAATACTGCTGTCAAATTGCGTTTTCATAAAGACTAGATTAATATTCTCCCTTGCAGTGATTGTGAGGGCCTATCTTTGTGTATCTTTGTAACTTTGAATCTTATTTTTTTTAATCTTTACTAATTCGATAAGCAAAAGAGATTTAATATATATTTATCTCATTACTAGTAAGAGTGAATATTTTTCATACCTTCATTTTAATTTCTGTGAATTGTCTTTTGGTTAATCTGTTCCCATTTTTAAATGTCTGAACATTTAATTATGTTTTTTGTTTGTTTTTTGGAGTTCTCTCATTTATTTGAGGCTTTGAGGGAGGGAGTACAGGTTTTTATTAGGCCAAACTGAATGAGTAGAGTGATAAAGTAGAAAGCATATAGAAGTTGCAGTTGTGGTATTTTAAATATCACTTGTTCTGAGAATCCACAGCTCGTGATGGATGGAGCAGCACTACAAAATGGAAGGGATGCCATTTGAGAATCAGGGTTCCTGACTCGGTATTGGGAATCAGCCACTTAGGTGATCTTTGGCAAGTCTTTCATCCTCTCTGAGCCTCACCTGTAAGATGAGAGGGTTGAGCTATTGGTTCTATGTGCTAAAAGGATGACTTATGAGTCACTGCTCACTCGACATTGTGAAATGATTTCCTGTCCCATCCCTAATCCTGCACACAGTTTAAATATATGGAGCCTCAGGAAAGACTGGATGTAGTAAATGTAGTTTCCTTAGAGGTAGCAAGGCTTAGAGGAGCTTGGGGGCAATTTAATGTATTTGTGCCCTCAAGACAATGTAAGTTACAACAATTGGTATATTTAGGCACTCTCCTAGATTGACACTTGACAGTCTGGTAAAGTACATCAAAAGAGCCCTGCCAGTCTCTGCCACAAAGCCCAATCATCTTTAGTGCATATAAAGCAAGTCTCTTTATGACAAGATGTTTAAGCTGCCAAGTTATTTAATAACTTCCACTATTCCACACAGAAACTATCCTTAATGGGTTTTTTTGGGAGGGGATAACTTTCCTGCTTGCAGGATCTTAGTTCCCACACCAAGGATCAAATCTGTACCCTAGCAGTGAAAGCTCCAAGTCTTAACCACTGGACCTTCAGGGATTCCAATAAGCTCTTTGTTTTAAGAATATCAATTGCTTGTTTGATGGTCAAATGTTAGTTATTTTAATTTTGTATGTGGTATATTATTACTTATCTACAGATCTTTTTCTTTGGGATTTCTTTTGTTGCTTTTATGTTTAAACGTCTTTTTGCCACCCAGAGATGGGTTTAAGTACTCACTTCAATTCCCTTCTGAATTTTACGGTTTACTTTTTATATTGTTTAATTTGTGTTGAATTTACTTTGGAGTACCTAAGCAGCATGTTTAGCGCCTCTGCATATCTCCCGAGCCCCCAGATCCGCATTTCCAGCACCTCCTAGACCTTGCAGATGGTCTCTCTCCACCAGGCACCTGTGTCCACCTAATTTCCCTAAGGACAAGGTTTCAAGTTGTCTCAAACACTTCTGTTCTTCTCTCCTCCCACATCTAATCTCCAGCTTCGGTTGATTCTATCCCAACAATGATAATGGCTCTTTTTTTAAAAAAAAGAGCTTTTTTTAGTTTTATTTTATTAACTGTACCTCACCATGGGGGAGAGGTGCAGTTCCAGACTAGGGATCACACCCCCTCTGGAGTCTTAACCACTGGACATCCAGGAGAGTCCCAATAAAGGCTCTGTTATCAGTCTTCTAAGTCAGGTTCCGCCTTTTTGTTAGAGTCCTTGAGCAATCCTTAGAGTTGGCTTCAGTTTTTCCCTTTCAGTCCAGACTTGTCATTAAAAAAAAAAAAAAAGTACACTGATTTTCAAAGTATGGTTTCCTGACTACCTGTTTTAGAATCAGCTGGGGTGTTCGTTTAAAAAGGAGATTCTTAGGTCCCACCTAGACTTACAAATCAATGTATCTGGAGGGATGGGGCATGGAAATTAGCAGTTTGAACAAGTACCTGAAGAGATTCTTTTACATAGTTAAGAGGAACCAAAGCCCAAGTAAATTCAGTCTAAATTTCTCAACATGCCACTCAAGACCCCAGCTCCCACACCCTGACAGCCTGTTTCTCCAGACTTCTCTCTCACATCACTACCCACCCACCTGGCACTGTAGCCATGCAATTGTAGCCATGCAATGATTCATGGCTTCCTGGACCCACCCTGTCTTTTCCTGCCTCTGTGCCTTTGCTCATGCAGTTCCCACAGCCTCAGACTCCCCTCCTTCCCCCACTCCTGCTGAAATCCTTTTTCTTTAAGAGGTCAAAAAAAAAATTTACTTTAAAAATATGAAGCCTTTTCTAAAGTCTTCTATTAGAATCAGTGACTCCCTCCCCAGTCTTCAGTTAGCACTTTATTTTTACTTCATTTTTCACCTTAGTGCTGTCACTGTTTATGAATTATTGCTTCCTTAAAACACTGTAAATCTTCTAAGTGTAAGAACCTTGCCTTTCCTTTTCATTTTGTATGTAGCCATTATGCATGTAATAAGCAATTTAATACTCATAGAATGTACTAAACATATCTTCATCTTACAAACACGATTATCTAACAGTGTTTGACTTCACATCACACTTAGAATGAAATTAAAATCTACCATCCCTGGTAAATCCTTATTTAAACTGGCTACCACTCATCTCTGTCATCATTTCATACTTCTCATTCCCTTGCCATCGTTCCTGCCTCAGGGACTTTGCATTTGCTATTTTCTTTGGTAGGAAAACTCTCCCATCTTTTCTCTTCACCTGGCTGGCTGGCTGTCTCCTCTTCCTCATTCAGGTTTCAGCTCAAATATCATTCACTCAGGGAGGGCTTCCCTGACCACTATCTGAAGTATCTGCCCCGTTTCCTACCGCCACTCCGATTACTCTCTTTGTATTTCCTTCACAGCACTGATCACAGTGTTTAATAGTCACAGTGTTTCATTTAATCACAGTGTTTAATTGTCCAGCTTCCCCAGTGGGATGGAAGCTTCATGAGAACAGAGACCTTGTCTGTCCCTTTTTATCTTATATACTTAGCAAATTGGAGAAGGAAATGGCAATCCGCTCCAGTACTATTGCCTGGAAAATCCCATGGACAGAGGAGCCTAGGCTCCTCTGTCCATGGGGTCGCAAAGAGTCGGACATGACTGAGCGATGTTCCTGTTTCCTATACTTAGCAAATAGAACTCTGCTTGACACATGGTAAGTGCTCAAATATTTGTTGAATGAATGAATGAGCCTTGAAGATAGACTTGTTGATTTTAAAAGTTTTGGTTTGGTTTCCAATCCAAAAGTTTTGTTGTGTGTGTTACACACAGGATTAACTGTGTGTGTGTGTTTTTGTTTTTTGTTTTTTTAATGGACAACAGCTGAAGTAGTTCCATCAGGGTTCAAATCAGGTAGCAGTCTCTGAGGATTTCTGAAGGTAGCTGGACAAAGGTTTGGGTACTGTGATAGGCAGGATTCATTTCCATCTGAGTGCAGGTTTTCCAAGGTGTTCCCAGGATCTAGGCCACTATTTTACTACCGCTGTCAGCTTGTACGTTCAGGGTTTTTACTGCTGGCCAATACTAATCTGTTAGCTCTCGTTACATTTTTATTTTTATTTTTTATTTTTTGAGATTGCATCCAAGTACTGCATTTCGGTCTCGTTACATTTTTAAAAGCTAGTATAGCAAAACTAGAACTAACACACTAGAATCTTCAAGCCACCAGAAACTTTTTCTGCTTTCTTCTCGAGGTGGAAAAGAAGAAAGCTACCTAGGGTTCTCGAGGAAGGATGAAATTATTCTCCTTCTACTTACTACATGTCCTGAAACAGGACAATGTTTTGATTAGAAAGGTTTTTAGCAACAGTGTTAAACAAGGGGTTTCTTTTTAACATCTAGTGAAACCAGACAATGGAACTAATCAGTGCTACTTTTTTTTCCAATTTCTCTTCATTGGGTAGAATAATTTTTAATTCCATTATTTTTTTCCTTAAATTGGAAAAAAAAGTATATTTTTTTTCCTTTAACTGGCTTGAAATTTTATTAAGAATTATAATAGTTTTTATAGCAATTTATACTTTTCAAAGAAGTTATACTTTTATTTTCTCATTTCATCCTCAAAAACCATCCCTTGTGAATTATTAGCTGTTTTTGAGATGAAGAAACTGAGAACCTAAAGAGTTGATTGACTTTCCCATGGTAACTAAAAGACCTCTCAAAAAAAATAATAATAAAATAAAAGACCTCTCATTACTCAATAAATGCCTCTCAATGACTTTTTGAAAACAGTGGTTAAGAATCTGCCTGCCAGTGCAGGAGACGGTCCTTAAGAAGTAAGATGCATAGCACTGGTTCACACAAGTAACAAAATTTTATCACTTCTGTTGCCTGTGTGATTTGGTAATTTTTTATGTGACCAGCTTCAGCTATGTTTGTGCTTGATTAAAGCATTGTTCTGGGTTAGCTTCTAAGATTTTTACAGAAAGGAAGGATTATAGAACTTGCCTAGGGAAGAATCACTTTTCAGTAAAACCGTTTTAATTCTCTTGCTTGAAGGGATTGGTTAAGTTGATCTGCACTGGCTTTTCAGATTGAACAAGTCCTGAAAAAAATACATCATCTAAAATTTCAGATAAGAATGAAAGCCAGGCCCTTCCTGGAAATGGCCAGGAGTGAAACTTAGAAGCCCTGTATTTGGAGAAAACTTGATTAATTATTAAGGACAAAGAACTGGTATAAGGAAGTTATATCTTTAACAGAAGCAGCCTTCTTAAATAAGTGTATGTATTTCTTCTACTTTGACATTGCAAAGAAAACTAATTAGCCACTTTGTTTTAATTAGCATGTAATTGGCAAGACCTGGGAGAATGTAGTTTATGGACAGATACTCAATTATGTAGGTGGGCATTCCTTTGTCAAGATACATGGTGACTGAGAGCTAGCATGATTTGTTTTTTGTTTGTGTAACATATTTAGTGAGCCCCTACACTGTACCAGGTACTGATATTTGATTCAGCTGATGTTAAAGTATGAAATGATATAAAAGTTAAAGGAAAAACAAGCATTCAGAGTTAAATCTATATTTTGTGTAATGGCCTCAGTCAACTCTATATTTCTACATTGTTTTTACAATTAACTGTACCTTTCTCTACTTTTCACTTTAAATGTGAAGTTATTGCCAACATTATCTGTAGGGTTTTTGGTTTGGTTTTTTCACTTATTAAAAGAGATGTACTATGTGTGGAAAAAATACTGGGAAAAAAACCTCACTGCCTTGGTCTATGATTGTCCTAACAATGAGTTAATTATCAACTTGGGGGGAAGAACTTAGTGAATAAATAACAAATTAGATCTGGGGAAGAGGAAGAATTAAACTTGGATTAGATCTGTTAATTCCTTAATTTAAAGAAAAAAAAAGATTAGAAAGTTTCCTGATTCACTCTTCACGACCTAAAAACTTTAAACTCAAGTTAGTTTATAAAGGCTATGATTAGAGGTTACTCTTTTATCTGTCTAAATAAGCTTTGTAAGATTACCGCAATTATGTAAAAAGCAAATGTGGGTTTCAAAAGTACAAGAAAATATTTAAATGGATGAATAAAGTAATAGAAGCATGTAAGAAAATGATAATTTTATTATCTTCAACCTAGAGTTTTTATGGAGGTGTTGAGAACACCTAAAATTTGGCCCTTTCAAGGTATAATTTGACAGAGATTTAGAGTTTCTGGTGCAGAGAAATGGTGTCAGAGTTTTGAGCAGCCATAGTTTTTCTGGAAGTCCCCTGGTGGCTCAGTGATTAAGTATCTGCCTGCCAATGCAAAAGACATGGGTTTGATCCCTCGGTCGGGAAGATACCCTGGAGAAGGAAATGGCAACTCACTCCAGTATTCTTGCCTGGAGAATCCCATGGACAGAGGAGCCTGACAGGCTACAGTTCATGGGGTTGCAAGAGAGTCGGACATGACTTACCAACTAAACAGCACATTTTCCTGGTCATCACTATTAGTTTCAAAGAGACAACATCAAAGATGCTCCTTTAAAAAATTGCTGATTTGGCAAAAATAAGTTACGGTGAAGAACAGCGTGGGTTGGAACTGCATTTCTGATTTATCTTTTGTGCTTGAGATTATTATTTTGTTTCCATCCCAGCTTCCTAAAAAATACGAGCTAAGACTTATTTAACCCCTCTGGGCCTCAATTTCTTCATCTGTAAAGTGGGACAATACTATTCTGAGTATGTTATTATGAGGATTAATAAGTTTATATTTGCAAAACAGTTAAAACAGCATTTAGCACATGGCCAATGTTTGACGAATTTTAGCTATTTTTATTACCAACCACCACTGTCCTTATTTATTAAGCACTTATTTTAGCACTAGGCTAAAAGAACATCTTCGAGATGATAAGACTAAGGCTTAGAGGGATTTTCCTAATGTTACTTAGTAGATAAGTCGTTGGGAATTCCCTGGTGGTCCAGTGAGTAGGACTCAGTCCTTTCATTGCCAGTGGACCCAAGTTCAGCCCCTGGGTTGGGAAACTATTGCGTGTGTGCTCACTCACTTCAGTCGTGGCTGACTCTTTACAACCATATGAACATTTAATTATAAAAACTATATATATACATATAGCTATAAATATCTGTATACATGCTGTGCTGTGCTCAGTTGCTCAGTTGTGTCCGACTCTTTGTGATGCTATGGACTGTAGCCCACCAGGCTACTCTGTCCATGAGGATTCTCCAGGCAAGAATACTGGAATGGGTTGCTATGCCTTCCTCAACCTGTATAAAGGTAATTGTGGTTTCAGACTGTTAATTTTAAATCATTTTAACTAGGCTCAAACATATCTTCATTAATCAAACTAGGGACAATTACAATCAACACATTTTTACCAATGAAAAATAAGTTTGTTTATTCCTGTAACGTAAAAACCCATGCTTCACGATTCAACGAACTCTTGGAAAGCATTTTCTGCTTCCTTCTGGTTATGAAAGCATTTTCCATGCAAAAAGTTGTTGAGATGCTTGAAGAAGTGGTAGTTGGTGTGGCGAGAGGTCTGGTGAATATGGCCGATGAGGCAAAACTTTGTAGCATGATCTGTTCAACTTTTAAAGGGTTGGTTGTGTGATGTGCTGTTGGGCGTTGTCATGGAGAATTGGGTCCTATCTGTTGACTGGTGCTGGCTGCAGGCATTGCTGTTTTCAGTGCATCTCATCAATTTGCTGAGCATACTCTCAGATGTAATGGTTTCTCTGGAATTCAGGAAGCTGTCAAGGATCAGACGGGCAGCAGACCACCAAACAGTGACCATGACCTTTTTTGATGCAAGTTTAGCTTTAGGAATGGCTTTAGAGCTTTTTATTGCCCCAGTCACTGAGCTGGTTGTCACCAGTTGTCATATAAAAGCCACTTTCTGTCATTCATCACAATCTTGATCGAGAAATGGTTCATTGTTGCATACAGTGAGAGAAGATGACACTTCAGAACAATGATTATTTTGATTTTTGGTCAGTTCTTGAGGCACTCACTTATCGAGCTTTTTCATCTTTCTAATTTACTTCAAATGCTGAATGACCGTAGAATGGATGATGTTGAGTTCTTTAGCAACTTCTCACATAGTTGTAAGGGGATCAACTTCGATGATTGCTCTCTATTGGTCATTGTCAACTTTCACGCATTGGAGAAGGAAATGGCAACCCACTCCAGTGTTCTTGCCTGGAGAATCCCAGAGACGGGGGAGCCTGGTGGGCTGCCGTCTATGAGGTCGCACAGAGCTGGACATGACTGAAGTGATTTAGCAGCTTAACAGCTGCTCCTCGTCTTCAAGTCTCTTGTCTCCTTTGCAAAACTTCTTAAACCATTACTGTACTGTACGTTCGTTAGCAGTTCCTGAGCCAATGTGTTGATGATGTTGTGAGTTGTCTCTGTTCTTGGAAAAAAATATTGCTTGAATTTGCTTTTTGTCTAACATGATTTCTATAGTCTAAAATAAATATGAAATAAACAGCAAGTAATGTTATTAACAAAAAGAAAAACAAAGCAAGAAATGTGCATTAAAGTGATGTATAGCATAACCACATTTATTTGAGAATGTATTCCAGTATCAAATGGCAAAGTTCAATGATGAAAAACCGCAGTTACTTTTGCACCAACCTAATAAGATCCCACAGGCTGCATGGCATGCCCCCCCCCCACCTAAATAAAGAAATAGATAAGTGGTAGAATCAAGATGTGGACCTGAGCTGAAAGGAACTAGGGCAGAGTGGACTTAGAGATGGAAGCTGGGTATGTGGCCCAGCCCTTTCCATTTCTAATTTTGAGACACTTTGAGACTGACTCAGAGCACCCCCAGATACAGGGAGGATGTGGTGTGCAGTAAAACATTAGAGCATGGACACTATGGTCTTTCAGACTATTTCCAATCCTGGGTATGCCACTCACTAAGTGTGTTATCTTGAGCAAGTTATTTAACCTTTCTGAGCCTCTTTTTTCCTCTGAAAGACAAGAATAGTATTTACTTCATGGTGTCATAAGGATTAATGGAATAAAATCAAATGAGTGAATCACTTTGCACATAACTGGTCCCTAGGCTTATGCTAAGGGATCAGTCTTTTACCTGATTCTGAGACAGTCTATCTAGATGGTAGGTGATTAGGATCTATGCCTGCTTTCCTGCTCTGGCCTAATGACCCTGGGATCAAGCCAAAACTATACTTCCAGAGCTGTTTTTACATTGGGTATATAGAGGACTTTCTCAGAAAAATTAAATGTGTTTGGACTCCATGTGAGAAATTCAGATTCCAAAGATGATGATCCAGAGCACCCCCCTTCCCAAACATCTAAGATACCTTAGACAGGCTGGTTGGGGGTCACAGCTGAAGCCCAACCACAGAGAATGATCTTAATGCCTAGATTGTCACGTAGTGTTAGGCTTCTCACAGGGTTGTGCGCTGGTGGGAATATTGCTGAGCAGTCAAGGGGTGGGTGCCCTACAGAAGAGAGCTCTACAGAAACTCCTCATCTGTACAGTGAAGCAACATTTCTGTTTGCAAAGAATATTAATGAGATCTGAATAGGAATCAGACACCAGGAAAGACAGCTGCTCTGAGAGGCAATTTGAATTGTACAAGGAGTTACACATGATATTCAGAACGTCCTTGTGCAAATTTAGAAGTAATTAAGTTGTGGAGATAAACAATTTATAAATGACCTTTGAAAAATAACTGTAGTTTCAAAAAGTAAGTGTATTAAGTGGCCAATATACATTTAATAACATACTCAACCTTCCAGTGATTAAAAGAATAAAAACTAAAGCAATAATATACCATTTTCCACATATCTAGCAGGTTAGAAAAATAAAAAGTGATTAATAATCTTCAACATTGATAAGAATGTAGAGAATAGGCTTATTCTCGTATAGCTAATGGCTCAAATATGAATTGATGCAAATATATGTATATATATAAATTGATGCAATATTTTTGAGGAACATTTAGAAATATCTATGAAAAAATTTAATACATAGTTTTTTGAACTAGAAATGCTGCCTTTAGGAATATACACCGTAGATGCACACTGCCAAGTAGGCAATAGTAGAAGCATGTTCAGTGCAGTCCCGTTCTTAATAATGAGAATGGTGTAAATGTTCATTGACAGAGGCCTCTTTAAATAAGTCATAAACTACTGCAGAGTGAACTAGTATGTGGTACTCAAAGGTTGAGGTAGATCTGTATGTCCTAGTGTGGGAAGACATCCAAGGGGAAATAATTACTAAGAAGCATATTAACGTAAGACCAGTTTAACTTTTAAAAATGTGCATTCACGTGTGATACGTGTTAACTTTGTGCCTCAGTTTTCTCATTTGTCAAACAAGCATCATGATAAGGGTTTCCTCATGAGCTGTTGTGAATATAAAATGAGATACTGTATATTGAATGCTTAGAACAGTGACTAACACATAGTATTTATGTGCTTGCTGTTATTCTCCTGTATAGGCAATATCAGAAAGTCTTTACTCCAAACTGTGATGGAGGTTGCCTTTGGGAATTTGAGTTGGCTTGGAAGAAGGGGTGGCAAGAGCAGGTGGAGACATCTGTTTTGTATATTGTGTGCATGTGTGCTCGGCCACTCAGTCCTGTCTGACTCATTGCAGCCCCGTGGACTGTAGCCTGCCAGGCTTCTCTGTCCATGGAATTTTCCAGGCAAGTAT
Organism: Oryx dammah; assembly: GCF_014754425.2. NCBI lineage: Eukaryota > Metazoa > Chordata > Mammalia > Artiodactyla > Bovidae > Oryx > Oryx dammah. The sequence continues at coordinate 87,615,725 of NW_024070213.1, read as the reverse complement.
ACTGGAACTAGTTGCTGTTTCCTACTTGAGGGGACCTTCCTGACTCAGGGATCAAACCCATGTCTCTTGTGTCTCCTGCACTGGCAGCCGGGTTCTTTACCACTAGTGCCACCTGGGAAGCCCCTGTATGTTGTATTTTTGCTGTTCAGTCGCTCAGGCTTGTCTGACTCTTTGCAACCCTATGGACTGCAGCATGCCAGGCTTCCCTGTTCTTCACCTTGGAGCTTGCTCAAACTCATGTCCATCAAGTTGGTGATGCCATCCAACCATCTCATCTTCTGTCGTCCCCTTCTCCTCCTGCCTTCAATCTTTCCCAGCATCAGGGTGTTTTCCAATGAGCTGGCTCTTCACGTCTGCCTCATTGTTTATGGACATGAGTTTGAGTAAACTCAGGAAGTTGGTGATGGACAGGGATGCCTGGCATGCTGCAGTCCATGGGGTCGCAAAGAGTCGGGACATGACTGAGCAACTGAACTGCACTGAATTGTTTGTGATTGAGCAGGCTCATCCCTTGACCAGTCACTCTAACCAAGGAAGCTAGACAGGGAAGAAAATAGCAGCTTGAGTGTTTGTTGAGGCCAGTGGCAGAGAGGTTCCCCAGATGGAAGGAGGGTGAAAGAGGGTGGCAGAGTGGGAAACTGGGAGGGGTGCTGGTTGATCACAGCTTAGCTGCTGGAGCTATTTTTGAAAACTGCTGACCTAATTAAAGGAAAAAATTTCGATTGCACATTCCAGCATTTATATATGGACTTACCCTTTTTGGACTTTAGTTACATTTATATTAAAAAGTGAATAATGTTTAGTTTGGCTTTTTAAAAACTTTTTATTTTATATTGGAGTATAGTTGATTAACCATGTTGTGTTTTGGGTGTACAGCAGTCTGAGTCAGTTATGCACACATGTACATGTGTCCTTTTTCAAATTCTTTTCCTATTTCGCTTGTTAAATATAAAATTGGGTATGTATGTTACACTTATGGAACATCTCTATACAAACTAGCCACATTTCAAGTACTCAATAGACTTTCTTTTTGGCCATCCTGCAGCTTGTAGGAACTCAGTTCCCTCACCAGATATCAAACTTATACCCCCTGCAGTGGAAGTGTGAAATCCTAGGTACTGGACCACCAGAGAATTTCCCTAGTTTGACTTCTGAATAGACACTATAGAATGTAATTGCTCAAGGTATCCAAAACAGACATTTAAGAAGAGATGGATAGTTTTTCTAATACTTTGAAATTAAAATTTCAATATTTTAAAGAGACCACTAATTTCCTTTCAACTAGTGTTCCTACCTCCATTATACAGTATTATAAAGAGAGTAATTTTTGCACTAAAAGAAGTCAAAGGGCTGACGGAAAAATTACATCTGTGAATTTTTTTATGAGTCTAATGACATAGGCCTTGTTAAGACAATGTGACATGTAAACTAAGCTAAACCCAAATATGTATCCTGTTAATAAAGTCTTTGGAATAATGCTTATTGAATTTGTCTTAAATACAGAAGCTTACAAAGACTGACAAGATCTGGCTGTGACCCCAAGCAATGTGCCAGACATAGTATGTATTTATTATCTCCTTTTATGTGTATAACAACCCTGGAGGGTAAGTTGTCATCCTCCTCTTACATAGAAGGAAAGGGTAGTACAGAAAGGTCACCATGCATCAGCACTAGAATCAGAATTGGAGTCAGCTGGTGTTTCATGATACTTACTACCTTGCCTCCAAATAACCATTATGTGAACCCTATATGAGGGGTACAGTGAGCATTCTTAGGGACCCCAGTGATCATCTATCATCTAACTAGTGACTTTCAAACTGTGTTTTTTAAAAATAGCAGTTTTATTGAAACGTATTTCTTATTCCATACCAACTTACCTGTTTTTAAAGTGGGCAATTCAGTGGTTTGTGGTATATTAACAGATTTGTTCAGCCATCACCACTATCATTTTACAACATTTTCACCACTTCCTGGGAAAAAACCCATGCCTATTAGCAATCAGTCCTTTCTCCCTTACCCCCAAGTGCTAGGTCACCACTAATTTACTTTCTGTTTCTATAGATTTGCCTTTTCTAGACATCCCATATAAATGGAATCATACAACGTATAATCTGTTGTGACTGGTTCCTTGCACTTGGTATAATTTTTTCAAGGTTCCTCTATGTTGTAGATGTATCAGTACTTCCTTTTCATAGTTGAATAAAACACCTTTTTGTGCATAAACCACATTTTGTTTATCCGTTCATCAGTTGATGAACATTTGGAACATTCACATATTGGGGCTGTTGTGAATAATGCTATTGTGAACACTTATGTACAAATTTTTGTGTGGACATGTGTTTTCATTTCTCTTGGAGACACAGACACACAAACACACCTACATACCTAGGTGTGGAACTGTGGAATTGCTAAGTCATATAATAATTATGTATTTAACCTTTTGAGGAACTGCCAACTCTTCAAAGCAGCTGCACCATTTTACATTCCCATCAGCAATGTATGAGAGTTTCAGTTTCTCTACCTCCTCGCCAACACTTGTCAGACTATCATTTTTTTAACCACATGCCTCAGTAAGAACTATTTTACATTCTTACCCAGTTTATACACACACAAACTGAAACAACAGCGAGCTTTATAAAAGGATATTTACCTCTAATGTGTGTGATGCCCTCTATTTTCTGTTTCTTTCCATTTTTAATAACAAACAAACATGCTAACCCACTAAACCTGATTTCACAACCTATTAATTGTGATCTACAGTTAGAAAAACACTAGACTATTTTAACCCTTCGTTTTACACAAGAGGAAGTTGAGGCCCTGAGGAGATGACTTGTTAAGCAGATGATAGTGCTAATTAGTGGCAAATTAAATAAAGATTAGAGCCCAAGCCTCTTGGCTTCCTGCTTTAACATCTTAATAAGTTTTAGTTACCATCATATTCAGAATATAAAAATAAATTGAAATTTCTATTCAGATACCATTTTTTTAAATCCTGTATATTTTTCTCAAGTACATTTTAAATTCAGCAGCAAACCAGTATAAAGAAAGAAAAAGGTATGAAGAACTCAGTTTTATTATCACGTGTCATTGGTCTGCTCAATAATTTTGTGCCTTCTGGTCAGAGAAGTTTTACATGAACCTACCTAATGGCCAAAAAATTGATCATTTCAGTGGCCCAGGTTCATTTTTGTTCAAACCTGTCTACCTTTGAAGGACAGCCATTTTTCTTACACTGCCAAATTTGAACGACCGTGTAAAATTTGAAATGAACAATATAAAAACATTTATGCTGCTGTTTTTCCATTTTTCTTGGAATACCTACAGGTCTTAGACCATTTTATTTCAGTGTCTTCCAACATGTGATGGGGAGAGACATCCAGCACTAGAATCGCTTCACAGTTCATGTTAAAATGGGGTCATCTTCCTGGCCCCTACTCCAAACCTAATGAATCAGAATTGTGGCATGGGACCTGGAAATCTGTATTTTAAACATGCTTCCTGGGTGCTTCTTAAGAACACACAAGTGTGTGACCTACTGAATTGAACCTTCCCCTCCTTTTTATTTCTTATCTTAGCTCTCTTTTGGTTTCTAAAATCTGGTGTGTATTTTAAACTTAGGGAACATCAAAGTACCCAAAACAAACATTTAAGAAGAAATTTGAGCACTTCAATATCATGTATAGGCAATATCAGAAAGCCTATTACTCCAAACTATGAAAAAGATTGCCTTTGGGAATTAGAATTGGCTTGGGATAAGGGATGGATAAGAGCAGGTAGAGACTTTTTTACCTGAAGAGCCAAATAGTTATGTGTAAGAAAATACCTGACTTATGCCAAGAGAACAAGTTAACTAAGACAATCTATATTGATGAGGTTCAGTTTTATTCTGCCTTCGCTTAGGGCTAGAGACCTTGTTTGTTTTTTTTTGGTGGCTATGTCCACTGGTTTCCCATAATTTGGGGTGACTTATCTCAGAATAAAAATAACCCACTGTTTTTTTTCATTTTCTTTTCCCCTAAAGTACTAGTTTATAAAAATAGGTGAATCCAGCAAATGATTTTGAATACCTGGTAAACCTCCCTTCATTTAACAAATACTTGCTTACCTCCCATGTGCCAGGCATGGTCCTGAGAGTTAAAAAACAATATAATAAAAAAAAAAATGCAACATGATTAGTGTTGGGATATGTCTAGTCATTTGGAAGTTTGAGAGCAGCCTCTTAGTGCAGGCTTAGGGGTTAGGGAAGGCATTTGGAGGAAAGTGTCATCTAAGCTGGGACCTATAGCATAAGGCCAGGGAGGGTCCAAGGGAGGTCCTTTTAGACAGAGGGAGCAGCATGTACAGAGAAAGGCCCAGAATTAAGAGAGAGAAGCTGGGCCAGCCTAAATGTGTGAGAAAAAGGTTATACAAAGTCTACATGTAAAAGAAGATAAAGGGAATGTTTATTAATAATAATAATAATAAACATTTATTTAGCATTTAGGAGGTGTTAGGTAGTTTGTACATACTTAATGTTTAGGAATTTGTTTCCATTCTCAAAACAATGCTATGAGGTAGGTTTCTTTCTGCTCAATTTACATATATGAAAACTGAGATAGAGTAAAATAACTTGCCTGAGATCACACAGCTCATGAATATTGTGAGACTTGAACAGCTATATTCAAACTCTGCTCTTAGCCTCTATACCATTCTCTCTTCATATGTGTCACATTTACATAGAATTTTTGATGAGCTAAGGTAAGTGATGTAGACTTGATGGCCTGCAGTCAACATAATTAGAAAGAGGCAGAGTGAGTTCTTGAAAGTCCTCTTTTTGACTTCAGACCTTATACATATTTTGTTACCATCATGCCATCTTTCGTGCTACGTCATTTTATTTTATAGAAGCAAAATTTCATATGCCAGCTCATCTTTGGAGAAAATTGTCTGTGGTTAAGCAAACTTAATTAAAGATGATACATATGATCTGGGCTGATTATGTTGTGTACGTAATGTGACACATGAAGCTCTCCATCATGCAGTGGAAATTCTAGAACCATAACTCAGGAAGGTTCGGGCTTATGATACAGCTTTGGGAATCATTTGGTGACTTGAGCAGAGGTGAGCTTACTCAGAGGGAAGGGAGATACTGACCATCAAGTACTGCCTAGGAGCAAGGATAAGTGGAAAGAGAGAGATGATTCTATGAGAAAATTGTGATGGTTAAAAAGATAGGAAATGAAGCAGAAGAGTTCCATTTAAGAGAAAATAGGGGAAATGCAATTTCAAAAATGAGGGGCTAATCAGCAACTCAAATGACAATAGAGAACGGTGAAAACTGAGACATGGTCCTTGGATCTGATAGTAAAAGATCTTCAGGAGAATAATTTCAGCAGGATGTTGGGAGTGGAAGCCACACCCAAGCAGTCAGACGGATAAATGGAAGATGAAGAAGCGAGACTAAGGTTTGGCTTTTAAGGTGGGAGCAAGGTGAGGTGGTCATTTGAGGGGGAAAAGGGCTTAAGAGAAAAAAAGGATTATTTCTTTAATCCGTGTGTGTGTGTGTGTGTGTACATGCTCTGTCATGTCTGACTCTTTGCAACCCCATGGACTATAGGCCACCAGGTTCTTCTGTCCATGAAATTTTCCAGGCAAGAATACTGGAGTGGGTTGCCATTTCCTTCTCCAGGGGATCTTCCCGACCCAGGGATTGAACCCACTTCTGCATTGGCAGGCAAATTCTTTACCACTAGCCCCACCTGAGAAGCCCTATCCATATATGCACGTTTCAGACATGTACACATACGCATGCAGGTACACGTGTGAGCGCACACACACACCCCAAAAAATATGAACATGTTTTTAGGGCAAAGTCAGAGGTGGAGGTAAAGTTAGACACTGGGGAAGATAAAAGAGTCACTGTTGTGACACTTGTTTTTCTCCTAAGAAAACCCAGGTCAGAGAAGAGATTATATCTGAGGGTGCTTTCTTCTTTTATCTCTGGAATGGTAACATGTGAATTGCTTAGGGTGAATATTTGTAAGTGCCTAGTGAAGGTTGCTCTGATTCTTTGGTGAGCAGTTTCTAGCAGTAACGTTGCTTCTCAGTTATCTTTTTTCATTACTCTTGCCCTGGATCTTAGTGTTTTTAAGAACAAAATATTCTTATAAAGGATATAAAAGAGTCAAATATTACTGAAATGACTCTGTCCTGTTGTAAATATCTACATTCTTGCTGATCTCTGGGAATTTGGTCATTCTTACAATTTCCCTATTGTCTAGGATACATGTTTCTACAGAGACCTGGCTGAAGCTCTTTCAAGAGCAGTAACAATGATTATTCTAATGTGCTACAGACTTGTCAGTCACCATGTTGCTGAATGATAGAGTAGTGAAACTTGTGTGTGTAGTATATGAAGTTATTTAGTAGTTCTATTTTTTCCTATCATTTGAGTTTTTGTCAGTTTGAATAAGCTAAAATTACTGAAAAATAGTATTTACCTTCTCAACAACAAGCCTTAGGTCTATATAATGTTGTTTAGTCGTTAAGTCATGCCCGACTCTGTGACCCTATGGACTATAGCCCACCAGGCTCCTCTGGCCATGGGATTTTCCAGGCGAGAATACTGGAGTGGGTTGCCATTTCCTTCTCCAGGGGATCCTCCTGACCCAGGGATCAAACCCGCATCTCCTGCTTGGCGGGCAGATTAACACTGAGCCATCTGGGAAACCTGGGCTATATAATAGACTTTTTTTTTTTGGTACGGATAGTGTTTGGGATAAAATTTAAGCCTTCATGCAATTCAAGATAAATTTATAGAGTTCCTTCTATTTAAAAAGCAATACTAGATACTAGGAGGGCAAGAGGGAAAGTAAAATCTGTCCTCTCACCTCAACAATCAATCTTTCTACAAAGTATGATTTATAAAATTATTAAAAGGCAGAGGAAGTGGCCTATACTGATTAGGAATAAGGCTAGGGCAGTTCAGGAAAGGCTTCTCTGAGGAGGCAGACTATTCACTTGAGTCTTAAATGATGACTAGATTGAGGAAGGAAGGGATAACATGCCAAGTGGATAGAAAAATATATATATGGTTTATCAGGGAGTAGAAACTGGCAATGGCATAATTTTGAAGATTCTATATCTTTTTCCAAATTCTATGAAATTAGGCTTCTCACCATCAGAGAAAGAAGGTACAAGTAAATAAAAGGTAACACTAGAATAAATGTGATGCTAGATTGGATTCAGAAGTACCACTATGAATTTGTAGTTTAAATATATGTGTGAAAGTGAAAGTGAAGTCGCTCAGTCATGTCCGACTCTTTGGGACCCGTGACTGTAGCCCACCAAGCTCCTCCATCCATGGGATTCTCCAGACAGGAATACTGGAGTGGGTTGCCATTTCCTTCTCCATAAATATATCTGTATATATTTATAAATATATATAAGTATATTTGCTAAGGAATGTTTGGACTACCACACAATTGCACTCATCTCACACACTACCAAAGTGATGCTCAAAATTCTCCAAGCTAGGCTTCAACAGTATGTGAACCAAGAACTTCCGGATGTTCAAGGTGGATTTATAAAAGACAGAAGAACCAGAGATCAAGTTGCCAACATCTGTTGGATCATAGAAAAAGCAAGAGAATTCCAGAAAAACATCTATTTCTGCTTTATTGACTATGCCAAAGCTTTTGGCTATGTGGGTCACACCAAACTGTGGAAAATTCTTAAAGAGATGGGAATACCAGATCACTTTACCTGCCTCCTGGGAAATCAAGGTCAAGAAGCAGGTCAAAATATGCAAGTATGCAGGTCAAGAAGCAAGAGTTAGGACCGGGCATGGAACAACAGACTGGTTCCAAATTGGGAAAGGAATATGTCAAGGCTGTATGTTGTCACCCTGCTTATTTAGCTTCTATGCAGAGTACATCATGCTAAATGATGAATGAAGGCTTCACCAAAGGCTGGATGAAGCACAAGCTGGAATCAAGACTGCTGGGAGAAATATCAATAATCTCAGATATGCAGATGACACCACCCTTATGGCAGAAAGCGAAGAGGAACTAAAGAACCTCTTGATGAAAGTGAAAGAGGAGAGTGAAAAAGCTGCTTTAAAACTCAACATTCAGAAAACTAAGATTATGGCATCTGGTCCCATCACTTCATGGCAAATAGATGGGAAAACAATGGAAATAGTGACTTTATTCTTTGGGGCTCCAAAATCATTGCATTTATTGACTGCAGCCGTGAAATTAAAAGATGCTTGCTCCTTGGAAGGAAAGCTATGACAAACCTAGTCAGTGTATTAAAAAGCAGAGACATTACTCTGCCAACAAAGGTCTGTCTAGTCAAAGCTCTGGTTTTTCTAGTAGTCATGTATGGATGTGAGAGTTGGACTTTAAAGAAAGCTGAGTGCTGAAGAAATGATACTTTTGAATTATGGTGTTGGAGAAGACTCTTGAGAGTCCTTTGGACTTCAAGGAGATCAAACCAGTCAATCCTAAAGGAAATCAATCCTGAATATTCATTGGAAGGACTGATGCTGAAACTCTAATACTTTGGCCACCTGATGTGAAGAACTGACTCATTGGAAAAGACCCTGATACTGGGAAAGATTGAAGGCAGGAGGAGAAGGGGATGACAGAGGATGAGATGGTTGGATGACATCACCAACTTAAAGGACATGAGTTTGAGCAAGCTCCGGGATTTGGTGATGGACAGGAAAGCCTGTGCTGCAGTCCATGGGGTCACAAAGAGTTGGACACGACTGTGCTACATAACTGACCAATGTATATATATATAGACACATATACATAGGTATATAGAGAAATAAATATAGAAATATAGATGTGTGTGTGTATATATGAGTTAATATTCACACATGGATTTCCCGGTTCTGTCCCCTGAGATCCCAGAAGCAGTGACGTCTGAGTAGCACTGAGTACACCTACTGCCCAGATCTTGGTTTCTCCAATAACAGGAACCAGGGCTCCTTGGAGAAGTGGCTGATTCCAGAGCCAGGGCAGGGCAAACACTCGATGAACCTGGAACATCTTATAGAGCTTAAAAGTGCTTAAAAAAAATTGGTGGCTTCTTGACAGGACACCAGAGCCAAGCTGAAAGAGTTCCAAATGGCTAAAGTAGAACAATCTATGCAACAAATAAAATAACCCAGGAAGATCATAACCCAGAGAATAAAATATCCATGAGTCTAATACTAGTATAAATAAATGATTGACTGAATAAATGAGGGAGAAAGGCCAATTCTTCCTTCCAGAAGAATTCCTCCAATTAATAAATATAGAAGGAATGAGGGCAACAAAAAATCACCTTTAGAACACCACCATAATGATTCCTGAAGCCAAGATCCCCCTGTAAATGCTAAAATTAGTGAGTAAAAGTTTAAGGAAAAACAGGATTAAGGTATGTCTCCCCAAATATTTATGAATTATAAACAGAAGAAAATAGCCACTTTACATTGGAGAAACCTAGCAGATATCACCTTAACCAAGTGATCAAGGTAAACATCATCAGTAATAAGACAGACATCAGCATAGTGTACCCTCTAATACCATGCACTGAGGAGGCTTATCAGCTTTGTAGTATTCTTCCCCAGATTCTATAATCTCAGTCTAATCCGAGAAAACTTTTTTTTTAAAGCAAACTTTTTTTGAACATTGAGAGATGTTCCAGGCTTATCTTGTTTTTATCTCTCTGTCTCTGTCTGTCTGTCTCTCTCTTTAAATAGAAGTATGGTTGCTTTACAATGTTATGTTTCCTATGTACAGCAAAGTGATTCAGTTAGATACACATATTCTTTTTCAGATTCTTTTCCCTTAGAGATTATTATTAGATATTGAGTATATTTCCCTGTCTAGGTTTATCTTGGATTTGTCCTGCTGCAGCTCTGGAATCAACCACTTCTCCAGAGAAACCTGGTTCTTTTTATTGGAGAAACCAGGAAACTCAAATTAGGGACAGTCTACATAATATCTGCCAGTATTCTTCAAAGTGTTAAGGCCATGAAAGGCAAGGAAAAACAGAGGAACTATCAGAGATTTAAGGAGACTTAAAGAAGCATGGCAACTAAGTGCAGTGTAGGGTCCTAGAAAAGAAAAAATACGTTAATGAAAAACTGGTAAAATTTGAATAAAATTTATAGTCAATTTGGTGGTATTCTACCAATGTTGATTTCTTAATTTTGATAATTGTACTGTTGTAATGTAATATAAACCTAGGTGAAAAGTGTACGGAAACTTTTGTCCTATCTTTGCAACTCTGTAAATCTAAAATTATTTCAATAGAAAAGGTTAAAATAACTATTTACTTCCAGATTTCTTTTTCAGGGGTATGAATTTAATCATTATTTTTTGTATAAAAATACACCCTTAGAAACAAATGCAGTTTATATTATAAAGAAATGTGGTGTGGAAACACATTTCATGTTGCTTTTGTTTAAAATTTCCCTTTGCACCTTGAAATTTTTTATTTTTTTAATTTTTCACTTTTTTTAATTGGAGTATAATTGCTTTCCAAAGTTGTATTTGTTTCTGTTATACGTAGAAGTAAATCAGCTATATGTGCACGTTGAAGTTTTTTAGATTTTTTTTTCTTTAAGTCTACAATCTATTTCTAAAAGAATATTTTTCTTAAAACAATTGAGTTTGTACTTTGTTCTCTATTTTCTATTCAACCAACTATGCCTCTTGCACAAGCAGCCATCTCAAGAGCAAGAAAAAATAGCAAGAAATGGATTTTTTTTTCAGCTGTCCTGCTTTTTTTGTTGTTGTTGTTTTATGAAGTGATTTATTTACTTTGTTTTGGCTGCACTGTGTAGCAAACGGGGTCTTAGTTTTCCAACCTGGATGGAACCCACACCCCCTTCAGTGGAAGGTGGCGTCTTAAACCACTGGACCACCAGGGAGGTCCCAAGATTGGATTTTTAAGAACAGGATTTTATTAGGGGCAACTCTTTTGCTTTTGTCAGTTTTGTTTCTGGGAGACAGTTCGCTTGGTTAGGGAAAGTGAAGTTATTAGAGTTGGTTTCCCAAGCGGCTATAGACCTCACCCTAAGCAATCTCTTGAGGAAGCAGATACCTGGGGCCAAATTTCCCTGTGAGTCATTACCCAACCCTTGATTTTCAAGGACCTTTGTTCAGAGATCTTTATATCCAGGCTACAGCTCACCTATAGGAGTTTAGCTGTTCCACTTCAAGCTGCCAGGTGTGATAAAAGAACTTTGAACTGAGACTAGCTCTGGCTCTCATATTGACTAGATGGTGAGTTCGGGAAAGTTATTGGGTGTTTATTTGGCTTAATTCCCTTACTGTAAAAAGGGGGATTTAATTACTTGATTTCCGAGCTTCTCTCTTGATATAAACATCTGCCATATGTGTCTAAAACTGTAGGCATCTCCCTCTTAGCAAATAGTTCCCCTTTCTATGTATCCCATTATTTTTCGCCGTGCCACTGCCTCAGTCTCAGGCTAGAAATCTTAAGAGTTATTTTTGTTATATCCGTTTCCTTTAATTCCTGCCCAAATTTCCACCAGTCCAGCAGTTTTTCCTTCACAGGTGAAACTTGGGTTTTGGAGTTTGAATGCTGAATTCTGCCTGGGCCCTGTGTTAAATGTCTGACCTTAGGCAATTTCACCAATCTTAATAAACCACAGTTGGGTTTTGTTTTGTTTTGTTTGTTTAATGGAAATAGTCTGTCTCCAGAGTTGTAAGAATTAGAGTTAGTAAGTGGTGGGTAAGTATAGCTGCTGTTATTATTTGTATATGACAGTGCAATGGATTGGATTTTAAAGTCCTCTGGGCCACTGGAAAAAATATTCAAAAATATTGTAGCCCCAAATGAATACCCTGTCCACTTGGAAAAGGGTTTTTGTTTTGTTTGGGCTTCCCTTGTGGCTCAGCTGGTAAAGAATCTGCCTGCAATGTGGGAGACCTGGGTTCAATCCCTGGGCTGGGAAGATCCCCTGGAGAAGGGAAAGGCTACCCACTCCAATATTCTGACCTGGAGAATTCAATGGGTCCATGGGGTTGTTTTGTTTTTGTTTTAGGTGTTGTACTTGCCCTTTTCACCCTTAACAGAATTTCTAGGATTAAGGACATTGTCCTAAAATTCGAGAATGGGACTCTCATCTGAGACAGAGTGAGTTGGGGGAGGTATCACAGATTTAATGCAAGTCCAGAAAGCCGAGATATTCACAATGGGAGAGTATTTCAGGCAGGCCCAAGGTAACTTTAAGTTTCTCTGGAAGCATGATTCTCATGTCTGATGCTATTTTGGGAAGATATTTGCCACCACACTCTTACTGAAAGATAATTTGTGTGGGTTTTCAGCTTAGGTGGGTTCCGAGATTTTGTTGCCCATTTTTGACTTTGGCTAAAAGTGATGGTCTTAATCATTACTACTACATGTAGTGGAAAGAAAATTAACTTTGGAGTCAAATAGAATATGAATTTGAATCCCAGCTCTACTACTTTTTAGCTAAGTGATCTTTGTAAAGTTATTTAATATCTCTAAACTTCAGTTTCTTCATCATAAATGTAAGATAATAAAACCAATCTTTTAAATTGGTTGTGAGGGTTGAGATGTGTGCTGTGCATAAATAGATGTTTTAAAATGCTTATTTTGGGACTTCCTTGGTGGTCCAGTGGTTAAGACTCCCTGCTTCCACTTTAGGAGCCAGGGTTCAGCCCCAAGTCAGGCAGCTAAGATCCTGCATGCTGCCTGGCGTGGCCAAAGAAAAAAGAAAAAAAAAAAATTTAAAATGTTCATTTCCTTTCTAAGGGACTGATTTTTAACCTTTTAGCTTCCTCTTGTGTATCACTAGGATTTTTCTTGCTGACGTGTAGATCTCAACATGTGTAAAGCGAAACTCCTTACTTCCCCTCTTTTTCCTCTATTAACTCTATGTTAACGGCATCGGCAACCTTCTGATTGTTCACTTTGATGATGCCACCTTTGATTCCTTCTCACCCTAAGCCCGTTTTATTCTAAGAACTCTCAATTCTTTCTTCCCATTTTTCCATTCCCCTCTATGCTAATTTAAGCCTTGATTACCTTTCACTTTGACAATTTTAGGATCTTGTTGACCAGTCATTAAGATTCCATTACTTGCTTTTTCAGAAACTCCTATTATCCAGCCATTGAGACTGGGTAATCCACTTATAGAACTCTTTTTTTTTTACATGCGTGAATATTGAAGCTCAGGGAAATTATTTTTTCCATTTGCCATAAAGGTTACTTATGTGCTAGGGAGTGACACATTACAACTAGACCTCACCTCTGCTCACCCACAGGCTAGTTCTTTCCACTAGGATTATGGCCCAAATTCCTTAGCATGGTTTTCTTTTTTACCATCTGCGCCACCAGGGAAGCCCTATGGTTTTCTTTTTTGTTGCTCTTGTTATTGTTTTGACCTTGCCACTTGGCTTGCAGGATTTTAGTTCCTCAACCAGGGATCGAACCCAGGCCCACAGCAGTGAAAGCATCAAGTCCTAACCACTGGATCATCAGGGAATGCTCATTAGCGTGGTTTTCAAGGCTCTTCCCAATCCATCCTCATCCTGTCTTTCCCTACTTTATCTTCAGCTTCTTTTGCAGCTAGAGTCTAACTCCATTAAAGCATCTCTTGCTGTTTCATGTCCCTAGTGGTGTAACAGTATCCCTCCTATCTGAAAGGCACTGTCCTCCTTCTACCCTCACTTGATAAAATTCTGCCAGTTCTGTCACTATCAAGTCTTCCTTTCTCTCCCACCATGCCAGAAAATCAAGTCCTGTACTCCTAGACCATGCATTGCCTCTAACCACGTTCTGTCTTGTGCTACAATTATTTGTGTGCATTAGCAAGCTTGGTAGCTTGTATACATTATTTGGGCAGGACCTTGTAGGAAGTAGTTACTAGGCAGCCTGGTACCAGAGGGCTTTCCCAGGTGGCACTAGTGATAAAGAACCTGCCTGCCAAAGCAGGAGACATAAGAGACTCGAGTTTGATCCCTGGGTCAGGAAGAGCCCCTGGAGAAAGGCATGGCAACCCACTCCAGTATCCCTCCCTGGAGAATCCCATGGACGGAAGAGCCCAGTGGGCTACAGTCCATGGGATTGCAGAGAGTCAAACATGACTGAAGCAGCTTAGCATGCACACAACCTGGTACCAGAGTTTATCAAAACTCATGTACTGATTATCACCTTTATATGTTTCACAGGGTGCTAATCACATTGCTAGGAAGCAATAGTATGCTTCTATGAAGATGTGTCGGGGTGTGGGCCACCTCATTGAGTGTAAAGTGTGCTTATCCTAGCATTATACCAAGGTAGTTGTTCTGACTCGGCTTTCTGGCTGAGAGCAATCAAAACCACAGAATTAGACTTGGGAATTAAAATCCTTTTGCTTTTTCACACTTAAGTCCCTCAAATAATTAATGCTTTTCCTTTTATCATGAACAAATATGAGAACATAATCTTTTGTATTTTTTTTAATCCAGAATTGATCCCTTTAGAATTGATATCATTTATATGTGTAGTTACCCTGGGGAAGCATAATTATACCAAATAATGTCTTAAAGTGTTGGCCAGTGTTTCCTGGATGTGTTTTAAAGAGTCATTATTGTGGTTTTACATAATTATGTTTAGCTGAATACACAGCTGTGTCTTTTTCTTGTTAGAGAAAGGACTGACAGTGTCTGGTAGGTCTGTCAGTTACAAACTGAAAAGCAGATAGATGAATATCATATATCAAGATTATTTGATACATGTAGGATTATTTCAGAGAACATGTATAGAATTAATATTATTTTATCCAGGGAGAAGAGGTAATACAAAAAAACTAAATTTATTGCTTATTCTATGTCAAGGTCTTTTTTTATCTTATTTATTCTTCATAAAAATACTATGGGAAAAAAAAAAAAGATACTATGAAGTGACTTCCCTGGTGGTCCATTGGCTGAGACTCTATGCTCCCAAGGCTGGAGTTCAATCCCTGGTCAGGGCACTAGACCCACGTGCTGCAGCTAAGAGTTTGCATGCCACAGCTAAAAGATCCTGTGTGCCACTGCTAAGACCTGGTGCAGCCAACTAAATAGATAAAGATAAATACTTTTCTAAAAAGGTACTCTGGAGTAAGTACTATTGTTATGGATAAGAAATCTAACTTTTAGGGAAGGACACACAGCTTTAAGTGATGGGGTCAACACCCCCATTTAAATGCATGTGTCTCTGATACCAGAGCTCCTTACCATAGGAGGGTTCTATGTTACCCTCCAACATGGGACTTTAAACAAACAAACAAAAACAACAAAACTAGCATTGTTTTCAGACAAGGCTTTAGTGGGGAGAACAGGGACTACCTGTGGAAAAGTAGTGTGGTCTTTTGGGGCTGCTTATCACTTACTTTGCATCATGGAACTTTTAGTGTGAAATGGAGACCCCCGTTGCTTGGATATGCACACTGTGCTCTGCAGTTGTCAAGGCTGTTGGAAGCAGTCCCGGATGAACCATGCATTCTACTGATCAGTTACATTCTGTGGTTGTCAAAAGAGCTGCAAGGAGTACTTTCATCTATATTGTTCACTCTTCAAATAAGGAAACTATTGACTCATTTCTAATCTCACCTCTTTTGGACAAAGGTTGGGACTCCTTTGATAATTACTAGAGCAAAACCAAATAATCCAGTTAATGGATAGGGTCTAGGTGATGTCAGTCTAGGTAATGTCAAGAGTATGACTTTATGGTATTTTTTGACTTGAAGCCAATTCTAATATATTATACGTAAATGTTCTTGATACTATAATATGCCTAGTATTTAAAATATATTATCTCCTTAATTCACATCAAAAACCCTACAAAGGGGTAAGTATTCTCATTTTTCAGTGAGGTAACTAAAACTGAAAATATTATATAATTTGTTTAAGGTTACAGAATTATTATTTCATTTGATGTCTATCTTGCCTTTAAGCCTGCACTCTTTATATTATTTAGTGCTGTATCTGTAGCTCTTTCCCTAATACCAAGTGGTCAGTGCTGCAGAGCTTGGGGAAAGAAGGCAGCCAAAAGAAACTTGGATGTAGGTAGAACCTAATTTGGACCTGACTCTGCAGAGATGCCAGTTGTACTTCCCCTGGGTTGTAACTCAGAAGAGTGGAACATTTCACTTCAAATGTGACTTTGGAACAGACTTCAGTTCAGGGAAAGGCCAATTGCTGTTTGCACAGTGGGGTCAGTCATAAAATGATGCAAATTGAAAGGGACCTTAGAGATCACCTGATCTAACCTTCTCATGTTACAGGAAACTACAACCCCAGTTCAACCATCTGATCTAGGTTACAGTTTTTGAGAGAACTGGTAGAGGAATACAGTCTGCTGCTCCAGGGCTCTCTGCTCTCACTTACACCACACTGTTGCCAGTCATTGGATGCTGGAGAACTCTCTTCTGTGTCTAATATTCTGACTTTCTTTATCACATAGGTACTTCAGTATCTGTAGACAAGATGGAACCAACTCCATTTAACAGACGGCAATGGGCTTCTCTATCGTTGAGGGTTACAGCCAAAGAACTTTCTCTTGTCAACAAGAACAACTCATCGGCCATTGTAGAAATATTCTCCAAGTAAGTGCTGATCCTGGCCCAAAAAGGACCATCTGTCTTGAGCAAACATCACCACCTGTCAGGGAGATCACTAAAGGAAGGACATGGTGTCTAATGACTTTCTGGAGCACCTTCTGGATTTTGAGTACCACACAAGACTTTGTCACAAAGGAAGATGATAATAATCAGGAGATACATTCTCTGTACTCGAATTTTTTGTTCAGTTTGGGAAAGAAAGAGATGTAAACACAGGAGAGAATTATGAAACACATAGTCATTAATCACAAGGTTAGCAAGTCCAGAATGAATGGGAGTAAGGACTAGATATAGGATAAGAGGTAGTATGTGACCACCATGGATAGAAGCTGTCAGGAAGGCTTTCTGGTTGAGGTGAGGGTGTTTTTTTGTTTTTTTTTTTGGTTTGGGGGGTTTTCTGAGATAAGTTTTGAGGCAGGTTTTTAGTTGAAGGGAGTGTTAGATGTACTCTATGCCTACGTTGTCTAATAGGGTTGTCACTACATATAAGGCTATTTAAACTTAAATTAATTAAAATAAATTTAAATCATATTCATTTAAATTAATTTCAATTAATTAAAATTAAATTACAGTTAAAATTCAGTTCATCAGCTGCACTAGCCACATTTCAATTGTCCAGTGGCTATGTGTAGCTGGTGGCTACCACACTGGATATTGCAGAAACATTTCACCATTGCATAAGGTTCTGTTGACCCGTGTAAACTCTGTAGGCAGACTGCAGTCTATTGGCTGCCTATTTTAGTAAATGAAGGTTTATTGAATACAGCCATGTCTTTTTGTGTATTGTCTGTGGCAGCTTTTGTGCCACAACAGCAGAGTTAAAGCAGAGACCGTATGGCCCTCAACGTCTAAAATACTTACTACCTGGCAGTTGAAGGAAAAGTTTGTTGACCCCTGCTCTGCACTATGGGTTTTTTGATATGAGGGCCCCTTTCCTGCGTATGTTATATTCCTAGTGTGTAGCATGACAATTAGAACATATTTGCACTCAGCAAATGTTGAGGGAATGGTATAAGTTAGTGAGATGGTAAGCACGTTAACTTCACGCAACTTCACTTTCACTAAGCACTCAGCAAATGTTGAGGGAACGGGATAAGTTAGTGAGATGGTAAGCACGTTAACTTCACGCAACTAGAGATGCCATAGAGCTTAGGGAAGATGGTACGTTTACCTCACTAAGTAGAATTTCTCACTATATAGGCGATACATTTAAAAGAAGGAAGATGGGAAAGATCTGAAGAAAGTGGTTGTGGGAGCTATATCTAGAGTACAGCTAAATCCCAGTAGGAAGTTTCTGTAGTCTACCACTGTCACCTTCTCTTCAATGACAAATCCATCAACCACCTGCTCTGTGGAAAACACTGCCCTTCTGACCTGTTCACCGTGGGTATTGCTTAAGGTGGGGTAGAGACGGAGGGAGAGTGCACAGCCCTTTCCCCTTCTATGTTATGCATTTTATATTGCTGTAAATTTATCTCAAACTTATATTCGTATCAAAAAGAAAAGAAAATCAATAAAGATATTGCAGAAAAAAGGATCCAGATCTGAAAAACTATTAAGACTTAACTCCTGGCCTCAAGGAATGTAACAGTATAGTTTAGTATAATTTATATTAGTAGAAGTCCTCAAACTTCCTTCATTTTAAGACTCATGTGAGATACTTGTTAATAATATGGTGTTCCAATTACCTATTGCTGCATAGAAAAAAAATCTCCAAAATTTATGTCTTAAAATAATAATAGCATTTATTTTGCTGTGAGTCTCCAATTAGGGCAGTGCTTGCCTTTGTTGCCTTCACCATCCTCGGTGTCTCAGAACTGGGGCCATAGTCATCTAAAGGCTTACTCACTCGTAAGTCAGGTGGTGGATGCTGGCAGTCATCTCGGCTCTCAGCTGGGGCCATGATCAGAATAGCCGCACGTGGCTTTTCCATGTGGCTGCTTGGCTTGCTTGTCTGGGTTTCAAGGGCAAGCATCCAGAGAGGGAAGGAAGGAGGGAACAAAGAAGGAAGGGAGTCAGAGTAGCAGTTATGTAGTCTTTTATGGCCCACCCTCAGAATTTATACAGTATCACTCTTACCACATTCTCTTCATTAGGACTGAATCATTACGGCTGGCTCGTATTTAGAGGGAGGGGAATTTGACTCTACCTTTTGGTGGGAGAAATGTCAGAGATTTGGGGGGACATATTTTAAGCCATCTGGTATGGCTTCTCAACTCCTCCCTTAAAAATTCTGATTCGATGTATCTGTGATGGGCCCCAAGAATTTGTGTTTTTAACAAGTGTAGTCTAGTGGTTTTTAACTTCAGGGAAGTTTAAGAAGCACTGGTAATGGAAGAGATGGACTTGTGAACTTGAACTTAAAGCAGAACAAATAAGGATTATTTGTAGGAGAAGGCAATGGCACCCCACTCCAGTACTCTTGCCTGGAAAATCCCATGGATGGAGGAGCCTGGTAGGCTGCAGTCCATGGGGTCGCGAAGAGTCGGACACGACTGAGTGACTTCACTTTCACTTTTCACTTTCATGCATTGGAGAAGGAAATGGCAACCCACTCCAGTGTTCTTGCCTGGAGAATTCCAGGGGTGGCAGAGCCTGGTGGGCTGCCATCTATGGGGTCGCACAGAGTCAGACACGACTGAAGCGACTTAGCAGCAGCAGTTCAAGTAAAGATTCAAGTAAAGGATCATGAACGCTGAACGTGAATAAAGGAAATAGGAGAGCAAGCAGTCGAGCATGAAGAAATACAGGAGGGAGAAGGGATTGGCACAGTTCAGTTAGGGCCAGATGATGGAAGGCCTTGAGTACCATGCTGAGTTTGGGATTTAGTTAGATAAGCAGCAGAAACAATGATTAGGCTTCTATTTAGAAAGATGCTCCGGCAACAATGTAAAAGGTATATTGGAAAGGTGACAGACTGATAGCATGGAGACACGTTCTGAGACTCTCTTGAGAACCCACATGAAAGTTATTGAGGGTGGGGGCAGGAGGAGTGGAAAGGAAGGGGAGGTTTTGAGACAGTGTTGAGATATGATTAATGGGATTTGGAAACTCTGTTCTGCAGAGGAACTTCTCCACATTCTTGCCCTTTTCACCCTCCCCAGCCCCACCTCTCTTTCACTGAACTTGGTTTTCCCTTGACATGCATTCTGTCTGAGTCGTGCCTGTTTTTTTTGTGCATGCTACCCTGAAATTTTCTGGGACCAGGACTCAGGGGTGCTATCTCTCAGCTACTGTTTCCCATCCATTGTTTTTGTCTTTGTTTTTGTTTTCCTGCCTTGTTCTGAAGTTCTAAACCTGTGCTTTAAGCTTACATCTAACCATAGTATCCTTATCCTCCCCATCATGGCAGTGGTGTGCCAAGCTCCTTGCCTTCATGGGGGACCCTAGCTTCCCATTTCATTTTCTCTTCAGTATTTCTCAACATTTTGGATGAGGCAGATCTTCCTTGTACAGGATGCTCATCATCTTGCCTTCCTCCAAATGCTAGTAGTTCCCCATGATATGGTGACAGCCAAAAAAAAATGGGGAGGGGAAAACCCCAATAAGATTCCCACACACTTCCAAATGTCTGCTGGGGCCAGTGTAGAATCACCGACCCACATAAATGACCTGTCTGATAGTATGGACTCATCATTTCTTCATTTCTTATTTATTTACTTATTTATTAATAATGCACCATGTGACTTGCAGAATCTTAGTTCCCTGACCAGGATTGAACCCATGCCACAGCAGTGAACACACTGAGTCCTAACCACTGGACCACTAGGAAATTCCTGTGGACTCATCATTTCTTAATCTTCCATATGTCTTCAATCTGCTCATTGTCTCCCATGCCCGTGTATCTAGTCCCAACCTTCTCATCACCCAGAATCTGTCTCTGAAATATGTGTTTAGAAAACCTAGTTTCTAATTAGAGCCTCCTGTCCTACCTATTCTACTTTCTTATTCCCACTGACATTGCTCTTTGGCCAAACTGGAATACCCAGGCCATGATTGTTGGTCCTTTTCCTGGCTTCACTTCCTTCCCTGCCTAACTCGGTCAGTCACTTTAGTTAAACTTTTACCCTTCCTCAGTTCCCGTCCCAGCGTTTTATTCTGTTGTCATCCATTTCAGACAATTCTCAAGATAGAGAATTTGGGTCCTGTAGTAGCACTGATGAGAGGAAGTTGAAAAAAGTTGCTCATTTTAGGGGCTTCTTAATCTTGCAGAGAGAACATGCAAAGGAACCTTAGAGGCCACCTTCTCACAGCATAGTAGGGTGACTGTCTTTTCACCACAAACATTATAAGGGCAAATGGCAGTTATGCAAAATTGTAAATGCTGAACCCATTAATCAGAATCAGTGTGCCAGGTACTATGGTAGATTCTTGATGGAAATTGATATTATTTCTAATCCTAATAAAAAACTATATGAGGAAGGACCTGATCCCTGATTTATGGTTGAGAACACTGAGGTGTAGAGAGTTAACCTGCCCCCAAGTTAATATTTTGTGTCTGTCTAGTACTTTTCTTCTGATGCATAGATCTTACTATTGAACTGGTTTTGAAGGATGAATAGAATTTTATTTGGTAGGCTGGGAGGATGGTAGTGACATGGCAGAGGAAGAACAGTCATAGGAAGTAAGGCACAGAAATGGGAAAGAGCATGGGGTGTTTACAACAGTGAAAACCAGAGAATCAGCCTGGATTTCTTCTCCAGGTTTCATACTTGATAGAGCCATATTGCTGATACTGCTTAAGGCTTTGAGGATTCACTCACAGTAGGTTCCCAAAGCAGATTGCAGGACTGCTTTCCACAAAGCAAACATTAATTTCTACTTCTAACACTACTGACCTCATTTTCTCTTATTTTGAAACAGTCTCTCTTAGAGAATTCTAATTCTTTAATTAGAATTAGTAAATGGAGTTTATAATTAGTAAATCCTATACAAGTCTAGTTTAGAGACCCTAGGAAACCTTGTGAGGTTTGTGATCAGAGGCTGATACAAAAATGTTATTTGGAGAAAGCTTCATCTGGCTGCTCTTTATAAGATTAGCTGGGCTTTACTTTCTAAGTGTTAATAACGTTGCACATGATTATGTACATAAGAGTCATTTTTGTAGCATCATAGCTTATGTCTCATGAGTGCTTTATAACTCCAGATTGATTTCTTTCATTAAGCCTCTGTACTGTCTAAAGCATTAAATCTGAATAAGGAGGATGCTCTTGATGAGTCAGTTTGAACAGCCAGCTTTGGTTTCACTCACCAATGACTTCAGCATGGAAGAATCCTTTGCTTAATTAAAAGTTGACTCTTTTAGTAGAATTTGGTCTCTTGGTTCTCTTTAACTTATTTTTTAATTAATTTATTTTCCTTTTTTTGGCTATGCTGGGTCTTCGTTGCTGCATGGGCTTTTTCTCTAGTTGCAATGAGCGAGGGCTTTCTCTCTAGCTGCGGTGCACAGGCTTCTCTTGTTGCAGAGCACAGGCTCTAGGTGCTTCGGTGGGCTTCGGTGGTTGTGGCTTGCGGCCTCTAGAGAACAGGCTCAATGGTTGTAGCACACCAACTTAGTCTTTCTGAGGCTTGTGGGATCATCTTGGACCAGGGATTGAACCCATGTCTCCTGCATTGGAGACACCGCTAGCCATCAGGGGAGCCCGTCACTCATATGAAGGGAATCTAGCCCAGTGGTTTTCAAACTATCATAATTGAATTCCTTAGAGGAACTTCAGAGGTCAGTTCTGGGAAGACAGGAAGATCTAAAGGACCATGCATGTGACCTTTCACCCCAGAGGTCCTGCTTTGATCCCTTTAGTATGTGAGGTTCTAAGTTATCATTTGAAAAGAGGATTCTCCAGCAAAAAGAACTACTGATCTAGCTAACCTTTGTCCCATTCCTCTGACAAATAAGAAACTTGAGATCCAGCATTTATGATGAAAGATCACACCCCAAGATAGTGGCAGAGCTTAACCCAGGACACTTAATCCCCCCACCAACCATGCCTCCCCTCCTGTCCCTGCTCCTCCCACTCTTGTTATAACTTTACCCGTTCCATAGACCCAAGAAAGAGCAGGTTTATATTTAGTTTTCTGTGACTGTCCTTCCATCATTAAGAAAAACTTTGACCCTCAGATCTCTACTTCTTTACTTCTCTGTACTATTTTAGTGATGAAATTGTTCCAGAAGAAAATGCATTGCCTAAAACTTGGGAATTTCCATTTTCCTTTTTTTTTTTTGGCTCAGTGAGACCTTTCCTCTATTTGAGGGCATACAAGCAAAAGAGTCATGGCTCAAGAACTCCATTCTCTGGCCTTAGAAAAGTTTGAGACAGTTATTACTCCCCAGATAATTTTAGCATCCTCCATCAGCTGCCTGCCTCACAGCTGAGCATTAATAAGCAGTGGCAAGATTAAATTCTGTATGTGAAGAGGAGACTGGAGGACAAGAAAATCTAGGAAGGGAAGAGGGATAAGCTTTTAATTATAGAAATCTCACGACAAATATTTTTTCCCTCAGGTTTGAATCTTTTAAAATGCCTTTTCCCTCCCCATCAGAGACCTTCACATTTTGTGTCAGAATAATGCTAGCTGCTCTGAGCATATTTGAAGAAAATCTAAAGCCTGAATTCTAATCTAACATTGAATTCAGAAGTATTGTACCTGAATATCTCTTAGCATTTAAGGTGTCAAAATGTAAAAGTACCAAGGACCTTACTTGGAAGAAAGCAGTGGTGTGGAACCTTTCTCCCTGAGTATCCACTGTTTAGCAAGTACTTCATTACAAATAAAGGGTGGTGATATTTGAATGGGAGTTTCAAAACACAATTCAAGACTACCATTGGCGTATACACCTGTATCTTACAGATGCCTCAGTGCTAAAAGAATAGGACTAAAGGTGAAGACTGTTTTGATCTTTCTTTAAATCTGTGTTTCTATTAAGACAATAAAGGGAAGGGAACCACTGAGCTTATTTACCCAACTAACCACAGTGTAAATTGTTCTCCTTGCCTTGGAGGACAATTGACCAAGAATCAACCTGTCTGCTGATTGGGCTCTGGCTTTCATATATTGTATTATATTGCTGTAATATACTGTAGATTATTACCCAACGAGTGTGGAAACACAAGTTCAAGGCCAACTTTTAGTTCCTTTCTAGCTCTAATCTGCTGTGTTTCTGCATTTCTATTTTTAGGGACTCTCAGATACATTTCAATTTTCACTTTCCAATACATTAGTACAAGTGGGGAAAAAATATACACAGGCCCATTCACCAAAGCACTATTTGTAATGATAGATAACTGTAAACAATCCAAATGTCCATTAAAAGGACTATGGGTTAATAAATTATAATGGAAGAGGATTGCCAAGGTTACCAAAGACTTCTGTGTTGCTTAGAAAAGTTATCTAAAACATATTGAGGAGATGTTTGTTAGCCTTCATCTTAGATGACCTCTTGCCACTTTTTCTCACATTTTTTCCTCCCCTTAGTTTCTCTGGAAGTCTCTTGTTTTTCCTCCTACCTCTGTTGCTTCTCATTCTCCTACCTCTGATCCTTCTCTGTTCTCTAATAGAGAATGAGAACCTCTTCTTCATGTTCTGACTGCTAATTGTTAGTGTCTCCAGGACTGAGTTCTGAGCCTTTTCTTACATTGCACATTCTTCATAGATGATATCATACACTTATACAGCTTTCATACCATCTGTGGACGGACAAGTCCTAAATTTGTATTGTTCATTCAGATCTCTCTTTCCAGCTCTAGAACATGTATCTAATCACTGTTACCACCAAGGGGATGTTTTGGTTAGAATGGCTAACATGGAACTCTTCATCCTCCCCGTCCCCAACTTTGCTCCTCCGTCCATTGACTCAGCTGTTGAAAACTTGGGAATCATTCCTGACTTGTTCCTCATTACCAATCCTGTTGATTCGACTTCTGAAATATACCTCAAGTCTATTCACATTCTCTCCTGTGCTACCTCCCTGGACCTTCCAGCATCATCTGTCACCATTTCTACCTCTATCCTGCACCCCGACTCTGGTCCATTCTTCACACAGCATCCAGTGCTCTTTTGAAAACATAGCTTGGGGACTTTCTCAGTTGTTCAGAGATTGTTAAGACTCTTGCACTCTCCAGCAGGGGGCATGGATTCAATCCCTAGTTGGGGAACTAAGATCCCACGTGCTACTCAGCATAGCCAAAAAATAAAATAAAAACATAGCTTGGATTAATGACCATTCATTGTACCATTGACCATTCATTCATTGTACCTAAGATTACATTCAAAATTCTTAGAGTAGCCTGCAAAGCCCTTGATGCCTGGCATCATCTCCTGACCTCTGCCTTTCTCAATGTGCTTCAGTAACATTGGAGTTCTTTGTGTATCTTATACATGGGAGACACTGTCTTGCCTTAGGGACTTTGTGTGTGCTCTTTTTCTATGCCTGGAATGTTTTTCTTGCTTTGTTTTGCCTGGCTGACTCCTGATCAAACTGCAGATTTCAGCCTAAAGGTCATTTCCTCAGCAAGGCTTTTCTTCACACACACACACACACACACACACACACACACACACCACCCCACCCTACCCCACACCCGCCTTCTCAATTCAGTTCCTTTGTTAGGTTGTTTAATAATACTCTGTCCTTCTTTGAAAGATTTATCCCTATAGTATGTGTTTAATATTTAAACTGTAAGCTGTCTGAGAGCAGGAACTATGCCTTTTTTGGTTATTTCTTTCACTATTTTTTCTCTAGTGCCTAGAACATACTTTTTTATTTTTAATTTTTTTGCCGGTGCCACTTGGCTTGCGGAGGCTTGTGGAATCTAAGTTTCCCAGTCAGGGATTGAACCAAGGCCGTGGCAGTGAAAGCACCAAGTCCTAACCACTGGGCCACAAGGGTCCCCGGTGGCTCAGATGGTAAAGAATCTGCCTGCAGTGCAGGAGATCCAGGTTCAATTCCTGGGTCAGGAAAATCCCCTGGAGATTTGTGGGAATGGCAACCCACTCCAATATTCTTGCATGGGAAAAGCCCATGGACAGAGGACCCTGGTGGATTACAGTCCATGGGGTCAAAAAGACTGAGTGGCTAACACTTTCACTATTTCTTGAATGAAAACTCAAGCTGTTCTAAAATGGAGAAAAGTAGATGCAGTATAGTATGTATAATATTGTTTGTTAAATATGTTGCAAATGCATTATTATTTTAAATTTTTATATATTTTAGATGCTAATCTCTTATCAGATATATGATTTTCAAATATTTTCTGGCATTTCATGGTTTGCCTTATTGAAAAAACTGTCTTTTCCCTGTTAGATGGTCTTGGCACCCTTGTCAAAACCCTTTGACCATATACGTGAGGTTTTATTTCTGGGCTCTCTATTCCATTCCATTGATCTTATATGACTGTCTTTATGCTGTTACCACACTCAATTTTAAAAAAAATTTTGGTAATATATACATAATGTATAATTTACCATTTTAACCATTTTAAGTATACATTTCAGTGGCATTAAGTCCATTTACCCTGTGCAACCATTCTTTTGTTCTTTATACAGCTGTGTAGTATTCCATTGCATGAATACATTATAATTTATTTATTGGTCTGCTGCTAATGAACATTCAGGTTGTTTTCAGTCATTTGCTATTATATTTAGTGCAGTGACAAATAATCTAATGTAGAAATTATTTTTGCTTATGTGAGTGCACCTATAAGATAAATTCTGGAAACAGAATTGGCAAATTGTAACATTTAGGCTTTTGTAATTTTTGTAAAATTGACAAAATGCCTTCCCTAGAGGTTTTATTTATTTACCCTCAGTGTATTAGCTTTTTTTTCCCTTAAAAAAATGTTTTTTCTTAATTAGATAAGAAATGTTCTTAGTGTTGTTTGAATTTTTATTTTGAGGCTAAACATTCTTATTTTTTGAGTCACTTGATATTTTCTGTGAACTCTGTGTTTATGTTTATGCCCATTTTTCTATTAAGTTTCTTTTGTTGACTTCTTACTGATTTGTAAGAGTTCTTTGTATTTTAGGGAAATTACAAATTTCCTTTTGTCTGTAATATGTTTCAAGTATCTCTCTAGCTTGTTATTTGACTTACAGCAGTTCTAATCCCATTTTTTTTCCATAAGCTGTGGTCAATGAAATCCCAATTGTTTTTGGAAGTTCTTTCATCCTACCCTTTAAGAAAACTCTGCTCAGTTTCAGAGTATTACTCAGTCTAGTGAATGAGACACTGCTACCTGATTGTTAAACTTTAAGTGGTAGTAAGAACTGGAGGAGACCTTAGAAATCCTCTCACGATCACTTAATTTTGTGGATGAGGCCCAAACAACTTATATAACCCAGGTTACATAGTAGGAAAGTAATGATGTTAAATCTAGGAGTTTCCTCTGGCTTCCATTTTGGATGAGGTTGTTCTATTTAACACACACTAAGGAAGTTCGGAGCTTGTGAAGGTATTTATGAGTTGAAAGTTAGTTTCGGTTAGGGAATGGGCCCTTTCCCATATTGTTCTTTATCTTCTTGTCTCATCTCCTTTTCCCTGCCCAAATGCCTTGTACATTCTGAAAGTCTGCCTTAAGGAAGGAACAAGTGACCCATTGACCAAGCCCTTTTCTAGGGTTGGGGTTAGGTCGGTGAGTTCAAGGCCTGCAGGCCCAAGGAATCAAATCAGTAAGTTCTAGGCATGCAGGCGTCACGTGGTAGGGATTCTTCTAGTGATAGTGCTGCCTTCAGCGTTTGACTCAGAGGCTCTGAGGAAGCCCCATTAAAACGGTTCTGAGTGGTCTGGAGATTTGTTGTGGCCCAAGCCTTTTTTGCCTTCAAATGGAGGAAACCTGGTCACCTCTGAAAAGCCCTGGGACTTCAGTTGTTCCTCAGGAATCTCCTGAGCAAATAGTAAAAATGATAAAATAAAATGATTGAAAGTAATAATAAAATTATAGAAGCCTGTTTATCAACTCTAAGATGCCATCAACTGTAGGCTGGGCCATTATTTTATGCATCACTAAAGAAAAAATACTGTTAATTAAAAAGAATAATGCTTGCTTAGCATAGAAACTTTTCTCACGAATCACTCTTACACATATATTAAAAAAAAGGAAAACAATTTTTCTTTCAATGGCAAATCGAAGTGTATTCTCATTAAAGACATTTCAGTGGCATCCCTGGTGGCTCAGACGGTAAACCATCTGCCTGCAATGCGGGAGACCTGGGTTTGATCCCTGGGTCAGGAAGATCCCCTGGAGAAGGAAACGGCAATATACTCCAGCACTCTTGCCTGGAAAATCCCATGGACCGAGGAGCCTGATAGGCTACAGTCCATGGGGTTGCAAAAAGTCGGACCGACTGAGCAACTTCACTTTCACTTTCACTGTCACTTTCATAATACCTTCAAATATATTTAACTGAGCAAAAGCGACAGTACCAATAGCTTAGGCTAAATTTACACATGTACAGGCCGTATGACTACTTCTTGATCATTTGGCTGACAAGAACTGTAAGATTTTAGAGGCGTTAATGAGTGGGGAAAGTGCAACCTAGGGTTAATGTAATACTGTATCCTTTGACTAATTCCAAAGCATTTATATACATGGCTTTTTATACATTTTTATACATCATTTATCCTTCCCAGCATTATAGTAGATTGTTTTCTAGGTAAGGAAACTGAGGCTTAGAGATGTTGACTTGCCCCAGATCACAGTAAGTGATGAAACTGAGACTTAAAAACCCCAGGCTTTCTGCTGTCTCCATTTTCCCAGCGTTTGACCTCATTGTCTTGGCTCTTTCTCGTAGAGCAGTTGACTGCAACAGTGCAGGAAGTGAGGGCTGCCCCGGTTCTCTGCTTTTGATACAGGTGACTGATGATAATCCTTGGCAGAGATAGTTGTGCAGATGTGGTTTTCTTGAAGTTTGAAAGTGTAAAAATTTAAGTTTAATTTGAGGATATTCTCTTCCCCCCCACCCCTCTTCTCTAAGGTACCAGAAAGCAGCGGAAGAAGCAAACATGGAAAAGAAGAGAAGTGTAAGTATTTGGAAGCCCTGCGACATGTGGAACTTCGTGGTCACACCTCATGTGGCCCAGCCACCTGCGGCCTCTGCAGGACCGTGGGCTCCGCATCAGCTGAGCTGGGCCTTTGTGCCAGCTGGTCTCATTGGTGAACCATTTGCTCAGGAGAACTTGGCTTGGGTGCAGAGAATCTTATTTTTTTCCCTGAGGTGTTCCTTTGAGCCACTTTTTCTTTCCTGAGTTGAGTGAAAGACAGAAGGCCAAGTACTTTGCTTGTGGTTATAAAATGGCTTACTGCTTCTGCTCAAATCAGGAGACAGGGCTTCCTAGGCTGTTTGTTTTTTTTTTTCCAAATCAAACAACCAGAAAGTCTCTCTGCATTTAAATGGTAGCAGCTGTGCAGCTGTTGTCATTCCCCTGGGTTCTTTGTTTAAAGCAAACTTCTTGACCCAGTCTAGTTAGCAAATTTCTTAGCAGCAGGATCCACCAAAGGTGAAAACCTCAGAACCCCTCTCGGCTCTACCCATTTTGTACTTTCCCGCTGGCTGACTTCCAGTTTGGCTGGGTAGTGTATTTCTTTTGAAATCTTACTTGATTTCTTCATATGAGGGGAAAAGCCTCACATATTTGGGCAAGAATTCTTCATTTGTCTGGCATTACAAAAATATCCTCCTGGCAGTTTTCAGCAGCTAACCTATTTAAATGAGTGCAAAGCATGCCTCTGTCACTTTGTCTTCTCCAAGGGGGCAATGCTGACTGGGTCTTTGACAATTTTCCTGTAATTCGAGAATGGAGCCCTTCTGGTGCACTGTAAGAAAACTTACATCATTTCACTCAACTGCTGGTTTTCTTTTCTTTCCTACTCTCTCTCTTGCTTGTTATTTTTTCCCCTTTCTCTTTTCTTCATTCCTTTTTTCCTTTCACTCATTCATTTTAGCAAGTATTCAGAGCGCCCACTATATGCCAAGTACTGCTTTAGACACTAATACAGACTACATCTCTGCCCCCATGGAGTTTATATTCTGGTGGAAGAGACAGACGATAAAGATGTAGCAGGTATAAAACCAAATGAAGCAGGTAAGAGGGATGAGAGTAGTGGTCAAGGAGACATTTGAGCCGAGGTCTGAGGACAGGAGCGTGGGAGAAAAATAATTCAGGCAGAAGATAAAGAGCACATGAACATGCCTCAAGGCAAGACCATCCTAAATGTATTTGAGTAATAAGAAGAGAAATGTCATGTCCAGTTGTTGTGAGGACATGGACCTTAATTCTGATTAAATGGGGGCCTTTGAAGGGTTTGTGCAAAGGAGTAATGAGATCTGACCGAAATTTTAAAAAGAGGAGGAAGCAACTAGAGGAACAGTAGCAAAAGCGTGAAGACCAATTACAAGACAATTGCAGTGATTTAGGCAAAAGATGATAATAGATTGGACTGGAGTAGTAGCTATATGGGCTTCCCACATGGCTCAATGGGTAAAGAATCCACCTGCAATGCAGGAGACGTAAGAGATGTGGGTTCAGTCTCTGAGTCAGGAAGATCCCCTGGAGGAGGGCATGGCAACGCACTGCAGTATTTTTGCCTGGAGAATCCCAAGGACAGAAGAGCCTGGCGGGCCACAGTTCATGGATCGCAGAGTCAGACACAACTGAAGTGCCTGAGCATAGTACAGTGCACAGTAGCTCTATAGGTGTTGAGAAGTGGTCAGGATTTATACTGAAGGTAAAGAGGAAGAATTGCAACAATCCATTTGGCCCAAACACCAGGAAAAATTCCATTGAGATCAGGAAGGTGGCAGTAAAAACAAGTTTAGAGAAGGGAAAATATTTGTTAGAAGCTTAGCTTTGGACATGTTAAATGTAATTCTTTATTAAGATTTCCAAGTAGAGATGTCAAATAGGAGCTTCGATGTACAAATTTGTAATTGGAAGAGATCCAGCCTGGAGAGATGTGTGTGTATCAAAGTATCAGTGGTTTGTAAAGATAAGAAATGGATGAGATCACCTGGGGATTGAGTGTAGCTAGAAAAGAGGTCTAGTACTGAGCTCAAGGGCAACTTGCCATTTAAAGGTTGGAGAGAGAAGGAAGAACCAGCAAAGGAGACTTAAGAAGGAGCAGCTGGTGAGATGCAGTGAAAAAAAAGAGAATGGAGTACCAGACGTCCAGTGAGGAAAGTGTTTTCAAAAGGCAAACTATCGAGTCAAACACACAGATAGGCTAAGAATTGACAATCAGATTTGGCAACATGAAGATCATTGCTCACTTTGTGCTGTTTGGTAGTGATGGGCTAAAGGCCTGATTGAGCTAGGTTGTCCAGTCAAGACAGTTGGATAACAAAAGTTGATACCACAAGTGGAGATCAACATTTATGGAACATCTTTTATGTGTCAGGTCTTGAAAGCACTGAGAGGAATAGGATGTGGTCCCCACCTTCAAGGAACTGCTTAGCGTTTAGAAAGTAGGATTCATTTTATTTATTTTTAAAATCAGATAGCATTCTCTTTTTTAAAATCTTTATTTATTTTATTTTTGGCTGCACTGGGTCTTCGTTGCCGCGTGCGGGCTTTTCTCTAATTGCAGCAAGTGGGGGCTACTCTCTAGTTCTGGTACTTAGGCTTCTCATTGTAGCGCCTTCTCTTGTTGCAAGGCACAGGCATATGGACTTCAGTAATTGTAGCTCTCAGGCTTAGTTGCTCCATGCCATGTGGAATCTTCCTGGACCAGGGATCGAACCTGTGTCCCCTGCATTGGCAGTTGGACTTCCAACCACTGGACCACCAGGGAGTCCCAGAAAGTAGAATTTAGAATCTCAGTGTGGTAAGTACCATATTAAAGAAATATGCAAGGTGCTGGGGGAGAATTAAGGAAGGACTCATAACCTGGACTATGTCATGTGAAGGGAGACGTCCCAGAAGTGGTGTCTGACTGAGCTTGAAGGATGACTAGGAATTAGTTACACAAAGGGGGCAAAGGCGTGGTAGAGGAAGCAGCAAGTGCCCAGCGTGGAGGCATAAGAGAACAGGTGCATCTGACAGTAGAAAAGATAGCTGTCCCGCTCACCAAGAGGGAAAACTCAGGAAAAGAGTGAGGAGTGAGGGGAGACTTCAGCTTTAGACAAGGATGAGTTTAAGGTATCTGTAGGATTTCCAGGTAGAACTGATAGGTAAGGAGAGCTATCTGGCTCGAGTTATAGGGTGTGAATCATCCATCCAGATGGGCGAAATACATCATCTGTAGAAAAATATGTAAGGCGACTAAAGAGGATGACCTAAAAAGGCAGAATCTTGAGGGACCCCACCATATGAGGGAGGGACTAAGGAAGAGAAACCTGTTTAAAAAGAAAAACCTGAAGAATGTCTAGAAAAAAATAGGAAAAAGGGATGTCACGGAAACTAAGAAAGGAAATTTTTTGAAGGAGGGAGTGGTCAATAACATCAGATGCTATAGAGAGATCAAATAAAATAAAAGAGAAGCGTCCATTGCAATTGGCAGTTGAGGTAAAAAGGTGTGAGCAGGTGATTAAAGAAGAAACAATAAACAGGAAAAAAATGCTTTTACCTTGCTAATAATCAATGAGATATAAATTTAAATAACTGTGAGATATAAATTATAACCTGAACAGTAGACAGATTTTTTTAATTGATAAAGCCTACTAGGCAATGCCTATTAAAATTTTGGATATGTTTAATACCCATTGATCCTGCAATTCTGCTTGTAGGAATGATCATTGAGAAACACAAGTGAAATTAAATAAATGTAAAATGATATTTATTGCAGGATTCTTTGTAATACTGAAATGTTTAAAATCAGATATTCATCGGTGGGGAAAGAGTAAATCATGGTATCTACATCCATTATAATAATATATCATATGTTATGTATGATATTATATCATATGGTTAAGATTTTATGTAACATGGAAAGGTATCAGAAGCACATTAAATGATTAAAGCACTTGATTAAAGCACTTATGTGCAGAATAGTAAGTATAGTATGATTTCATAGAAAAAAAAGATACTGATTAAAAATAAGGGAAAAGTTGCGAGCATGTGCAGCAAACTGTTGACAATGGATATCTTGGTTAGGAGGAGCAGAGGAGTCAAATAGAGAAACTTGAAGCATATATTCAAGGCATATATATTCCTATACTGACTATGACTCCCCCCCCAATTAGTTTTTTAAAATACTTGTGTAATTGAGAAAAGTAATAAATTAAAAATAATGAAATGAAAATTGTAAAGAAGTAATTGGTGATCCTGAATTGTGCTAATTCAGAAGTGTTTTGGTAGTAGAATTAAAGGGAATGGAAAGTAGTCAGGTAGGAATAGCAACTACACAAGACTGTGCTTTCAAGACCGTTAACTGTGAAATGTGGGAGACAGCACTAGCTGGAAGAAAACAACACTGAAGATTGGTTGCTTTTTTTTAACAAAAATGTTTTATTTTGAAATAATTTTGGATTTATAGTTAGAATTATTAACTTAGTACAGAGAGCTCCCATAAAGCTCAGCCTACCCTTCCCTAATGCTAGCATGTTCTATAACTATGGTACATTTATGAAAACTAAGAAATTAACTTTGGTGTAACCCTATAAGTTAAACTAGACTTTATTCAGATCTTACCAGTTTTTCCATAAATGACAGATGGTTGCTTTTAAGATCTACCAGACTTGTAAGACGTCTAATTTGTCTCCTGAAGAGCAGGGTGGAATGTAAGTATAAATTTATAGCAATGGCTGTCCAGGTGGAAGAATACTTATATTCTTGGAAAGCAAGGTAGAGACGCATTCAGGAGCAAGTGGGTAAATCTGTTTCTTTAGCAAATGCTGGGATCAGGTTACATGATAGCTTCGATTTCCAGAAATTGAGCCCTTCTTTTCTCTTCCTCTTCCATTTGCATTTAGACACAGAAACACAAATGATCAATACCACCATTGGTTATATTTGCAGTTTCCTTTCAAGCCTGGGATATGCCACATCTTGAAATCTATGTTGTTTGGACAGTCGTCTTCATAATGAGTGGCTGCCACTTTTCTGAGTAGCTCTTAGCCTAGAAATGTCTTCCTCTCCTTGGAAGCTGTACATCCGAGTGGTCTGTATTTCCAGCCTACTGCTATATCCTACCAGATATCATCCTGCTTTTAAGATGAAGATTCCCCTGCCAAGATTTCAAACATTAAAGCTCATTTGACCCCACCTCTTCATTTTGCAGGTGGAGTAACAGACTCAAAGAGAGAAAGGGATTTATCCAAGGCCCCTTCCAAACCAAATATTCCTGCAGAAAGGACACTGTTGTATGTCCCGAGTGTGCCTGATCCTGTTTTAGGCAGCTGGTGATGATCCAGAGGCAACATCCACAGAGATTCTCAGCCTTGCTGGGTAGGATGCTGGATGTCACTTTGAGAAAGCAGGCTGTGGTTATCTTGCAACCAGTGGGGCCCTTGAATCCTTGTACCCTCCTTGACTTCCCACTGCCTTATTCTAGGAAAGTACTTGGTAAAATGTTAAAACCTCGATGCAAATGACATTGACTAAAATTTCACCTTATTACTCCTCCTCCACCACCTGACTCTGAAATAATAGAGACTGTAGAGAGAGTAGAAAGACAGAAAGAACAATAAGAGGCTGTAACTCCAGTTCAGGATTTGAGAGATGACTGGATACTGTTTGTTGATCATGATTGTGAGGTGTGGCTGGAGGAGTGAGGAGGGCCACCCATTTAATAATAGTCACCACTATTGGTCAAATACAACATATGTGCTTTTGTATAGTTGCATTTATTCTCCACAATGGCCCTGTATGGTAGTTTCCAGAAATTAGGAAACTTGCCCAAGGTCATTTGGCTGAATGAAGCTGGATTATATAAGCATTATATGCTCATTATAGGAAATACAGATACCATACATAAAAGAGGTAAGTGATGGGGATTTGCTGTACAGCATAGGGAATTACGGGGCTTCCCAGGTGGTGCTAGTGGTAAAGAACCCACCTGCCAATGCGGGAGACATAAGAGACGTGGGTTTGACCCCCTGGTTGGGAAGATACCCTGGAGGAGGGCATGGCCACCCACTCCAGTTTTCTTGCCTGAAGAATCCCATGGACAGAGGAGCCTGGTGGGCTACAGTCCATGAGCTCACAGAGTCAGACAC
Organism: Oryx dammah; assembly: GCF_014754425.2. Classification (NCBI taxonomy): domain Eukaryota; kingdom Metazoa; phylum Chordata; class Mammalia; order Artiodactyla; family Bovidae; genus Oryx; species Oryx dammah. The sequence goes on along the minus strand of NW_024070213.1, from coordinate 87,580,963 downwards.
GACTGAAGCAACTTAGCACAGCACGGCACATGGGAAATTATATTCAATATCTTGTAATAACCTATAGTGGAATATAATCTAAGGAAAAAAATCCCTCAATCACTTTGCTATATACCTGAAACTAACAACATTGTAAATTAACTATACTTGAATTGAAAAAGAAAATATATTCTCGTGCTCACGCTCAGCCGTGTCCAACTCTTAGCAACGCTATGGGCTGTAGTATGCCAGGCTCCTCTGTCCATTGGATTTCCCAGACAAGTATACAGGAGTGGGTTGCCTGGCCTGTAGCCCACTGTCCAATGATAACCCAGGCTGCTTCCGTCCCGTACTCTTTTCACTGTGCTGCCCAGTTTGCTTTCAATTCTTGCTTTTGTCCTGTGCCTTTTTGCTTCTCGTTCTTTCCCAGAAAGCCTACAGCTACTGCTTCTGCCCCATCTTTTCCTGCTCCAAGCTCTAAAGTCCTGGACAACAACAGGGTCTGGGGCCTTCAGTGCTATCAGACGTCACAGCCCTGCCCTTCCCCTACTTGTTCCCACCCCAGCACTTTTGAACTTGTATCCTTAAGAACTCTTTTAATAAAAGAGCACATTTACTCCTCTGTTAAAATGCCCCCCTAAGGGATGTCCTCTACCCTGGTCTTTGTTGGGACGTTGCTGATACTCCATCACACAAATCCCTTTCTCTCAGGTCATCACAGTCAAGTGGAAATGACAACTTTCAAACCATTTACAAGTAACATCAAAATTATTTGATATTCCATTGAAGCTTTTTTTGTGTGACATTGTATTATTTTTATTATACAATGAAAGCACATTTATTATTAAAAAAAAAAGAAGAAAATAAACCAAATGCCCATAAATCCATGATCCCCAGAGACAAGCTGTTAACATCATGATGTCTTTTCTTCCAGACTACTTTTCTGTGTTTATATTTATAAACATATATGTGTACTATAGGACTTCCCCAGTGGCTTAGCAGTAAAGATTCCACCTGCAATACAGGAAAGGCAGGAGGTGTGGGTTTGATACCTGGATTGGGGAGATCCCCTGAAGGAGAAAATGGCAACCCACTCCAGTATTCTTTGCTGGAAAACTCCATGGACAGAGGAGCCTGCTGGACTACTGTCCATCAGGTCGCAAAGGGTCTGTTAGACACAACTGAGTGACTGAGTATAGCACCTGTGTATTATAACATGAAATCATGCTGTCATTTTTTTTTCCTTCATTTTTTTGGCCTCACCACATAGCTTGTAGGATCTTAGTTCCCCTGTGCTTAGTTGCTCAGTTGTGTCCGATTCTTTGTGACCCCATGGACTGTAGCCCACCAGGCTCCTCCATCCTTGGGGATTCTCCAGGCAAGAATACTGGAGTGGGTTGCCATGCCCTCCTCCAGGGGATCTTCCCAACCAGAGATCAAACCCAGGTCTTCCATATTGCAGGCAGATTCTTTACCGTCTGAGCCACCAGGGAAGCCCCAAAGTGAAAGTCTATCTGTTGTGTCCAACTCTTTGCAACCCAGGCCAGAATTCTCCAGGCCAGAGTACTGGAGTGGGTAGCTGTTCCCTTCTCCATGGGATCTTCCCAACCCAGGGATCGAGCCCAGGTCTTCTGCATTGCAGCGGGATTCTTTACCAGCTGAGCCACCAGGGAAGCCCAAGAAAACTGGAGTGGGTAGCCTATCCCTTCTCCACTGGATCTTCCCGACCCAGGAATCAACCTGGGGTCTTCTGTATTGCAGGAAGATTTTTTACCAGCTGATCTACCAGAGAAGTTCCCCTCCCAGGGATTGAACCCGGGCCCACTGCAGTGCAAGCCCCTAACCACTGTATCATCAGGGAATTCCCCATGCTGTCTTATAAATAGCTATTTCCACTCAACAGTGTCTTATGAGCATCTTTTCATGTCAATAAATATGCTTTAATCACGTCTCTGAGAAAAGTAGTGTCCAGTCACCAAGGCAAAATGCCACTTTGATTCTCAGGGCTTCTGTTTGAGCAGGGCATGGCAGCTGAAGTTGGAGACCCAGATGATTCATCCATTGTGTCTCTGGAGGGAGCCCAGAGCCGAGAGTGTTGCTGGCAGTTAAGGTAGCACCAGCTTCCAGACCTGTTTTTATTTTTTAAGATTTATTTATTTTTTGGTTTTTGTGCTGGGCCTTTGTTGCTGCACATGGGCTTTCTCTATTTGCAGAAGAGGGAGCAACTCTCTAGTGGTGCACACAGTTCTCGTTGTGGCAGCTTGTCTTGTTGTGGAGCACAGGTTCTAGGCACTCGGTCTTTAGCAGTTGTGGCACACGGGCATGTGGGATCCTCCAGGACCAGGGATTGAACCTGTGTCCCTTGCATTGCAAGGCAGATTCCTAACCACTGGACCACCAGGGAAGCCCTTGGACCTGTTTTTGTTTTGTTTTGTTTAACTTTTTATTTTGTAGCAGGGTATAGCTGATTAACAGGGTTGTGATGGTTCCAGGTGAACAGCAAAGGGACTCAGCCATGCACATGCATGGAGAAGAATGGCAAAAAGAATAGAACCCATCCTGTTTTTTAATTCTCTCTTTTCCAACAAGAAAACTTTTCATGCTGCTTCTATTTCTGACCCATACACACTTCCCCCAGTGAAGCATCCTGCCAGCTAAGATTTAAACACAAAAATCAAGCAAAGTTGTTCTTCCCTAAGTTTCTTTTTTCAAGTCTTGGTGTTACTTGAAGTGGCTCTCATAGTGTATTCAGAAGAGTAATAAGGTGAGAGACTTAATTCCCAATATAGCTGCTAATCCTGTTTAATTCCCTAGAGTCTTTCAGTCCTAGGTGGTTTGTCCTTTCTTAGTTGAAAAGCCGGTGAGTCACAGACTGCAGGAATGGAGGGCAAGAAGGTATTGGAGTTTGTGCTTTGTTCGAAAGGTGCTGCTGCTTACTTTATTTAGGAGTGCTTTCAAGGTCTGGGACGTTGAATTTTACTTCACCAAGCATGTCTCCTCTAATTATTACAGAGCAACATGGACAATTCCCAGATTGTTTTCAATGTCTTATATGTATCAATTAATTGCAGTTTGACCCAGGTGAAAAAGAATGGTCTTAGATGTGTGTCTTTCCATCAAGAGAGGGAGTAGTTTCATATGAAGCCTGGCTATTTTGCAACCAAAAGGTCTGGAAAATAGTGAATATTCTAAAAGAATTTGTACATGACCAACATGTAGAGAACAGTGGGGGGATAAAAGGATTCAGTTATTATGTAAAAATGAAGTTTTTTCATGTAAATTATGTTACATATGATGATATATCACTTATGCAAATACATGTAAAAGTTTGGTGGTTGCTTTAAATTTCCAAATAGTTTCAATTCTTGATGCTACTATCCACAATTACTGGTATTGTGTAGTGTAAGCTATACTGCATCTTTGTCTCATTTAAAAGAAAAAAACCCAGCAGGATTCACCACGTAATTTTGTGGCATGTAATAATGAAATTTTATTAGTACATATTTACAGGATTTAAAGTAACTGGTAATTTGCCTTTTCTTTCTGTTTTCCCCATTAATCTCTGGGTAAAAAAATCCCTTGTCTCCAATCTAACTATCATTAGATCTAGGCTCTCCTTTCTTCTCATTTTGTCCTTATAAGGCTATCCTGTTTTATCACTTCCTGCTTTAGCTCCTGACTTTTTCTCTCTTCCCCTCTCCCGGGGTGGATGCTTTCTCCATGTGGCAGGGCTGTAACTGTTCACAGCTGTCGGAGACGCCAGTGGAGCAGGAGCAGCTTGGAGTTTTAACTTTCATTTTACAAAGAACAACATGTTTGAAGGTTTCAGCAGGCAAGTTATAACTGGCATTAACTTTTTGTTCTTCTAGAACACTGAAAACCTCCCCCCGCATTTTAGAAGGGGGAACCTGACTGCGTTAAGGAAGAAGTGGGAGAACCCAGTGCTAGGAGCCGACTCTCTCCCAGACTCAGTGCGAAACAGCAGCGCAGAGGTCAGGCACAGAGGCGACCCTCCTCCCGCTGAAGTGGTGGGCAGCTCTGCCTCTGACGTCCAGGCTGACCGAGGGGAGCTAGTCCAACCCAGACCTAAGATCAGATCGCCTCCTGAAGCTCCTACTAAGTACCCGCACCCCCGCATCAAAGACAGCGAGCATCTTAAAGACCGCTCAACAGAAAGTAAAAAGATGGAAAATTGTCTAGGAGAATCCAGACATGAAGTAGCAAAACCCGAAATGAGTGAAAATGCAGAAACTGCAAACAAAATAGAGAAATACAATGTTCCGCTGAACAGGCTGAAGATGATGTTTGAGAAAGGTGAACCAACTCAAACCAAGGTAAGGATCGGGTGGGTTTAAAACTTGTAAAAGGGCCAATTCAAGTAACTAAACAAAGCTTTTTTTCTAGTCTAGACTGTTTGAGTGGTGGCGAGTATGTGGTCAGTATGTCTTTTGATTCAAGTTAGACGAGTAGTTAATAAAAAGTCTCAGATGAATTATTTACATAAATGCTAAGATTTGTGGGTCTGTGACCTAGTTTCACATGAAATTAAGTGCACACTGGGATTCAGGTCGATACCTAGAAAGGAAGAGAGTTTGATGCCGTCTGGGTTATGTGTTTTCCTACGCTTGGCCTTTTGATTTGTCTTCCTGTGCCTTTTGTCATTAGTAGCTTTTGGGGGTGGAATTACTGCTGAATCTCTCTCTGCCTGGACACAGCTGCAGGCTGAGTGTTAAGGCCAGAGTTTAACATTAAGACTGAGGCTTAGTTGTCTTCTTGCTAGCTGAATCCTTTCTCTTCTTAACTTCCTCATCTGTGCCTTCCAACAAATGTTTTCTATCAGCTAAAATCCTGTCCCTGGAAAAATCAATGAAAATAGCCAGACTAGCTGTAGCCTTCAGGAGTTTTGACTTGCAAATGCACAGAGTTGCATTTTCCTACAACTGCTAATGAAATTTGATCCTTAGTGTGGAGTGCAGACCAGGTCCCCAGAGGGAATTACTTAACTAGAAAATGAGTTACATATGCTGGTGACTTATAACACAATCCAGGGGCCGCAGAGCTGGTCAGTTTTTCCAGTTTTCTCATACTTTCCTGCATATCTGGCTTTGTACATGGGGTTCGTTTGTTACAACAGTCATTATAATGAAATAAACAGATCTGATGGGGAGCAAAGCCATCATTTACTCTAGATCATATCTAGATGGGAACGTGGACTTTTTTTTTCCAGCTAAATATTTGGTCCAAATGTCTACATTTGTGAAGTAATGGTAGGAAGTGTTTCTTCTGAGGCAAAAATTAGATAACTCATCCTAGAATTCCTCAGTTATGTTTGATGCGATTTAGCCATCCCTTCTTGTATCTTGCAGTGCCTGTCTCTTTTCTCCTTAGGAAAGTTCTTTAGTGTTCGGCGATCATCAGTTGAGGATGTAGAAAGAATTTTTAAAGGTTTGCAAAACTAGAACCCTTTTCTCTGCATGAGTTTTAACTCTATTTTAACATAAACCAGTTGGCAAGAGATGTAACCAGAAAGCAGTTTTATGACTTTTCTTAAACTCTCTTCCCTCTCAATTTTGACTCCTCTAGGCCTGCCAACTCCCCTTTTCTCCTTTATAGTCTTAATTAAAAAAAAAAATTTTTTTTTAACTTAAATGGGAAAAAGAATTTTAAATGGAAGGAAAAAATGTCAGAAATCCTAAATAGAGAGGAAGGGGCTTTGTTGTGTGTCAAAGCACCATTGTAAGTCCTCTCCTCTCAGACCCTGTTAGGGGCAGGACGGCTGATGTCATGGCAGCATGCACAATGTAGATTCAGTGCAGGCTAGTACATGTCAAAACTGGCCTAAGGTTGGAAATGACTGGGACTGCAGCAAACAAAATGCTGATTATGTGTAAAGATCTGGTAAGAGACTTTTTTCTCGTAAATGTCTGGTGAAGATGGGTTAGAACAAGCCTATCTTTTTGTGGCTGGTCAGAGTGGAGAAAAAAATTCTCATATAAAGGAAGATCCTACTAGATCAGGCTGGCATTCAGCCTAATTGCTATTGGGTCTAGGAAGATAGAGGGGTTCTAAGACTGACCAGGCCTTTTGAGGGGGAGCTTTTTAAACTTCCTGATTAAATAGTCATTTGCCCTTTAATGAACTGCATAAGGAGTATAAAACACAACTGCCATTGTTTTTGTTTTCTGTTTTTGGCCACACTCAAGTGGGTTATGGGATCTTAGTTCTCTGACTGGGATCGAACCTGTGCCCTGTACAGTGAAAGTGCAATGTCTTAACCACTGGACCACCAGGGACGTCCCTGTGCTTGGTTTTATACCTGCTTCTAAATAAGCATCATTACCCATGTTAGCAACAGCCTAGATTACTTAAACATATTTTTCTAATATTTCAATAAAACCGGTAAAAAAAGAAGTTTTGTCTACTTTAGATTATGGAATGATTAATCAGTTTGAAACTAGGTTATGGTTATTGCTAACATAACTTCAGCTTTAGTACGGATAAGGCTTTAATCAGGAAGTCACATAATTGGATCTTTGGCAGAAAGCTCTGAGAAATATGGTAGAGACACTAAGCAATCTTTTCAGGAGCGAGAGTGAGGAAGTAAGAATGATTACCTCAGAGCTCAAAAATTAGTACTTCTCTGAGACAAGTGAATATATCAGGTACAAATCATGTGAATCTTTGTCTCCATAATTGAATTTAGAGAACTGGACTGAATCTCAGCTAACTAGTTGAGCAGGGTCAGGGAGCACATAGATAATGGAAATACATGATCCAAATCTCTTTATCTCCTAAATCTTTTTTATCAGAGTTATTTACAGGAGGCCAAGTTAATTGCCTGAGTTCCTTAGTCTCTCTTAGTCTCTCTTGCTCTCTTTTATCTGAGATGGTTCTTGCCCACTTTTCTGCCTGATCTCTCCTCTGCAGTCCTTTTCTATTTCTCTGTCCCTTGTGTAGTCTTTTCTCTTTCCAGGACTCCAAAAGATGGATTCCAAAACTAGATTCTCATCTTGAATTCTTCACCCAAGCTTTAGCTCCAATTTTGTGGTTGGCTGCCAGATTGCACACCTCTTTGTGAATAAAACTAAAGCACTCAATTTCAAGAAAACTAAAGAAGAATCCATTATCTTCCTCTCTTAGTGTATCACCATTCACCACATTTCCTGTTCTATGAAGTTTGGGATCAGTTCTTTTTGCCTGCCTCTTCTCAGTCACTTACTAAGCCATCTAAATGAGTCTACACATCTCTCAATACGGGCCATTCTCTCCAAGAGGTCCCACATCTAGTTCTATGGTTTAGCCTTATTATATCTTGCCTTGTGGTATTGCTACAACCTTGCCTATTGGCCTCTCATTTTTTTCTTTCCTTTCATCCTCCACACTGTTGCTATTTATTTTTCTAAGCATAGTTGTAAATTATGCTATTCCCTTGATCAGAAACTTTTGATGTCTCAAAATAAATCCATATTTAATATTTGGGTCTTCCACAGTCTGATCTAAACCCACCTTTCCAATCTCCTAGCTAAGCTCAGATGGTAAAGAACCTGCCTACAATACAAGAGACCCAGGTTCTATCCCTGGATCAGGAAGGTCTGCTGGAGAAGGGAATGGCAATCCACTTCAGTATGCTTGCCTGGAGAATTCCATGGACAGAGGAGCCTGGCAGGCATAGAGTCCATGAGGCTGTAAAGAGTCAGACACGACTGAGTGACTAACACACACATACAGCTAATCTAATACTCAAACCCTGGATTACTCCTCATTTTAAACTAGTTATGTCTTTCCCCTGACTTCTACCTTTTGAAATCTTACTCATCAGGTCTATTAATACTAGGAGAACTTATCTCAGTTTTTCCCATATGAAATTACCTTCACCCTCCTGACCATCCTGTAGAATTTCTCACTTCTCTTTGGCCACTTTTATCATGCTTCTTTAATAGTCTGTGTGAATTTATGTACTTCCCAGTCTATATAATTCTTTCAAAGGAATGTTTCCTTTATCTCCCAGTGGTCAACCCAATGCTTGACTCTTAGGGTTTATTTAATAAAAAAGGAGAAAAGAAGCTTAGATCTCAACTTATAAATAATGACAACTGATCACTTTTCCTCTACTTTTAGTGAATAGATAGGTTATTTAAGTCAGGTGGTTTAGTTGAACATGATAGTTCTAATTCCTACTGCAAATGAGCAGTGGATGGATTAGTGTAACCTATCAGTATGAGGAAAGAGAAGCCCTCCCTGGTGGCACACACTAAGTGTGGCTTCACATCCCTAACTGTATATATATGTGGATCTGGGTTTTAGGTAGCCTTTTATGAAAAAGCTGACCAAGCAGTTATTCAGTTATCATCATGTTGACATTTGAATTCATAATCTTCAAAGGTCATGATGCAGTTATTCATATGACCAGACAGTGTAAGGAGCATGTGACAGGCTCCTTAAGTCTTACTTATTTCTATTTGGTTCCTAACTTATTTGTTTCACACAAATCCTTGGATAGGAGAATAAAGACCAAATAATTGGAAGGTATATTTCTACCTTCATAACCTAATTAAAATCCTATCTTTTGCTTGGGTCAAGATTAAACCAATTCATTGTGATGCAAGAAAATAAAGCTTGAATATGGACATCTCTTGATTCTTCTACACAAGTTCTGACTACTGCTTCTTCCTTGCAGTGTTTCCCTCTTCTAGGAGAGGAGTTAGGTAAAGAAAAGAAGAGAAGAATATAAAATGCCTCCTCACCAAAAATCTCTGTTTTCTAGAACACATAAACACACTCACGCATTTGCTCTTTGGGGGCTAACCAAGGACAGGAGGTAGTAATGAGAAAATAATGGTGGGGAAATCCCTGGTGGTCCAGTGGTTAAGATTCCATGCTTCCTTGCAGGGGCCAGGGTTCGATCCCTGGTTGGAGAGCCTACATGCTCCACAGCCCCCCACCCCCCCGAAAAAAGAGAGAGAGAAAGTGATGATAAGTAAAATTAAAATCATTAGGGCAAAAATTGTTCTCTCTATCCTTTTTCCCTGTTATTCATGGTATACTTTAATGCTTTCAGTTAATTAATTGTATTGTTTATGCTACAAAGACAAAACAACTACAATAGAAATATCTCAATTAAAACAGAAGTTTCCCATGTCCCATCAACCTTGTCACTTCTCTGCTGTTTCTCTCCTTAGACTCCTAAGCTCTTCAACTTCCCTTATAATTTCTGCCCTTCTAATCACCAGGATCAGAAGGGCATGGCATCAAAATGCCATGTGTATGGCATTTTGTGTATGGCTGGCATCAAAATGCCAACAAAAGTTGCACTTGTTAATGTAAGAGTAAAACCATCTTTCTTCAAACAGTCCAACATTTTTGTGGTTTCTCTTCTTCTAAGTTCCTGGAAGTGACACTTGTGTTTTGTTTAGTTTTATGTAACACTAGTACATAGCAGTGTTTATGTGTTGATGTAGTGGAGTGAACCCTTTAGAAAAGAAGACGTCCAAGCTCAAGTCTGATCTGTTCATCACCTATTTATCCAGAGCCAACTGATCTGTAAACTACATCAGAGAAACAATTTATATTTGCTTTCTCAAAGAATGGGTAGTTGTCCATAGGGAATCCCTGCATTGTTGTAAAAAGTATCCATAATGTTTTATTTTCTCCTCTCTGGGCTAATAATTGCATGTGTTCCCTTATCTACTTGATGTTATCTTAATAAAGTTTTTCTTCTGCTTGGTTTAGTGGCTTAAGTAAATTATTTGGAATTATATTCCCAGAGGAATACAATTCTGAGGATGTTCATAATTGGTATTAATTGAATATCGGTAAGTCATAATCTTAAAATGGGTTTAGGGAGGAAAGGGATTTTAATAGCTAACTCAATATCACTGTGGGGTCTAATATAGTCACCCTAAAGTAGGGGAATGTATCTTTTGCTTATCGGCAATACATTGCTAGTGTTTTGAATGTAGATAACTGGTTTTGTTAAATAAATACAAGGATTATCTTTGTTTTTCTATAATACTGTCTTTCTCATATATCCTATTAAAACTGATTTTTTTTTTGCTGATTTGTTGTATTCATCTACAGTTTATAGCTGTGTAGTTTTGAGATGTGATTTTGCTCTCACTGTTATTTTTCTCCCCTCTATATTGTTTCTTTAATATAACATTTTTTTAATTGAAAGAATACAAGTACAACATAAGCTACAGGTATACAATATAGTGATTCACAAGTTTTAAAAGTTATACTCCATTTATGCATGCTAAGTTGCTTCAGTCATGTCTGACTCTTTGCGACCCAATGGACTGTAGCCTGCCAGGCTCCTCTGTCCATGGGATTCTCCAGGCAAGAATACTGGAGTGGGTTGCCATGCCCTTCTCCATCTTCCCGACCCAGGGATCAAACCTGTGTCTCTTATATCTCCTACACTGGCAAGTGGCTTCTTTACCACCACCGCCACCTGGGAAGCCAATACTCCATCTTTAGTTATTATAAAATATTGGCTATATTCCCTGTGTGGTACAATATATCCGTGTATATTATTTTATATCTAATAGTTTGTACCTTTTACTCCCCTAGTCCTATATTACTCCTTCTCCCTTCCTCTCCTCACTAGTAACTACTAGTTTGCTCTCTATATCTGTGTCTGCTTCTTTTTTTTGTTATATTCACTAGTTTGTTGTATTTTTTAGACTCTACATATAAGTAATATCATGCAATATTTATTCTCCATCCCATGTATTTCACTTAGGATAATACCCTTCAAGTCCATCCATGTTTCTGCAAATGGCAAAATTTTGTTCTTTTTGTGGCTGAGTAGTATTCCATTGTGTATATATACCATATCATTTTTATCCCTTCATCCATTCAATTTAAGTTCTTAGTGTTGTTTTGATTGACCTATCGGGCTTTCCCAAGTGGCACTAATGGTAAAGAACCTGCCTGCCACTTCAGGAGATGTAAGAGATGCAGGTTTGATCACTGGGTCTGGAAGATCTTTGGAGGTGGGTCTGCCACCCACTCCAGTATCCTTGCCTGGAGAATCCCAGGGACAGAGGAATCTGGCAGGCTACAGTCCATAGGGTCGCACAGAGTCAGACAGGACTGCAGCAGCTTAGCATGCATAGCAGTATATTTCTTTCTTTTTTTTAGAAGTATATTTCTTGTAAAGACCTCCGATTAAGCACAGATTAAATTTTATTTATCCTGAATTAGTACCTCTGAATAAATCTTTGGTCTTTTGTGGTAAGATAGTGACAGATTCAGGTATAGAGGTGCCAGCCAGGGAATCCTGACCTGTTTGTTATCCTAAGTGGCTGTCCTTGATGTGTCAGTTAGAGACCAGTCATCTCTTTTCTGCTTACTTTCATGCCAGTTAACTACATACTGGTTTCTATTCAATTCCATTAAAATAAAACTTGTTGAAAAGTAGTATCAGAGGACTGGAACATTCTCTAAGCAATATTGGCTACTTTAGAGTTTGGAGGGGCCAGAAAGACACCATTTGCCCCCCAAAATCACCTTTTCTTTATACGACTGGACTCACTTTTGGATAAAGCAACACAGGTGTGTATCCAGATGAATTGATTAATCATTTCCTCTAGCCTTCTAATTCATTGATGAGTTACAATGAGTGAGCAATCCCTATCAAGATCGTTGACATAAATCCTAGAACTATTGATATACGTGATTGTAAAAGGTTATTTAATTCAGCTCATTGTTCTCAGGCAGTTAGGGTATTAAAATCCCTGTTTTACGGATGGAAACAGCTTACATGAGAGAAATTAACTGATTTTTTTTTAATGACCCAATATCATGTAGCTACTTAATGTCAGAACGAGAACTGAAATAGTGTAGTACCACCACTTCTGCCATAAACACTGTCTTCATGGATGTTACGGTAGCTATTTATGGGATAAAAGCATCTGGCCTTACATATTTTTGAAATCCAACGAAACCAGGAAAAAAATTAAAACATATTAATGGCTGTCTTCTCAAAGACTTCAACTCATATCTGTCTTCTTTTTCCATTAAAATTTTTTTATGTATTTATTTATTCTTTCTGGCTGCCCTGGGTCTCCTTTGCTGTGCGGGCACTTTGTCTAGTCGCGGGGAGCAGGGTCTGCTCTGTGCTGTGCGCGCTTCTCATTGCAGTGGCTCCTCTTGTCGCCGAGCATGGCTCTAGGCACACCAGCTCAGTAGTTGCGGCACATGGGCTTTCTTGCTCCACTGCATGTGGAATCTTCCTGGACCAGGACTGGAACTTGTGTCCCCTGCATTGGCAGGTGAATTCTTAACCACTGGACCACCAGGGAAGTCCCTCTTTTTACCTTTTATAGTCTTTTTACTGAATAAAAGACATCAGGGCAATGAAGAGAAGTACAGTGGGATGTAAGAGATCTGTACTAAAACTCTTGACTTAGAAGGCTGTGGGTTTGGTAGGTTTGTTTTTCTTACATAAATCAGTCATATGAGCAATCATATACGGGATAAACCAGAAAAAGTCAAATATCTTGGAAGAAAGAGTAACCTTTACCAATTGTGCACACAGTTGTGCACAGTGATATCTTTATCACTGCATAACTAGATTTTACATCGTTTTAGGTACCGTGTGCTCTGTTTTGTGTTCTTTACCTTTGGTTTGGTCTTTTTTATATACACCTTCCTTTGTACCTTCCTAGTTCGTGTAGTTATCCTTTTACAGCAATAGGTTATTTCATTATACATTTTAATCATTCCCCAGTAATTAGATTCTTTTCTAGCCTAATTAAAAAGCTCTAAACATCTTGGCAGAAACATTTTATTTTTAGTTGGTAGGGGAGCCATATTACTGAATGGTGTTACCAAGGTCAAAAGACATAATTCATTGAACATTCTTCTTGCATATTTTTAGCTTATTATCAAAGATTATATTATTTAACAGTGCTAATACAATCTAAGGACATAGTCAATTCCTCACCAGTTCCTCGTCAGCATTTGGTTTTATCATTCTTATCTATTTATGTTAATTTAATAAATATGAAGTATTATCTCTCCTTCCTTTATTTTTAATTATAAGAGAAACACATAATTTTTGTAGAACACTTAGAAATACAAAATATGGGAGTTCCCTGGTGGTCTAGGGGTTAGCATTTGAGGCTTTCACTGCTATGGCCCATGTTCACTCTAATTGGAAACTAGAACCCACAAGCTACGTGGCATGGCCAAAAAAACCCCCTAATATATATGTATATGTATAATCTATATATATGTATAGAAATCCCTCTGGAGACAAGTGTTCCTTCTATGTGTAGCTTTTACTTAAATGAGCTATTTTTTTTCTACTAGAGCTCTTGAAGAAGGAAATGTTTATCTCTCACTATTTGGAGAACTTGAGGCCAGGTTTTACCTACATCCTATAGTCTCCGTGCATAGTTCCCATTTTTCCCTAAGAGGCATCCATCTTCCACCATTGACTTTGGAAGGATGAGAGAGTCGGAAGGAAGGTCAGAGTTAAAAGGCTGAAGGAAGTAGCTCTCAATAAAGTGATGAGAATCAACTTTTAAAGAGAAGTTTTCCTGAAAATAGGGGTACCCAGGACAGGAAATCCTGCTTTTTATTTGACATTTGGGACCTAACTTACTTTATTTCTAAAGAAAACTCCAGAGAAAACAAATTCTACAGACTGCTGGCTAAAAGCCCCAGACTCTTATTTTCTTATTGGTAAATGTGGATGCATTTGGTTTATAGATTCAAAGAAAATATTTAAGGGGTGGTCACACTAATGAGAGTTACTGCAGTCACCCAACAGGAAGGAGGACTTGTAGGGTGGGGTAAGGCCAAGACTGAGGAAATTCCAGAAAGTCTTATTAAAGTGTTTTACCTTTTTTCTCTTCTCTTAACTGAGTATGATAATTAAGGCTCCTTCAGGCAGCAGCAGGCATGTGAATAAAAGAGTGAAATGTGATAAAAATGTGTTACAGAAGAGTATTTCACTATGAGAATTCCTGTGTGTGTTCCTTTACTTTCCTTGAGAAATATTGGAGGAAACTCCTCCTTCTTCCTGAACCTCAGATGACCACTTGTAAAGTGAAGATCATAAATTAATATTAAATGCATTTGAGATCTTGGGGTTTGGATTTTTATTTTTAAGTGTAGATGATTTGCAATATTGTGTTCATTTCAGATATAGAGATCTTGTCATTCTTTATCTTTGAGTGGTTTGGAGGTGGAAAGATATTCAAAGAAATGCTTAGTGCTTCACCCAGGAGCTCATTAAAAGCCATCTCATCGGACTTCCCTGGTGGTCCAGGGGTTAAGATTCCATGCTTCCAATGCAGGGGGTGCAGTTTCGATCCCTGGTCAGAGAACTAAGATCCCACATACTGCTTGGACAAAAAAATTTTTTTTTAGTTTTAAAAAGCCATCTTATCTCCAAGTTGTATTCCTCCTCAGAACCGGTGTCAATATAACTTTGATTTCCAGGGACGTTTTTCTGTTTTTCTCTAATAGCAAATGACTTTGCATATTCACTTTTTTAGTAGTTGAAAGAAAATAATTCAGAGTATTGATATCCTCATGAGGATGAACCATCCTCACTCACTTTTGAGAGTGAGGGGGGAGAAAGGCTCTTACTTTATTTAACCCAAAGATTTAAGTAAAAAGGTAGCAAAGATGGGAGATTTTATGCATCTAAAACCAAAGAACCTAGCCCAGCATGTATGCTGGTTCTAAATGGTCTTGCTCTCAATAACACTAGTGTCAGAATGTCCCACATGGCTACAAGAACAGACAGAAGACTGAACTCCTAGCAGGCTGCAACATGTAACACATACTCTTGGAATTGGCTTCAAGTTTACCTTTGACAGAATGTAAATATTTGAAATATTGCTCTAGTGTTAAGAGTGCAAAACCTGTTCCTTTTTGTTGTTGTTATTGTTTTAAAAGTATATTTCCAAGCTCTCTCCCTATTTGAGCTCTGAAAATTTTAGGTTTTATAATGATCATCTTATAGTGCAGCAGCATTTGGAATAAATCTTTGGAATTTCCTTTACTGTAACCCTCTGCAAATGAAAAATGTTTTAAAAACAAAAAGATGTGGATGAAGGGTATTCTGCCAAACTTATCTTTTCACTTTGGCTGATGACCTTCATTTCCAAATGGTGGGCTGCTCCCAGAACAAGAATGTTTGCATCATAGGAGTCATGTGGACGTGACTGATGGTGCTGCTGACCTGAGTACGATGTGGCAAGGTTAGAGTTGCTATTGCTTTTTTAAAAAAATAGATTCAACAAATAATGTACATGGCAAAGCTGACTGGAGATGAAGTACATTAAATGTATGTTAAATTTGCAAGAAACAATATTCTTTTTCTAAAATAATGAATTAATTTTATTTTTGGCTGCACTGGGTCTTTGTTGCTGCCCATGGCTTTCTTTAGTTCCAGCAAGCGGGGGCTACTCTTCCTTGCCACATGCTGGCTTCTCTTGTTGCAGAGCACAGGTTCTAGGCATGTGAGCTCAGTCGTTGTGGTTCACGAGGCTTAGTTGTTTCATGGCATGTGGGATCTTCCCAGACCAGAAATCGAACCCATGTCCCCTGCATTGGTAGGCGAATTCTTAACCACTGGACCCCTATGGAAGTCCCAAGAAGAGATAGTCTTGGTAGGACATAAGCAAACCAAATCCTTGGCTCTGATTTCTGACATGGCATATTTCCTATCTCCAAGGGGAGCTGCAGCTGCTGCTAAGTCGCTTCAGTTGTGTCTGACTCTGTGCGACCCCATAGACGGCAGCCCACCAGGCTCCCTCGTCCCTGGGATTCTCCAGGCAAGAACACTGGAGTGGGTTGCCATTTCCCTCTCCAATGCATGAAAGTGAAAAGTGAAAGCGAAGTCGCTCAGTCTTCCGACTCTTAGCAACCCCATGGACTGCAGCCCACCAGGCTCCTCCGTCCATGGGATTCTCCAGGCTAGAGTACTGGAGTGGGGTGCCATCGCCTTCTCCACCAAGTGGGAGCAGGGGGACTTAAAAAAGGGATAATCCACTGTCTTAAACTTTACTGTTGTTTGATTAGCCCATTGAACTTAAAGGTTTAATAATCATTTACTAATGTTGAATTCAGAAGGATGCTAAATGTTTTACTCTTGTCTCCTGTCATATTGGATTTCAGACATCTTTCCCACATCAAGTTACCTGGAAATAAATTGAGATTTCAATGATAGGGATCTGCTTGAAGGCTCTCATCGCAAGCTGAGTAAACATAACATACTCTCTGTGTATTATGTTTAGGAACATCCTTTGACACTCAGGCTTTCTCTTGAGTTACTTTTCCAGCCTTAAAAGTATAATTTGGAATTTTCTTTATAGACCTACCCTAAGTATGAGAGATAAAAATGTAGTAATTTATGGGACTCATAGGAATACTTTATTTTTAAAAAGATCTGTACCTTTCACTTTTCTATTAAAAAAATAAAAGCTTGTCTGTGCCCTCAATAAGCTTCCAGTCCAGTATAGGAATGCGCAACAATTTGATAAGCATCGTGATGGGAGTGTGACCATGTGCTTGAGAACAGAGGAAGGGCTACTTAGATTTATGGAGGAGAGGTATCAGATCAGAGGGAACTTGCTCAGCTCTGGGCTGTGGACCTATCAGATCAGTGGCAACAGTAGATTAGAAATAAGGTACACAATAAATGTAATGCGCTTGAATCATCCTGAAACCATCCCCCCCCCCAACCCCTGGTCCATGGAAAAATTGTCTTCCATGAAATCAGTCCCTGGTGCCAAAAAGGTTGGGGACCACTGGCTTAGCTTACACTGAGTCTTGAAGGAACAGGCATTGCTGGACAACGGAAGAATAAGCATAATCCAGGTGGAGGGAACTCATTTACCATATCAGGGACCTCCCAGCAATTTGCTTTTCCTGGAGAGTAAAGGGTGAGGAAGAGAATACCCAGAGGGTAAGAAGGGATCAGATCTAGAACTGATCTCTTCTGACAAACTGAGCACTTTAGATTTAATAAACAGAGTGATTAGGAATCCTTAAAGAATTTTAAATAAGAGAATAACATAGATTTATGTTTGGGGATAATTATTTTGTTTTACGTGGGATGATGGCAGCATCATAGATACTTCATTGGAAGGCAGAGGAACCAGTTAGAAAGGTCACACAGTAGTCCAGGAAAAAGAGGATGAAGACGTGAACCAGTCAGCAAGAACAGGGATGAACTGGAATAGAGAAAGCCAACCACAGATACTGCCATCAGGACTTCACAGCTTGGAGAGATGTCATGTTCATCTGAGACATGAGGATGCCATTCCACTGACTATTAAATTCTGAGGCTTTCTGGTTAAGGTGGTTAGGCAGAAATCTTTTGCAGAACGCATTACCTATATAGAGTTACTTATTTTCCCCTGGGCACCTGTGAATATGTGGTGCTTGATATTTATAACACTAAAAACACATTCTGTGGTATATAAAAACTAGTATAAAATCCAGTCTCTTCTGTGTTTTACTTCTAAAGGAGATTTACAGGCCTCCATTTTGAGCATTGTATCAAGATTTCCCATCCTCAAAAAAAAAAAAAAAAAAAAAAAATTCCCATCCTTGCTGCAAAACTTATTGGTGTTTTTTGTTTTTCAAAAAGATTCCTCGGGGCCAAAGCCGAAGTGCAGGTGGAAGGAAGATGTCTGAAAATAGCTATTCTCTGGATGACTTGGAAATAGGCCCAGGTAAGCAGAGAGTTCCACGTGTGGAAAGTTTTCTAGGAAGTACTCATTAGTAGCAATACCCTTTGACCTCAAAGCTGATGCTTTTAAAGGAAGAGTGATACGAATTAAAAGGAAGGCTGTTATATACAAGTCATTCCCAAATCTGATTGCTCTCTCCAAATAGCTTCTCTGTGTTTTTAATTCATCTTTGTCAGTGGTAACCTGTGTTAACCAGAGGGTCATTTTGCAGGATTGTAAGGGAAACATCATTACCAACAGTTTTGGCTCCATGGTTGTCTAGGACTTGAGGGCTTCCATGGATGGACATTATCCCCTGTCAAGATTGCTGATTATCCTATATTGCTGATGCTAACATAACACCTTGAGAGAGGAATTATGTTCTGAAGGGGGCATATACAGACACTTCACAAAAGAAAAAATAAAATCAATTAATATAGGAAAACCATCAACCTCCTAGGAATCAAAGAAATCCAAATTAAAATGGCATTGTGATCTAATTTTTTCACATGTTAAATAAAGCCAAAATTTAAAAATATGTAACGCTCAATAATGGTAGGCAATCTCCTCTTAATGTTGGCACCAAGTAAGTGAGTGTTGCCTTGTAAATAACAGTTATAATCCTGATTTCCTTCTTTGTATTCTTAATAGAGTAGGTTGATTCTACAATAGCCTAAAATTTAGAATCTTGAAATCATTCAAATCACCTTTATCTTCTATTAAAGCATATTGTTTGCATGCTTGCAGGTCAGCTGTCATCTTCAGCACTCAACTCGGAGAAAAAAGAGAGTAGGCGAAATCTAGAATTCCCACGCCTGTCAGAAACCTCCATAAAGGATCGAATGGCCAAGTACCAGGCAGCTGTGTCCAAGCAAAGCAGTTCTGCGAGCTATACAGTATGTGTTCGGCATGATTCATTCATTCACTCATCTAGCAAATGGTCACCGACCATGGGAACTAGAAATGTCTCCCACACCCTGACCTGTGAGCCCTGGCTCCTTCCTGGGGTCCAGCCATTCTCTCTTCACATAAATCCTACCCTAGCTTCATTTGTAATCCTTACCATGTTCTAATTCTGACTTTGTTTTCCTAGGCCCTATCCCACCCACCTTTTCTTTGGTGATGTTACCATCAGTAATACCATTGAGAATTTTCCTGTCTCTTCTTAATCTTGTTAAAGTAGTTTTTGGGGAATTCCCTAGCAGTTCAGTGGTTAGACTCAGTGCTTTCACTGCCAAGGACCCAGGTTCAATCCCTGGTCCAGGAACTAAGATCCTACAAGCTGCATAGTGGCCAACAAAAAAATAGTAGTATTTTATTAGTTTTAATATGAACACTTATTTTTGTCTTTGAGAGACGAAAGGGAGAACACTGGAGAGAAATATTGAATATATTCAATATTAACATGGGATGGGACAGCTTTCTGCAATTTTTATTCATATATATTCACCTGACATAAAAATCACCATTTTAAAATATGCACTTCAGTGACTTTTAATATATTCCCAAGGTTGTGCAATCATCACCACTGTCTAACTCTAAAACTTCTCCATCACCACCAAAAGAAACCCATCCCTGTTCAGTGACTCCCAATTCTACACTTTCCTTATCCCCTAGGAACCCCTAATCCGCTGTCTGTTTTTATGGGTTTTCTTGTTCTGGACCTTTCACGTAAATGAAATCACACAAGATATGATCTACTTAATATTTAATTCCTAGGATGTAATACTTTTCTAAAGAAATAGAATAGCGGATAAGAAAAAGAGGGAGAAATGATAGGAGGGTGAGGTACTCTGTAAGCACAAAAACGTGGTGTTCTAATACAAGGGAGGATCTTTCCATGTTATACTTGCCTAGGTTTAACTGGCAGGAGGACACAACAGAACCGCTTATGTGAAGTTACCTTTTAAATGCCATTTATTCATAAGTACACACGCATATATACACATGTACACATACATTTGTATCTTTCAAACATCTCTTCCTTTTAAGATTTCAAATGACAAATTATTAATCTCTTGATTATTATTTCACAATAAAATTTGAAGAATAGTATTAGCTTTTATTTGTTCCCAAGCAGACTGAACCAGTGTCTGTTAGAAATCACAGTGTCAATTCTTGGAATTGACCCTTCTTTCCACCACAGGATGAAGTATATGCCTTTTCCAGTAGTATTTATTGGTAGACCAAGTCTCTGGGCAATGAATAATCTCATCTTGATTTTTCACTATAGTTTTAAGAAGAGATAATGTGTGTAAATAAGTAGTGAAGTAGACCATCACAGGCTTGTTATTCATTGGGAGTGTGAAAAAACAAGCAAATGTAGACTTCTATTCAAAGGCAGGTCAGGAAATACAGCAAACATGATCTGTGGAGCTTAATTCCCTCTTGTTGCAGGATTTTGCTGCTTCTCAGTGACCTCCTGCTATAAACATTCCGACCAGGTGACTCTCTAAGTGGAAAAACCTGTTTGGTAACTGTTTTTTCAACTCCTAATGAGAGTTTTTACATTGCGGTTCTCCTGCTCTGTAAATTTTAAGAGTTGAAAAGCCTTAAGGAATTCTTGTAAAAAGCATATTTTATCTCATCCCAAAAGAATTTCTCAGGCCGCTACAGGGAGGAGCATGATTGTAGCAAGGCACACACTCTTGATGCTGGGGGGCTGGGCTTTGAGGCGAGATCAGAAATAAGTTTCCGGTTGTTGTACGGTTGGTTCTGCAGTGTTGGCTGCCAGAGCTGTGGGCCTTAATCTGGAATTCCACACCTGAGACAGTCACTCCCCACTGACACTCCATTCATTGGCCCTGTGGCCATAAATGGATTGTTTTCTCCCTATACCTGAAGAATCACAAAGAACAAGAAAGGTATTAGATTACTAGTAGGCTAAAGGTAGGAAATATCCATATTCATCTACCTCTGTATTGATTTTGGATCTAGTAGTAAAGTTGATTTTAATATTTTGCCCCAAGTGTTCTTTGCAAGGAAAACAAATATGATTATGCTCACTCCTTCTGACTCACGTCTGCTTTTTTATGTTGAAGCTGTATTATGAGAACTAGAATAAGGTGTGTCTTTAGTATACTGTATGAATTTTATGCAAAAAAAACCCCACCAAAATATGTTTTTGAAAGTCTCACAACAAAAGGCTATTTTACGGTATCATTAAGTATAATTTCAATTCTTATATATATGCATCATCCCTGTCTTTCTTTCCAGGCCGGGCATTTATATATATGGTCAGTATCTTTTCTTAATTATTGGCACTTGGCACCTCCTTTCCCCTGCTCCAGAATGGTCTTTTCTGATAAAACTCACCAGCTTTGCATTCCCACAAGCTGTGCTGCTAGAAGAGTGAATCACGAGAATATTGTATGCTGGGCAGCAGGGTGGGAGGGGGGAGGGTTGGTGTGTGTGTCTGTGTTGATGTGTCTATGTTCTAATGAGCATCAGGTTTTGGACTAGTTGTATAAATATTTAACTCTGAGGTGTGTGTGTCCACAAAGCTGCTTTTGTCATTTCACAAGTCAATGGGTTTTGCTTCTGAGAGTTAGGGGATTGATTTGACTTGAAGCCTTGGAAAAGAATTTCTTTTTTAGCATTCCAAGTTTATTTAATAGATGGCTATGAAGAGAATTGTGAGACTTGTTTTTAAAAAATTCACAGACTATTTTTATTTTGTAGAATGAGTTGAGAGCCAGTGGTGGTGAAATCAAAACTCATAAATTGGAGCAAAAGGAGAATGTGCCCCCAGGTCCTGAGGTCTGCATCTCCTATCCAGATGGAGAAAAGGTGGGTTGAAAAGCCTGATGTCCATTTGCCAGGGAAGCATGTGTTCTAAATTAGTTGCTTAAAATTAGAAACAACTCTAGGCTATAGAGTGTCTGGGAATTTGCTAACAGCTGCCAGGACAGATTGTCTTTTTTGCAGGTCACATAATTTTGGTTGGGGAACTGTGCAACTTATAGCTGACCAAATAATGAAGCTTCAATGGAAAATTCTTTTGCTCAGCAAATGCTTAAGTGATTTTTTAAAAACCCTGTTTTGAATAGAGATACCATCTTCAAAGTTATTTGTATATTATTAATTTAACACATTTTATGTAAGAAGATGTCATTCTTTTAGTTCAGAGTATTTTGAAAGCTAGGCACTATGCTAAGCACAGGCAATGCTGAACTTAACAACTTGTTCTTCAGTCACTAAGTCATGTCTGACTCTTTGTGACCCCATGAACTGTAGCATGCCAGTCTTCCCTGCCTTCACCATCTCCTGGAGTTTGCTCAAACTCACGTCCATTGAGTCGGTGATGCCATCCAACCATCTCATCCTCTGTCGCCCCCTTCTCCTCTTGCCCTCAGTCTTTCCCAGCATCAGGATCTTTTCCAGTGAGTCAGTTCTTCACATCAAGTAACCAAAGTATTTGGAGTTTCAGCTTCAGCATCAGTCCTTCCAATGAATATTCAGGACTGATTTCCTTTAGGATGGACTGGTTTGATCTCCTTGCTGTCCAAGGGACTCTCAAGAGTCTTCTCCAGCACCACAGTTCAAAAGCGTCAATTCTTCTGTGCTCAGCCTTCTTTATGGTCCAACTCTCACATCCATACATGACAACTGGAAAAACCATAGCTTTGGCTATATGGACCTTTGTCACCAAAGTGATGTCTGCTTTTTAATATGCTGTCTAGGTTTGTCATAGCTTTCCTTCCAAGGAGCAAGCATCTTTTAATTTCATGGCTGCAGTCACTGTCTGCAGTGATTTTGGAGCCCAAGAAAATGAAATCTGACACTGTTTCCACTTTTCCCCATCTGTTTGCCATGAAGTGATAGGACTGGATGCGATGATCTTTATTTTTTGAATTTTGAGTTTTAAGCCAGCTTTTTCACTCTCCTCTTTCACCTTCATCAAGAGGCTCTTTAGTTCCTCTTCACTTTCTGCCATTAAAGTTGTTAGAGCTCAACAACTAAATGTTAACAAACCATTCCATGTGGAATGGTTTACCTGCAAGGAAGCTAACAGAGTAGGAGGGAGATGCGTAACAAGTTGGTGATCATAAAACAGCAAAACAAGTGTTATGAAAAGGCTATGCGTGGCCATGGAATCTTGGACTAAGGACACTTACCCTGACTTTCTCAAGAAGGTGATATCTGAGCTAGATCTTGAAGGATGTGTGGAAATAGGCCAAGTGAATAAGGGGAAAGTTGACTATAAAAAACAAGTATATTCCAGGCAGACACAACAGAGGTTTGGAAACCAGAGAACCCAACCAAGAGCATAAAGTACATATAGGCAATGGCAAGAGACAGATGAAGGGAGACGGTCAGGGCTGATCTTGAAAAACCCTTAAAAGTATGGGTGTAGTCCTGCAGCAGAGGAAAGCCATGGGAAGATTTTAAGCAAATCAGGTTTTATGCATTTATTGTTAGATGCATGGCTTAGCTGCAATAAGCAACAAGATAAATGTAAGGTGAATTTGTCATTTTCTCTGACAATCCACTACCCAGTGTCTTTGGTCTTTCATTCAATATGATGATCAAGTGTTAAGTTAGATGAGGAAAAAGAGCTTTCAAATCTATTACATTGATTAATAGGCATATAATCATTGTTTCTGTTACACGTTTTGACACCCTTGAGGCCATTCTACAAAAGGTGAAGAGATGATTAAAATGGGTTAAGAGCAATAGTTCTCAAACTTATTTGACTATAAGTTTTTAAAATAGATGTTTTGACAGCATTGGATAGAGGAGCCGGCTGGCTGTAATCCATGGGGTCACAAAGAGTCAGACATGACTGAGCAACTAACACACACACATTGACAGCATACCAACAGGAACTCATGAGATATACTACATATTTGGACCAAAGTAAGAATACAGAAAAGTAGTCTCAGATTAATGGCCACAAAATTTCACTTAAGGAATTGTTGTTCGGTCGCCAAGTCATATCGGACTACAACCCCATGGACTGCTGCACACCAGGCTTCCCTGTCACCATCTCCCAGAATTTGCCCAAGTTCATGTCCATTACATTGGTGATGCCAACCAGACATCTCATCCTCTGTTACCCTCTTCTGCTTATGCCTTCGATCTTTCCCAGCATCAGGGTCTTTTCCAGTGAATCGGCTCTTTGCATCAGGTGGCCAAAGTATTGGAACTTCAACTTCAGCATCAGTTCTTCCAATGCGTATTCAGGGTTGATTTCCTTTAAGATTGACTGGTTTGATCTCCTTGCTGTCCAAGGGACTCTCAAGAGTCAGCACCACATTTCAAAAGCATCAGTTCTTTGGCGCTCTACCTTCTTTATGGACTCAAAGAATAGAACAGGAAAAAATTTAGGAGTTTTTATTTTATAAAATTGAATCACTTTATTTTATAAAACCATATCTCAAATATATTTTGAAATAATCAGACAAAATACTTTTCATAATCATAAAATAATCAAATTACAAAACATCCTTAAAACAGTGGGCTGAGGCACTACTTCCATGTCTCATGTAATGTTTCTAGTGAGTTGTCGCATCAGTCTGCCTGGTTTTCCCATTTTTTAAGTGTGAGATTATGTCTTACAAAAAGTTTTCTTATATACTCTAAAAAAAGACATTTAAGAAATGAAATCCTGCATTGAAATCCTCCCATCTGTTCTTGGAGCATAACTTGAAAAATAATCATCTGGATAATCGTACTTGAGTTGTCCCTATTTCTAATTTCATGTTTCTTTCTTAATTGTCTTCTTGATTTGCAACTGGAACTCTGAGCTGAACTGGAGGATCAGAGCATTTTAATTACAGTCTAAAAGGGCATCAGTGCAACTGAATCACAAGTTGGGGAGTAGGGGGGGAATAGAAGAAATAAAGATAGTACATAGCCTTCAAGCATATATCGTAGGTTCATGAACCTTTGGATGCCTTAAAATTTGTAAAATTTTTCAGAGCCTCAGCTATCCTTTTGGCTGGCTGCCTAGCTTTCGTTAACCAATACCTAAGAGCTATTTGAACTTCGGTTTGTTATAAAAGGACATTAATGCCAGGGTCAAGTTGCCTGAAATAGAGAATTTTGTCAAGGTATTGGTTTTCCCTTTCTCCTTTTGTGAATGAATTTGTACTTTTCTTTAATGAAATGTTTGAGCAAAACCTCACATGCTGTCTCCTGGCTGTTCCTGTAGTGAAGTCATCTAGGTGGGTATGTGTAGTGATGTCGTGATTGTCATTAAGCTTACCCTCCAGGTTCAAGGTGTCCAAATTGGAGGTGAGAAAAGGACTTCTTGGGATGGATGCCCCTACTAATTAAGCAAGAATTGAAGAGCTTTTTGTGGCCATGCCCTACTTTCAGAAAATTTATTTCATATCATTAAATGAAATAACACCTTTAAAGTAGTCATTCCAATACCTGGAACATAGTAAACATTTCATCAGTGTGAACTATTATTATACTGGTTTGTTTTATACCATGTCAGAACTCCTGTAATGAAAAGAGAATAAAGGAAAAAACTGACCATGCTGAAATTCATGTGCTGTCAGCTAACAACTTAATCTCCATTGTAAATTTATTCAGTAAATTAGGCATCCTGATATAAACACTCAGCATCACCCATAAAATCCCTGGCATCTGAATGAAAGACTATTCCATGAAGAGTGCATGTTGGATCATTTGATGACCCTTCATGATTTTGAATGTGGAGGAAGATATACTGAAGGACTAGGGGACAAGAGAATGGAGGAGTGAGCTGGTAGAAAGTCCTTTTATTTAAATTTGATGGCTAATGGGAAAAGTAATCACCTACACCTAAGATCTGCCATCTTGTTAAACACTCCCATTTTGAGACTGGAATTAAACAAGGGAAACTAACCTTGAAGATAATACCAAAAGGTTGTTATAGATAAATTTGTTTTATAGCTATCAGAAGGTCTTCTGTACCAGCAAGCTTTTTTCAGCAGAATGTATTTGGTTGGGAAATAAGGAATTAGGAAAATGAAAGAATAATAGTTCCTGTATGTAAAGACTTTATCTTGCCTTGGAGTGAGTTACAGTTATAGGAGTTGTGGGTTTTGGTGAGGAGCTTTGCCCTCCCTGATAGAAGGTTTTGTTTCACACCCCACTTTCCCTCTTTTTTTTTTTTTTTTTTGAGAGTAGAAAGATATATTTAGAAGTTCTTTTATAAAGGAAGATAATGCACACTTTTGGCAGTTGCTTGCAGTCTGTTATTCACGTAACTCTGTAATTGAGAGGCATGTTAATATCCTTGTAAAAGACATTTTGCTGCCTCTTGTTTAAATGCTCAGCTGTTCTGGGGCCCGTTATTTCCCCTCAGGCAGCCGGTGACTGACTGGAGTCAGCAGGTTTTTATGGCATATAACAGCAGTTTGCTCTTTTATTTTTAGTGTGATTCTTAATCCTCCCGTCTTTTTTGTAGGTTTCTGCATCTGAGAATAGCCTGGCAACCCATTCCACCCCTGCTGAAGATGATTCCCGTAAGTGTTCGTTCTTAGGTCTGGAGGGTGAGGGTCTTGTTCTCTTGCCCCTGTTTGGGGGTGGGGGTGGGGCTTGTCCCCAGTTCTGTCAGCTCTGACAATATGTAACATATTAAATCCAGTAATGGAGCTGATTAGATCTTTCACTTGGTTTTAAGGACTGGTGACTGGGTACCTTTCACAAATCCCATGGCAAAGAGAGATGTTAAATTCAATGAAATATGATTAACTTGTGGCAAACTGAATATTTTTGATGCTTCTCTCATTGAACTTACCCTGTCTTTTGTACCAAACCTTTTCGGAGTTAATGCTGTAAAAACTATAATTTTGAAGTTTCATTTTAATAGAAGTTTGGCCAAAAAGGACTTTCTTTATTTACAGGGGATAAGAATTGGTATTTGAGTAACCTTTTAAAAATACCCTTATTATATCTATATAAATATGTACTATAATCTGCCCTCTGGCTAAATCTTTCCTTTTGATGCTGAATTTGATCACCTTTTCATCCTACTTTGGAATCATTTTGAGCCTCTTTTCCCAAAAACAGAAATCTTTGTTTTTTAATTTACTGTGTCCACTTTTGATTCTGATGTTCAGTGTATTAGTTTTTTAATATAGATAGATTTCTAGCTTTTCCTCATGTTAATAACTCACTAAACATTGAAAACTCAGCAAGAAGCAGAAGTATTAGCTAAACAGATCTCTAGTAAACCCTGCCTTAAAATTTCAGAAAAACTCTTGCTGCTTGAATCCAAGAACATTCCATTTGCAATCATTTTGCTTGGACTAGAAATTTTTCTGAGTTTTGACTAGGTTTGCAAAACATTTTTTGAAAAGTAAGCCTTAATCTTTGAATACTTTGTTGACATAACTCTAGATTTTAGGGAATTCTTTTATGGTTCCTTAGTAACTGCGTGAATGACTTCTCTGTGCCTCTTCTGAGTTTTCCACACAATGAATATACTGGCAGGAAATTAACTTATGTAAGTGACACGTCAATGACTATGAAAAAAATTTTATGGAGCCTTTTTCCATAATCTTCATCCATGGATATTTGCTGTAGGACTGACCAAGAAGATGGTATCAAATTATATACACAGATATACATGAGCATGTGTTTTGAAATTTCTGCCCACACATTCCCCCATTTTCCCAAGTTCAGTTGGAACACCCCAGAAGGAGTTATTGGGAGTGTTAACTGCCAAAAAGCCATCAAAGTCTACAAGCAGCCTTTAAAAATGACAAATGCTACAGGGTAGAAGTTTCCTTCAGTAGGGTGGTTTGCATTCAGCTGTGTGTGGCAAAGGATGAGAAACCCTCTGTGTTGACACCCCAATTTATGAGAGAATCTAACAGCATAGCTTTTAGTATTAGAATATTCTTCAACAGAAAAGCAGTGTTCTTCCTGATGTTGAAAGAACCTGTTGATAGTGGAGGTGCCTCAACTTGGCTTTGGGGAAGAACCTTTTTTGATACTTCTCTTGAGATACCATAAAATGTCTTCCTTCTGTAACTCAAGCAGGTAACTCCCAGGTCAAGAGTGAGGTCCAGCAGCCTGTGCATCCCAAGCCACTCAGTCCAGATGCCAGAGCCTCCAGCCTTTCTGAAAGTTCTCCTCCCAAAGCACCGAAGGTATGATGGTGATTTCTCTTGGAGCCTGTAGACACTGGTTTACTAGTAAAGCTCATTGCACCTTTTATCATTGTGTTCGTTGTAACCTGTTTTGGCTTTCCTGGGGATGAAAATGCCAAATAAGAGCACACTTGAACCAGTCACTTTTCTTGAAAGTCTTGCCACTTTTTCTTAGGCATTTGAGCCAGGCGTGATGAGGCTCTCTGTCTGGAATCTGGAAAGCTCCTGAAAGAAAACCCAAAGTGAAAGAAAATAACCCGATTTATTTTCTTGTTAAGTCCAAATTCATAAATCTGTGGGTAAAAACCTATAAAATGAGCAATACAAAAAATCTGTTAAATTAAAATCAGCCCATTGGATGGGAATGTACAATGTTAGCTTAAAGATAGCGGCTCCCTCGTCTGAAGAACTTAACCATAACATGATTGGTAGTCAGTGCATTTAAAGAAAGAATGTGTACATTTCAGCAGGGTTTGCCCAGTCCATTTGCTCTACAAATGGACATTCAAGTAACATTTACACTTGGTTATAACACTAGATATTAAGGAATATGCAAAATGTTTGTACCCTAGGAAAATTTTACTAGGCTACTCAATCTATGGTCTCCTTTTATTCACTAATTTTTAAAAGCAGTCTTTTCCCTTTCTATGAACAAGTGAATATTCCCATAAAAATAAACAAAGGTAAAAATATATATATATATCCAGCCTCTCTTTTAGGCTGTTCACCTAACTTGTTTTAATTGAATGCTTTGCTCATGCCATGCTGATTTACCCACTTGCATGAGTAACCAAACATACCAACACTTCTTTAGTGTCTTCCTCCTGTGGTGGTCTCTTAAGTAGCCAAGGTTTGTTTCAAAGGCTTTAAACATTTGAGAGAAACTCAGTGGGTAGAATTAGTTTCAAGGTGATTTGTATACTGCCTCAACTTCATGCACGCGTCTGCCATGTTACTGTCTCTCAACTGTGGACATGACTGGTCTCTTGATGAAAGTTCTAGTGCACAGAAAGGATGGAGAGAGGAAGACACAGGTGTGGGTTTGAAACAAAGGGAGGTAAGGAGAATCCAGGATTTAAAGGTTAGATTGAAAAAGAGGGTGGGGCGGGGGTGGGGGAAGACGGTAGACATAAGATTTTAAACGAAGCAGAGACATGAGAGTACGATTTATTGAAAGGAGCAAAAACATGAAGAAAGGAACAAGAGAAAGCAAGTGAACTGGGAAGAAAGAACTGAGCTGTGTGATGGGATCTGCATGTCCTTAGCGTGACCCTATCTTCTGGCCTCCAAGCTCTGCTCATGCTGCCATCGGCACTTTTCTTTCTTCCAGTATCTGGAGGCCAACAAAGTAGCAAACGCCACAGGGTTAATTTCCTCTCCAGCAGCAATCCTGCCCGGATGTGAGTCCTTGGGCTGTGGTTCTGGACCAAGAACAGCAAAGCTGACTTGGCCGTGGATTCTGTGTGCCTGAGGGACTAGGGGGATTCTGTAGCTGATCTAAGAACTAAAATCTGTTCTCAAGTGTGTCTGAATTCTCAATCTGGTCGAGACCAGACCTCCTGGCCCTGGGTTGGACCTTTGAGACCCCTCCTTGTTCATACTCCAGGATCTGAGCTGATGGGCCATGTACAAAGAAATGCACCTCACTAAGGTCTTCCTGGCACACCAGAGAGAGGAGACGGAGATAAAGCTCTCTCTATACCACGCCTGCCTCTTTGGCTCTGGTCACTCAGCACTAGAATAAGCCTGCTTGCACCAGACATACACCTCAGGTCTTGACTGGAGGAAACTGGCCTGACTGCCTGTGTTTGCTCAGATGGTTATGCTGTACACAGAGCTCGGGGTTGTACCCAGTCACATCTCCACTTTTATTTAAGGACTGTTTTTTTTTTCTTCTTCAGAGTTTCCCTTTACATTCTGCAGGCAAGTATGTAGATACTTTAGCGTTTCCAGGAAAACCTGCTGGCATAACTGGTCTCGTGGCTATAGACCATGCAACAGGAGTTTTTTCTCCACTGGGAAATTACACACAGCTAAGAATAAATGTGTCCACTCAGAATAGATTTTGGGTCCCCCACATCCTGGAGAACATGCTGCCTAGTAGTGCCTGTTATTGAAAATAGGACATCTAAGGTAAAGACTCAATTCATTTCAAATTTTAGCTTAATAAGGTAAAATAAAAAAACAAAAAACACTCCACAGTTGATATCAGTCTTTAAAAGTAAGGATTTTGTCTATTTTGAACACTGGCCAGACAGTTCAATAGATGAGACTTGGCAGTAAAGAAGTTTAAATAGCAGGTTCCCTTCTCAAAATAGGTGTTCTGGGTCTAGAGCTCAGTAGACCCTGTGAGAAGGATGAGACCTTTCAACTCAAGAGACTCAGAGGCCTCTTAAGCTTTATGTTCTCCCACTGAAATGTTATTCCCTAAATGTTCCTGGAGGGAGGATAAGGAAGGAGATGTGACTGGCCCTAGGAACATCTACTGGTCTGGGATAGCCCCGCCCCAGGATCCTAGGCTTGTCCTAGGATGTGGAAAGAAAGCACGGCAGCCTGAATGAGAGGCTGTACCCTTTGTACCTGTCCCTTCCTTCATGGACAGGGTAGGAGGTCTTATGCTGTTTTGCAACTCTATCAGAACTATGCTAGAAGGGCATCTAGATTCTTTTCTGACTACCTACATCATTTTACTGCTTTCTCAGAGCACTAATGTTTCCTCTACATGTAGAGCAACCTATGTAAGGTGTGAATATCTCCAAAATGCTCGCACAAAGAATTTCACAGAGGGTAAGCAGAAGGGTTAAAGCCAGAGCCAGCCCAGACATTTACTGTATGGTGGGGGGGTTTCAGTTTAATTACCCAGATATTTTGCACAAATTGGAAGGAGGAAATGAAAGGCTTTTTATAGTGTTCTATCTGAGGCATGGAGGCCTGACATTAGTACAGAATTTTCTTCTGATTTCACTATGTCTAAAGGCTAGTTAGCTTCACCACTTATGGCCAGCTGCTGCTCACACACAGACATATACCCCAACTGGGGCCTTCGTCGAACTAAAAAATATATGTAAGACAAGAGAGCAAAAGAATGTAGATGAAGTTATAAAAATTTATTGGAAAAAAGGCTTTAAGTCGATGCTGATCAACAGAAGGCCTGTAACATCCCTCAGATGGCAAAGGCCTGACAGTGTTTAGGGACATCAATTATTTATATATTACCTCATTCATTCCTGACTATCCCTGAGATATTATCTACATATTTTAATTTGAAACAAAGTGAAGACTTGTTCATTCAAAATGCTGTGGTGAAATCATTTTCAATTGGGTTAGCATCTGCTCTCTTCCCCAAAAGGTTTCCTTTAGTTATGGAAATTTATTCCAGGACAATTTAGAAAATACTCTCTCGGTTTGTTAAGAATTCTGAGTTTTAATTTTAATTCTGTTATTACTGACTGTGCAAGCTTTGATAAGGCACCTGATATCGTGGTGCTTTAGTGTGAAAAATGTTGAGGGAGGGAAGATGACAAAGCATCTTATGAACTGCAAAAAATATAAAGATTAAAAAATGTCTAACATTCTATTACTGGCAGTGTTTTAAATGTGGCTGTGCCAAGTTCAAGCATGCCATGAAGGCATGGGCAGGATGTATGCCAGGCCTACCATAATGGTAGAGATTTTTGGGCACTGACTATGCTTCCTGTTGTCTGAATAGACACGGGGGCAATTACAGAAAAGTGGCTGAGAGCCCAGGACAGAGGAAATAAAGGGAAGGCACAGCCGCAGCCACTAGGACTTGGTATATTGCCATGCTGGGCTCCTCTTGTCTTTATAATACTTCAGGGGCTCTTGGGCAGCTGCCGCATAAACCTTAAATAATATTGAAAAGGGTGTATGTGAAAAAGGGATAAGAATAATGGGAATCTGGTAGGTCTGGCTAGTTAGAAGCTTATGGTTAGTCAGATGTTTGAGCTAGCAATTTATTAATTTGAAGTTAAGGAGAGAAATGCCTTTTCACTTGTGAGTGAAGGCTCTAGTCAAGAGAGAGCAAATGTGGGTCAGGTGTGGGAGGTAGGAAGACAGTGAAGAATTGTTCATGAGACACTGCTTGTGTGGGTGAAGGCTCGGAAGACTCTCCTGAGCGGGTACTCTGATCTAACCTCAGGTGGGTATGAGTGAGCTGATATTACCACGATTAGCAGCATTACTTGGTAAAGAAAGAAAACGTGGTCTTATTCTTGGATCTGAGTCTGTATCTGAGCTTCAGTTCAGCTGCAGTAAAAAGCACTCCAGGGCACACCGAATGCTTTGTATTCACTGAAGGTTCCTGTTTGTCTCTTCCAGCTTCTGCTTCCTGCTCCTGGTACCTAATTTCTGCTCCTGCCTTCCACTTTCCTCCTAATGTGAGCTCAACTTACAGCTTTCTATTCTGGGCTGCACCCTTCTACTGTGTGTTTTTCCGTGTGTGTGTGTGTGTGTGTGTGTGTGTGTAAAACAGAGGTGTGCTCTGTAGGCCTCCAATCCCCTTTAGCAGAATAATACCCATTTCCTCCTCTGCCATGGGAAAGTTCTGTCTCCTCTGCCTTTACCAACCAGAATGAACATGTATTCTCCTAAGTGTTAAAAATACAGCATTCATCCTAGAGCTGAAACAGATTTTCACTGATAAGTAAATACATTGGGCCTATTACTTTTACATTGTCTGAACTGTGATTTGTACAGGCTTTAATTGTACTATTATACCCAAATTTTATTCTGTCTTTTAATATTTCCTGTTTGCTAGGCAAGGACCTAGTCCTTTTAGAGAAACCTAATTAAAGTATGCAAGGACATCTCCACTTATGTCCTATCTAGTTAGAAGTGTCGATATAAGAAAAAACAACTGGGGAATTTCCTAGCAGTCCAGTGGTTAGGATGCTGAGTTCTCACTGCTGCGGGCCTGCATTCAATCCCTGTCTGGGAACCAAAATCCCACAAACCATGCAGCACAGCCAAAAAAAACACAGGAAAGAAATAAAGAAGAACCAATTCTACATCAAGATCCTACCATATAGCACTGGGAACTATGCTCAATATCCTGTAGTAAACCATAATGGAAAAAAATATGAAAAGAATATACATATATAACTGAATCACTAAGCTGTATACCAGAAACTAACACAGCATTATAAATATACTTAAATAAAATTTTTTTAAAAAAAGAAGGAAACATTTCTGAACTCCAAATAATGCCCTAATATCTGCCAACAGCATTCAATACAGTAACATTTGATCATATTTAAATTCCTCAGTTATGCTTGGTAAACTGAGCTGTAGCTGTGGTCTTTAAGTTTTTCTTTTTGACTCGAATGCAAGGAATGGAGAGCCTGCTGTTAACACTCAGCACACCACCCCCCTCATTTTTAAATCCTTTGGTGCTATTTGGGAGTTTACCACCAATTTTATTAAACTCCCTTTTATAGATCTTAACCTTTACTCCTCTGCCCATTTTCTGCTCTCATTTCCTGTTGAAATCTGCTTGGCAACCATTCCTATTTTTGCTTTACCTCTTTGTGAATCATGTGGCAAGTGAGCCAGCAGTCTGAATTTATTTTATGGGTCTATTTTCAGACTTTTTAAATTAAAATTCTATCTTACCCATAAGCTGTTTTATTTTAGGCTTACCTTAACCATTCAGGCCTTGAGCTTTGGGACTAAGTTGTATTATTTGCTACCATCCTGGTCCTGGTGGCAAAGGAGCCACCACCCTGCCTGAGAGAGCTTTCAGACCGCCTTAACCAAACTGCTCCTACCTTTACTATTAGTAGTTGAGGTGTTTCTATTGGGACAAGTCAAGGATCACACACAGCTAGAGACTTCTTACCCCCAACCCTAGTGGCCATGTAACTCCGTCGTATCGGGTAAAACTTACAGTTTTGGAACTCCAGCGTTCATCAGTGCTAGAATACACTACGTAGTTTGTGTGTTCAGTCTCTCACTAGTGTTTGACTCTTTGTGACTGCGTGGACTGTAGCCCACTAGGCTCCTCTGTCCATGGGATTTCCCAGGCAAGAGTACTATAGTGGGTTGCCACTTCCTTCTCCAGGGGATCTTCCCAACCCAGCAATCGAACCCGCATCTCCTGCGTTGGCAAGTGGATTCTTTCCTACTGAGCCACCTGGGAAGCCCTTGTGTAGTTTAGGATTAAGTTTACCAGCAGCAGCTGTGCTCACCCTGCCCATATTCCACACTACAAACAGTTCGTGAATTCCCTATTATGACTCCTCCCACCCTGCCCCAGTACATTAGTTTTATTCTCCTTTTGGTTTTTTTAAAAAGATTATGGAACCCATAGTTTTATTGGGCTGTGCTTTTTTCTGTTGTTCTAATAAAATAGTTTGTGTCTCTTTTAAAATGTTCCATTTTGTATGTCCATTTTGCTTTATTTAAAAATATTATGCCTAGTGGATTAAGTAAGTCAAGATTATAAGCAGAAGGGACTTGATAGTTGCTTTATCCAAGTATCTTTTCCAAATATATACAAAAAAGAATGTCTATATGTATATAACTGAGTTTGCTATATGGCAGAGATTGGCACAACATTGTATATAAATTACACTTTTTTTAAGTAAAGAAATTTTTAAAAACCAGTGCCTTTTCCTACTTCCCAAAGCCAAATGCTCTTTCTCTCCTTGAAAGTTACCCCCTTCAGAAACTGTTCTTTAAAAAGTCTGTCCTGCTTCTATTTGGCACTTAAACAATTATCTTTCTTCTGTGTGTGATGACATTTTCTCCTAATTTCCTGTCTGCAGAATCATTTTGTGTATACTCGTGTGTGTGTGGTGGTTGGTCTAAGCCTTTCTCTGCAATCTGGCCCTAGATCCACTCATCCTCAGTGGCTGCTGCACTTAGAACAGCCAGACAGTCTGGGTAAGGAATTCAGGAGAGCCTATGGCTTTAAAGAGTCAACTGATAGAACTATAGCAGGCTTAGTGTTCCTCTGAGAATTGACAGACCAGGTAAGGGAGCCCATAGATAACAAAGTAAATCCTGGGGCCCACCTCAGCAGAGTACTAACTTCTCACTGCCTTAGCTAGCTGAAGTTGTCCTTTACCTTTTCCTAGAAGTTTCAGGCACCTGCAAGAGAGACCTGCGTGGAATGTCAGAAAACAGTGTACTCCATGGAGCGTCTCCTGGCCAACCAGCAGGTGTTTCACATCAGCTGTTTCCGTTGTTCCTATTGCAACAGCAAGCTTAGGTAAGCCAGACCAAACAAGCCATCTCTGGAGGTGTGGGTGGACCTCCAGGGGGAGTCTTTGGTTTTTAGAACACTTAGAATACTAAAATCTGTGGTGCTGATAGTATCTGGTGTTACAGAAGAGCTCAGAGAGCTGTCGTAGTAGCTGTTCAGGTGATAATCACTGATCCAAAAACAGACTACAGACTGGTAAAGTTGGAAGATGAACCATTTAGGATTTCAGCTTCTCACCTACTTAGTACAGTTGAGAACCATGTATGCTTTGGCATATGTTTAGAGATGTCATGTTTTTGAGGGAAGTATCCCAGAAAATTGACTGTGTTTTAGAGATTTACAATCATTGCTTTTTCTTTAATACAGTTGGGAGGGTGATTTAAAAAAAATTGAATTGTGTGTGCTGTTGAGGATCTTTGAAGAAAGTGAAAAGTACCATTTAATTACAAGCATTTTATTATAGTAAATGATAATGGTGTTTAGAACTTCTTGGTACATTGACATTAATTTACACATTAGGACTAAAGCTTAAATCATGCAGGTTGCTGGTGACCTAATTTAGCAGAATGTTTTCCCTTGGTATCAAGAATCATACAGTTAAGAAATCTCAAGAGGATACTTGTTGAAGCCCTTCAAGTTATCCCAAGTACTGTATAAATGGCAAAAACAGCAAAAATAGTAGATCCTGAAGAACACATATTTTTCTGTATATTGCTTTGTTTTCTGAGAAAATAATGATGTATCCTTTCTTCTTAGTAACTCAAAGTATGGATATAAATGTGGCAAATTGTGGAACTATCCCATATGACCTCATTTTATTCATATTGGAGGAGGAAGTAACCAAGATGCCATTTCTTCCAGCCTTCCTTCCAGAGCAGGCATCCCTTCCACCATACTGCTGAAAGATGTCCTGGCACCCGTGTGGCACTTCTGGGTGGGTTAATACCCCACTTCAGCTAGTTCTGGTGGTAGTGCTAGCTCGACAACTTTCCCTTCTGTTGAGCCAAAATGTGCGTCTGTAACTTCCACTCAGTGGTTCTTTTTCCGCCCACTGTATTTTTTTCTCCACAGCACATTCTTCTGAATTTTTGAATTTTTATGTTTCTCCTGTGGAAATGCTGTTGTTTTTCTACTCCACCTATAAAATGTGTTACCCTTTGAGAGACACCAGATGTCCTAAAGGCCTGTCCAGCACTGATGTTAGGGTAGACTGCCTTCTGGCTGTTGTTTGCTGTTCTCCTATTAACCATAGCTTCCTTTTATTCAGTCACTGGCATCTACTGAGTGCCAGCCATTGGCAGAGCATTATACCCATTCCTGCTTTTAAATTGTAACACAAATGGGAAACTAGGAGGAAAATGATTCAACTCTTTACAAAGGAATATCATTAAAAATAGTTACATGTTATAAATACTTAGGAAATAGAATGATCAGAATTAGGTGGAATTACCTAGGGAAGACTTCTTGGAAGTAATTTTTTTTTTTTTTAACAGTTTTGACAGAGGGGAGTGAAATCACTTGAAAATGGGAGCATGCACCAAGTGGAAGAATGTCTTCTGAAGTTTCAGGCCTAGAAATGAGCATTTTTTTAATAAGGATAATACAAACAAACATGTTTAAAAGGGGATGGAGCATCCTCGGTGACTGATTATGTGCTTTTTAAAAAAATTTATTTATTTGGCTGCACTGGGTCTTAGTTGCAGTGCATGAGGTCTTTAGTTGTGGCATGTGAGATTTTGTTCCCTGACCAGGGATCAAACCTGAGCCCCTTGCCTTGGAGGGCAGAGTCTTAGCCACTGGACCACCAGAGAAGTCCCTGAAGTGCTTTTAAAGATATTTTTCTCACTTTGCATCTTCTGGAAATACTAGAGTTGCCAGGTTTCAGTCTACTGGTATAAATAAGAGGATACAGATTTGTTAACTTTATGCTCTTTTTTTTTTTTTCAAACAACAGTTTAGGAACATATGCCTCTTTACATGGGAGAATCTATTGCAAGCCTCACTTCAATCAACTCTTTAAATCTAAAGGTAACTATGATGAAGGCTTTGGACACAGACCACACAAGGATCTGTGGGCAAGCAAAAATGAAAACGAAGAGACATTGGAGAGACCAGTCCAGCTTCCAAATGCAGCGGAGACCCTTCAGAGCCCAGGGGTAGAAAATGCCCCCATTGAGAAAGTGGGTGTGCTAACTGCAAGTATGGAAGCCAAGGCCTCCTGCCCGCTGGAGAAGGAAGACAAGCCAGCTGAAACCAAGAAGCTTAGGATCGCGTGGCCACCCCCCACTGAGCTTGGCAGTTCAGGAAGTGCCTTGGAAGAAGGGATCAAAGTATTGAAGCCTAAGTGGCCTCCTGAGGATGAAATTAGCAAGCCTGAAGCTCCTGAGGATATAGACCTGGATCTGAAGAAGCTAAGACGATCTTCTTCTCTGAAGGAGAGAAGCCGCCCCTTCACCGTAGCAGCTTCATTTCGAACCTCTTCAGTCAAGAGCCCAAAAGCCTTGTCCCCACCTATCAGGAAGGGGTGGAGCATGTCAGAGCAAAGTGAGGAGTATGGAGGAGGTGTAGCAGCAGAAAGGAAACACATGGAAAATGCCAACGCCTCTGAGAAGAATGAGAGTGTGGGGAAACCAACCTGGCCCAACAAGGGATCTAAAGGAGCGGAGGCTGGGCGGAGAAGCAGGGAGAGTCCTCGTTTTGAGATGGGGAGTGAAAATCTTACAGAGAATGGTGCAAACTTAGATGAAAGTGATAAAAACCTTCTCAAAAAGCAGTCTCCACTAGAACCCAAGGCAGAAACCTGGTCTAGCTATACAGACAACCCCTCCACTAAAGAATTCACTACTCAAAATCAGAAATCCCAGGATGTGGGATTCTGGGAGGAAGAGGTAGTCGAAGAGCTGTCTGTAGAGGAACAGATAAAGAGAAATCGGTACTATGATGAGGATGAAGATGAAGAATAATAAATTGCAATGATGTTGGGCCTTACATTTATGTGTCAGTGAGCCACTGCCCTTATCAAAGTGATATACATAAACAGCTATCTTAGCATGAACTGAAATTTATGTGGAAGTAACTTTGGAAGAGAGTTCCTGCTTCAAAAAAAAAAAAAAAAAAAATCCCATACTGCAGCTTAAGTGAACCAACTCTAAACGCTAGAGATAACATGACTTAAATCCTCTATTTTAGCAATGATGATATACACAACTGCTTTAAGGTCTTCTGGAGGCGGGAGTGTGTATGGTGGAGCCAGGGGGGTGGGGATATTCCAACTGATAAGATCCAGATTTCAGTGTATTCCCGAAAGACAATATGAAAATAGAGAGATGATTAGTAGTGCACTGTTCCACTAAAAATTCAATTATGGAATGAGCAGAAGGGATTTAGGGGCCTAAACATTATAACTGAATGCACTTTAGTATAAAGGGCACAGTTTGCATATTTTTACATGAATACCAATTTATTGTTTAGTATTCCTTTGCTAAGAGATTAAATATTTAGTCTTTTAAAAAAAATTAGGTTAATTTTCTTACTCTGATGTATATGGGGGATTTATTGCTTACTATGATATATATGGGGGTTTATTGCATCCTGCTTTCTAGACCACATCCTGAACTAGAGTACTGAGATATAGCACAACCACCTCTTCAGAGTACCTTTTGATCCCCCTTGGTGCTTGGAGGAATTCATTGTGTCCCAAATAAGCTATGGTATTTGCCAATGAGTATGACCACACCCCAAATGATTGCTTTCTTCTCTGATGGTCTCTGTGCTTCTCATAATTTACTGAAAGCTGCAATATTTTTATAAGATCTTTTATATTTGCCATGTTGCATATTTAGAGCAAAGTGATGAGTTTAAAGGAGGAATAACAGAAAAAACAAAAGATGCCTTAAACCACTTGAGCTCAGACTCTCCAACCCCTATAATTCTACTTCTGATATCCCCTTTCTAGGACATTAGTTTTTTAATACTTATAAGTTCTGAAATGTATAGATTTTTATGGCAGACAGTATTCCTAGGGTGCAATTAAACCAATTATAGGCCTTTTTTGAGAGATGATTTTCTAGTATAAAGGTTTTGGAACAATATAACTTGAGTACATTTGTTGTACATAATTGATATTCCAAATTGTATTTGTGGGGGAGAGAGGTGTTTTAAGCTATAGGCTTTACTTTATACTGCATTTTTTGAGATTTAGCTCTGATATTTTTTAGAGATGTAAAAATATTCTGCTTTCTTACAGTCTTGCTTACTCTGAAACATTTTTATTCAATAAAGCTTTTAACTGACCTTTGAACTTTCAGTGTTCCTTTTCCATTATTATTTTACATTGTTACTGTCTCTCAGGACCTACTTTTGCCTTAGCAGTTTGGGTAGAAAAGGCAAATGGGTCTGATGGGTTTCGAGAGAAGTACTATGTATACCTCGCACCACTAGGTGGTGGTGTTGAGCTTGTCTTAGGCTTTCATTCTAGAAGACAAATTTTTCTTCAAAATGTAAAGCAGTTTGGCAACAAAATTATTGTGTGCGTTCAAAACGAGACGCTTGTTTTACCAATTCAAGATGCAGTGGTGGTTTTATTAATTAGTTAATTATTGTTCAGTTGCTAAGTAGTGTCCGACTTCCAACCTCATGGATTGTAGCACGCCAGGCTCCTCTGTCCTCCAGTATTTCCCAGAGTTTGCTCAAATTCTTGTCTACTGAGTCAGTGATGTTATCTAACCATCTTATCCTCTGCCATCCCCTTCTCCTGTCCTCAGTCTTTCCCAGAATCAGGGTCTTCTCCAATGTTTCGGCTCTTTGCATCATGTGGCCAAAGTATTAGAGCTTTAGCATCAGTCTTTCCAATGAATATTTAGAGTTCATTTAGGATTGACTGGTTTAATCTCCTTCCAGTCTCAAGAGTCTTCTCCAGCACCACAACTCAAAACCATCAGTTCTTCAGTGCTCAGCCATCTTTAATGGTCCAACTCTCACATCTGTACATAATTACTGGAAAAACCATAGCTTTAACTATATGGACCTTTGTCGGCAAAGTGATGTCTCTGCTTTTTAATACGCTGTCTAGGTTTGTCATAGCTTTCCTTCCAAAGAGCAGCTGTCTTTTAATTTCATGGCTGCAGTCACCATCCACAGTGATTTTGGAGCCCAAGAAAAGAAAATCTGTCACTGCTTCCACTTTTTCCCCTTCTACTTGCCATTAAGTGATGAGACCTGATGCCATGATCTTAGTTTTTTGAATGTTAGGTTTCAAGCCAGGTTTTTCACTCTCCTCTTTCACCCTCATCAAGAAGCTCTTTAGTTCCTCTTCACTTTCAGCTATTAGTGTTGTATTATATGCATATCTGAGGTTGTTGCCATTTCTCTTGGCAAATTTGATTCCACCTTGTGATTCATCCAACCCAACATTTCTCATGATGTACTCTGCATTTAAGTTAAATAAGCAGGCTGACAATATACAGCCTTGTCATACTCCTTTCCCAATTTTGAACCAGTCAATTGTTCCATGTCCATTTCTAACTGTTGCCTCTTGACCTGCATACAGGTTTCTCAGGAGGCAGTTAAGGTGGTCTGGTGTTCCCATCCCTAAGAATTTTCCAGTTTGTTGTGATCCACAGTCAAAGCTGTAGTGTAGTCAATAATTCTATCTCCAAGGAAATCTACACTCCCATTTAAAAAAACAAAACACCTTAATAAGGTAAAGTTGCTAAGCTAAGTCACTTCAGTCGTGTCCGACTCTGTGTGACCCCATAGATGCCAGTCCACCAGGCTCCCCTGTCCCTGGGATTCTCCAGGCAAGAACACTGGAGTGGGTTGCCATTTCCTTCTCCAGTGCAGGAAAGTAAAAAGTGAAAATGTCACTCAGTCGTGTCCAACTCTTCGAGACCCCATGGGATAAGGGAAAGTATACTTCACCTTATAATTATGCCTAAATGCTAAATGGAATCTTCTAATGTCTCTGCTGGACTTGAAATGGACTTATTTTTTGCTCCAGGCAGAGGTATAGTTGGTTGTTTGATTTCCTTGTTTGCAGAGGCAACTGCCCTGATTAGTAAGGTGCTTTTTTTTCTTTCTTTCTTTTTTAAATGGGAATGTAGATTTCTTTGGAGATAAAAATGCTTTTTGAGTCATCTGTTAACATTTTCTAGGGTTGCTGTGTGTTCCAGTTTCTTGCCTGGTCATCAAATTGGATGGCTGGATACTACTATCTGCTCTTGACTCCACTACAGGATGAAGTAATTTTGAAAGCCCTGAAAGCCCTGTTCACTGAACAGTTAATCCAGAAGTACCTGCTGACTTTTACAAAATATCCAATCCTGGTTTGAGTTTAGCTACCTTTACTTTGAGACTCACTATTGCTCTAACCCATGCCACATGGTACTCATCACATCTACTAACCTTATACAAAAAGTGAGGGCCTATGGTGGGCATTTTGAGGGTATCACTTGAGTGTGTGCCTGCTTAGTTGTGTCCAACTCCTTGCAACCCTATGTACTGTAGCTCAGTAGGCTGCTCTATCCATGGAATTTTCCAGGCAAGAATACTGGAATGGGTTGCCATTTCCGCCCCCAGGGGATCTTCGCTACCCAGGGATTGAACTCACATCTCCTGTGTCTCCTGCAGCACAGGCAAATTCTTTACCACTGAGTTGAGTATGGCACCATATATCAGGTATGTGAGGACTGCGATTATCCTGGGAAGAATTTTTCCTTGCCTTTCAAGGGCTAGTATAGAGAGTGGAGATAAGAATTAGTTCCATAATCAATACAATAAAAGGATATTCTTATATCAAGAGAATGACCAGTTCAGTTCAGTCACTCAGTCATGTCCAACTCTGCAACCCCATGAATCGCAGCATGCCAGGCCTCCCTGTCCATCACCATCTCCTGGAGTTCACTCAAACTCACGTCCATTGAGTCAGTGATGCCATCCAGCCTTCTCATCCTCGGTCACCCCCTTCTCCTCCTGCCCCCAAACCCTC
Organism: Oryx dammah; assembly: GCF_014754425.2. Lineage (NCBI taxonomy): Eukaryota > Metazoa > Chordata > Mammalia > Artiodactyla > Bovidae > Oryx > Oryx dammah. The sequence goes on along the minus strand of NW_024070213.1, from coordinate 87,538,981 downwards.
CCAGCATCAGAGTCTTTTCCAATGAGTCAACTCTTCGCATGAGGTGGCCAAAGCACTGGAGTTTCAGCTTTAGCATCATTCCTTCCAAAGAACATCCAGGGCTGATCTCCTTTAGAATGGACTGGTTGGATCTCCTTGCAGTCCAAGGGACTCTCAAGAGTCTTCTCCAACACCACAGTTCAAAAGCATCAATTCTTCGGCGCTCAGCTTTCTTCACAGTCCAATTCTCACATCCATACATGACCACTGGAAAAACCATAGCCTTGACTAGACGGACCTTTGTTGGCAAAGTAATGTCTCTGCTTTTGAATATGCTATCTAGATTGGTCATAACTTTTCTTCCAAGGAGTAAGTGTCTTTTAATTTCATGGCTGCAATCACCATCTGCAGTGATTTTGGAGCCCCCAAAAATAAAAGCTGACACTGTTTCCACTGTTTCCCCATCTATTTCCCATGAAGTGATGGGACCAGATACCATGATCTTTGTTTTCTGAATGTTGAGCTTTAAGCCAACTTTTTCACTCTCCTCTTTCACTTTCATCAAGAGGCTCTTTAGTTCCTCTTCACTTTCTGCCATAAGGGTGGTGTCATCTGCATATCTGAGGTTATTGATATTTCTCCCTGTAATCTTGGGCAATCTTGATTCCAGCTTGTGCTTCTTCCAGCCCAGCGTTTCTCATGATGTACTCTGCATAGAAGTTAAATAAGCAGGGTGACAATATACAGCCTTGACGTACTCCTTTTCCTATTTGGAACCAGTCCATTGTTCCATGTCCAGTTCTAACTGTTGCTTCCTGATTTGCATATAGGTTTCTCAAGAGGCAGGTCAAGTGGTCTGGTATTCCCATCTCTTTCACAATTTTCCACTGTTTATTGTGATCCACAGAGTCAAAGGCTTTGGCATAATCCAGATAATACTAAATATTCTTAGAAAACAAAAGCACCTACAGCCAAACAAAAAGCAGTTATTCTCTCAGGTCTCTGAATGAAGGCAACTTCTTGGACTATGTCAAGGTCGACAATAGAATGACGTGAATTTTTCTGTTGGTGAAGCAAGAAAAGGCCTGCTTTGGGACATGAAATGATTAAGGAGACTCTGTTCATGACTGCTACAAGGGCCAACTTAGTTCTGCCAGCTTGCAGGTCAAATCACTCCTGGTCTAAGTGAAACCTGTACTAAGTTTGCTCTCACATATTTCGTCAACAATATGTTTTCTTATAACCAAGAGGTTGAGGAATGTTACAAAAGTGTTTTTCTGGGAATAGGTCTTGAGAACAAGATCATGGTGTGTAAGTTCCTGTAAGCCAAGTTAGCGTGTTCTTTTTTCCTGGAGCTCTGATTTGAATTCCCATGGGATCTAGGAGCATTTACTTCTTTTAATGTGCATCTTGATTATAAGTTAGTTACCATCAAAACTATTTGAGTTTGGATGAAAACGGCTTCAGGCATGGTTTTAGACCAGCAGCAGTGGCATGACCTCTGAGTTTGTTAGAAATATGCATTCCTGGGCCTACCCTGAACTTCCTGAATCAAAACTTTGGATGGAGCCCAGTAAACTTTTAGCAAACTTTTAGCAAATTCTCTGTGTAGGAGATCAGTTCAGTTCAGTCACTCAGTCGTGTTCGACTCTTTGCAAATTCATAGACTACAGCACTCCAGGCTTCCTGTCCATCACCAGCTCCTTGAGCTTATTCAAACTTATGTCCATCATGTCAGTGATGCCATCCAACCATCTCATCCTCTGTCGTCCCCTTCTCTTTCCGCCTTCAATCTTTCCCAGCATCAGGGTCTTTTCCAATGAATCAGTTCTTCCTATCATGTGGGCAAAGTATTGGAGTTTCAGCTTCAGCATCAATCTTTCCAATGAATATTCAGGGCTGATTTCCTTTAGGATTGACAGGTTGGATCTCCTTGCAGTCCAAGGGACTCTCAAGAGTCTTCAACACCACAGTTCAAAAGCATCAATTCTTTGGCACTCAGCTTTCTCTATAGTCTAATCTCACATCCATACATGACTACTGGAAAAACCACAGCTTTGACTAGATGGACCTTTGTTGGCAAAGTAATGTCTCTGCTTTTTAATATGCTATCTAGGTTGGTCATAGTTTTTCTTCCAAGGAGCAAGTGTCTTTTAATTTCATGGCTGCAGTCATCATCTGCAGTGATTTTGGAGCCCCAAAATATAAAGTCTCTCACTGTTTCCACTGTTTCCCCATCTGTTTGCCATGAAGTGATGGGACTGGATGTAGGAGATGGAACAAGCTAATGTCTGAGCTGTAGCACACTTAAGGCTTGAGAACCACTGGAATTAAAGGACATCTTTTAGTCTGTTCTTTAAGGTGGCTCCTTTTATTTCTCTTCTGCTCCCTTTGAAACTCTATCTTCTGCTGCAAGCATGCCTACCAGAATAAAGATACTCTGTCTTTAAACAAGATTAGTTCTCTAACCTTTTTTCAGATCATTCTAGGTAGCCTGTGGTAATTAACCTTGTAGCTAGGTTTGAATGGTGGCACCCAGGGTTCAGGTTCTCCAGCAATTGAGGAACAATTTAGAGTTCAGTGTTTTGAAGATTTCTTGCCTATGGCTCCCCTCACTGTTTATGGAGATCCACAAAAGAGGTCAATGTTCAATGTGGAAATGTAGAATTAAGGAAGTTTGTAGGATAAAGCCTCAGGGTTTTGGAGTCTAAAGACTTTCCAGTTCAGAAGCTCACCTCTACCATTTGTTTATATAACCTCGGGCAAGCTACTCTTTGGACCTGTTTACTTATTCATAAAATAGTAAATAAAACACCCACTTCATGAAATGAGGAAGTTAAATACTGTGTGTAAAACGTTTAGTGCAGTTCCTGGCATATAGTAAATTTCATTAAACGTTGGCCATCAACATCTTTCTTTTTCCTTTATATTTTCCTTTGGATACCTTATATTTCCTTTTCCCATGAGAATAAAAGGATTTTTTTTGAAAGCCCACTTTAAGCGATATATAGTGAAAGTGGGTTGAGATCGTGGAGAGGCAAGTAGGGAGAGAAAGTGTGGAGAGAAAAGAGAGAGAAAGCAAAAAGATCGCTGCTGACAGGCGGGACCAGCTGAGATGGAGATAAACCCTAGCGAGAAATGGGGCTGGGAGCGGGAGGGAGAGAGAGACATATGGCCTTCCAAGGAGCAGATATCGTTTTAAGCTGGCTGGACTGAGAAAAATGTCCCCATAAAGGAGCCCTGTCTGAAATAAGGGGTGTAGCCATAGGAGCACGGGAGAGTGAGGGAGGAGGAAAAGCTCGGTCGAAACCGGTAGCAAAAAAGGGTGAGACCAGACTTGAGTGCCTCGGGGGTGGGGCCAGGCCTGGGCGGAGGCGGGGCGGGAAAGGGAGGGCCGTGGTTGGGACCAGAGGGCGGAGTCCCGAGAAGAGGCGGCGGGTGAGCTGCAGAGAGGAAGGTGGGCGGGGAGGCGGGCTGGGCGGTGAGGAGGCCCGGCCCCGCCGAGGAGGCGGGCTGAGACGCGCCGGGGATGAGAAGGGGCCGGAAGGGGGTGGCCGCCGGTCCGGCCCCGCCCCGGGGCCGCCTCCCCGCGGGTTCCGTTGGCTGTGGCGGCAGCTGAAGCTGTGGCGGCTGGGGCCGCTGGGCGGGCGTAAGATGGCGACAGCGGCGGCGGGCGCCCTGGGCCTGTTGTGGGGCTGGCTGTGGAGCGAGCGCTTCTGGCTGCCCCAGAACGTGAGCTGGGCCGACTTCGAGGCGCAGGGCGACGGCTACGGCTACCCGCGGGCCCGGCACATCCTCTCGGTGTTCCCACTGGCGGCGGGAGTGTTCTCCGTGAGGCTGCTCTTCGAGCGGTGAGAGCCCGCGGGCGAGCGGTGCAAAGGGCCGGGGGCGCGGGCTGGTGAAGCCGGTCCAGGGCGAAAGACCGAGGTCCGGGACCGGAAGACGAATTGCAGGAAAGCCCGGAAGCAGGGGCCTGGGAGAGTCCGGGCCGCGCGGGAGATGCTCGGGAGGGTGGCCGCGGTGGTCGTGGAGCTTAGGTAAAGACAGGGAGTTTGGGGCTTGGACATTAAAAGAGTGCGAGTCGCAGGGGACGCTGGACCCATTCAGTTTTAGAGCCCCGAGGTCACTTGCGGGGCTGTTTCATAGGCCTCTCCCCAACCTTCAAGGATTCTGCAGACCAGGAAACAGGTTGAATGTGAGCTGCGACCGAGAACCCGAGGCGGGAAACAAGAAAGGGCTAAGAGAACCAGAACTAGTTGGGGCCGTCAAGAGCCAAGCTGAAAGGAGCGGGTTCATGGGAAGCTAAGATTTGTGAGGGCACTTTAGTTTCTGGGAATTGAGAGGCACAGGATTAGTTGGGCCCTAAGCCTTGGTTCGTCAGCTCATGGACGCGCGCGCGCGTGTGTGTGTTTCAGTAAAGTTGTGCCAGAGCTCGTAAGAGTAGAAATCTGGCAGGGTGTGGTGGAGTCTCAGGCTTCCAGAGCACGAAAAGGTGTCAAATGAGTTGCAGAACGGGCCTTGGAGGCCTGAAATGGAAGGAAGAGTGATCACACTGAAAGGATGGACAGCCTTAGGGCTTATAAGACTGTTGTGTTGAGCCAGCTTCTCAGCGGACCAAGTGTTCTTGACAGAAGTGTTTTCACTTTTTTTTGAGTGAGTGGCACCTGTCTGCTAAGATAAAGATACTCACTGAGGACTTGATGTGGTGGTGATTTTACAGTGTGAGCTTGTAGCTGTGGGTGATTTTGATCAAGTCTACTCACCCCCCTGGAAAGGTGACTTTTGCATAGGTCTCAGGTAATGAGGGTGGAACTTTGACATCTTTCTTTCTTTTGGCCAGTATTTAGAGCAAGAATGTCCTTTCGAGGATGGACATATATTGCAGATAGACTACTCTGTTACTGTCTGAAAAATGAATATTAATCTGTTTTGGATTACTTCTTTTCCCACTATTTCTGACACAAAAATGTGTTATGTGTTGCCCACCATTCATCCATTTATTCACAGTGTTTATGTATTTTCATCAGAGTGCTCTACCAAAGATTCAAGTGTAAAAATAAAGATACTTTTAACTGAAGTAAATGAAACCAAAAGAACCAAATGCCTTTTCTGGGTCCTCGGGAACTTAGCATTGCAGTTCTTTAAGTATAGTCACTATATTAAGTGTCCCTGAGGTGAAGGCACAAACCACTTGTCCCTCTTAGGAGTAAACTAGGTCCAGGTACCCTCCATTATAGCATCTGTGTATGAGAGCTAAAAAAAAAAAAGTATAATGACTGAAAAGGAAATACACAGTTCAGGAAAGAAAAAAAAGGTTCATCATCCTAGGCAAAAGATTCTCTGCTTTTCATATAAATGTTTAACAATATGGAAGTTTTCCCCAAGTTAGTGGTAAGAGGAGATAACTTGTTGCTTATAAACACTGATTTTATATAAACTTGCATATATTTTCAGATTTCCAAAGAGTTTCCCCAGGTGACTGTGAAGACTTACATATTCCCCGGCACAGCCACTGGAAAGGATCCTTTTTACCTGCGGGAATTCTATCCGAATGTTTCTATGGTGCTCCAGTGTCAGGGGAGAAGGGATGGGTGGGAATACTGATGTGAAAGCATTCTAGCATGGTATTTCTTGGATAGTAAGAATAGGCACCTTGTTCATCTCATGTTTGATCTTAGGAAAGTTTAACCCTAGCCACAGTCTTGCTATTTTGTTTCTCTTTAAGACCTAACCACTTTACTTAGCAATAGAATTTACAGCTGAAATATTGGTTCAGTTAGTCTCTTTCCTACGTTTTCTTCTTTCTCAAGTCCTAACTACTTAGTTTCTAAAAAATGATTCATATGATAACCATAGGCTGTAAGAGCTAGAACTCCAGCTTCCTTTTATATAAACAGTAAACTTAAGGCTTAGAAACATTTTCAGCTTTTCACATGTTGCATACTCACCTGAAGGAGGAGGTAGAACCAAGATTCAGATTGTTTTCCTCAGCCCCATTCTCCTTCCACTGCACAATATGGCCACTTCTCCCATTCCTTAAACTTCCCTTCTAAAATTAAGATTTAATACTGCTGTTCCTAGTATTCTAGGATTTGGAGAGCAGATCCATGTTCATCTTATTCTTGGTTACTTAATATAATGTGATTGACTTGAACTTTGCATTTGTTGCTTCAAATTGTCCTGCATATTTTAATGTCTTACACTATGCCCTTTGATAAATTATCTCTGTGTTTTAAGAATATCCTAAAGAATAAATAGAGTTTACAGTTTATTCTTACTTTTTCTTCTCATCAGCTACTGAGAGCATTTATTTTTTTAAGTTCCCACATTCCCTGGAGAGCTGCAACCTCAACTGATAAGGATGATTTGAAAGCCACCTGACCATAAATAAATGTATCTAGCCATTTCACTAAAGAACTGCAGATGGTAGAGTATTTCCTACCCAAGAATAGAGGCTTTCCTTTGTGGGCCTCTTCTGAGTGGTTGTATTGTGGTGGCTTGCACCTTGCAAAATACCTTAGATGTGGCATGTGGTCAGTAAATACTGATTGAATGTTTGAGAAGGATCCACCCTCGTCTACTCAAATACCCAGAGGAGTAAACAGAATCTAGATCTTCAGCATGCAATAGATGTTTGTCTTGACTGAGAGATGAAACTAATTTCTTTTTTCCTTAGTTAAATTTCACCATACTATATTTGCATGTTGGACACCTTTTTGCAGTTTCTTTTTTCTCCCCACCACCCATGCACACACTTACGCCACTTTTTTATCCTATCAAAAGAGAGATAAGAAACTCTTCTACCTGTTCTTTAAAACTTGTTATAATATTACGTTAATGATTGAGACTTGAGAGAATGAATAGTCCAAGCTAGGTCTGGCATATTTGTAAACTGGATCTTAAAGGTAAAATTGTTTGAAATTTAATGTCTACATAGTCCCTGAGCACTTATTCCTTGGGATCAAATTTGAGCTTGAGACTTAATATTGATACCATCAGAGCTACGTAGGCTCATTTATTTTGAATATGGTATTGCAATATGAGCTTTATGTTGCCAGAGAAAATTGTTTTTTAAATTATATAGGAGATAGATTATACCTCTCCTTGCTGCTCATTCATTATTCCAATCCCCTTTTCTCTCGTTACCTCCAAGGCAACCTCACTGGCATATCTAAGGAGCTTTCTCAATATCATTCTCTGGCACAGGGCACTAAACAGACTCATGTATTGGCCTATCTTGTAACTAGAAACAAAAGCAGTGACTCGTGTGTGTGTGCGCGCATGTGCATGTGTATACACATTTCTTAGCCACTTGTTTCATCTTCCTCTTGTAAGCCTGGTTGCCTCTGCTGCATACTGCCTTTTTTTTTTTTTCTTTCCCCCATTCTTCTCCACTTCCTTTGAGTGGAGAAAGAACTTTTCCTCTTTCTAGCAGACCAGCTGCCCTCCGCCTAGGTCCATGTCATGTTCCAACGTTAGTTGGTCCTCCGGACTGGAGAAGTACTTTGGGAAGAATGGATACAGCTGCTGACTAGGTTGTAAGGGAGACTGCCCATTCCACTGCATTCCTAAAGGTATTCTTTTGGGCCTTATTGAATTGTAAATCACAGAATTAAATCAGGTTTGCAGATGCAGCAGAGTGAGATTGAAAAAGCCTACATAACTCTGCCCTTATCTGAGAATCTGCCTCCTACCAAGCTCCAGATAATCAGAAGCCTTTCTTTCTTGGAAGACTTTCCCCAGCCCTTTCTGTGCATTGGGTGTTGAAGTTCTGCAGACAACCCTGAATACTGTCACGACTAAGGTCAGGTTCCTGGCGACAGTATATTCATCACAGAAAAGAAACACGTCAGATATTTTTGCTTTAGCCACTTCCTGAGTCAGAAAACTAGGGTCTCCTAGATGGGTAAAGAAGAAATTAATGAAGAGGCGGCATCAAGGGAAGTCTGTAGCTTTCCTCTAGAGTGGGAAGGGGAGATGTACCTATTTTGACTTTCTCATCTGAGATAGTTTTAGGCAGATAAAGCTGCCTTCTAAAGAATTCACTGAGTTTTGGGCTCTTGTACTTAAATCTACTCCTACTTTATCTTTGGGAAAGTTAATTGGGATGTTACTGCAAAAGGACAAAAAAAAATCTGAAACCAGTTTTCCTAGATATAAAGGCAGTTTTCCTAGATATGAAGGATTCTCTGAATTATCTACTGCTGTGGTTTCCAGTGCATATTCAAAAGCAGAGACATTACTTTGTCAACTAAGATCCGTCTGGTCATGGCTATGGTTTTTCCAGTAGTCATGTATGGATGTGAGAGTTGGACTGTCAAGAAAGCTGCTGCTGCTGCTGCTAAGTCGCTTCAGTCGTGTCCGACTCTGTGAGACCCCATAGACGGCAGCCCACCAGGCTCCCCCATCCCTGGGATTCTCCAGACAAGAACACTGGAGTGGGCTGCCATTTCCTTCTCCAATGCATGAAAGTGAAAAGTGAACGTGAAGTCGCTCAGT
>NW_024070213.1:87450378-87525503 GCF_014754425.2 Oryx dammah | reverse complement strand
GCCGTCCATGGGGTCGCTAAGAGTCAAACACGACTGAGCGACTTCACATTCACTTTTCACTTTCATGCATTGGAGAAGGAAATGGCAGCCCACTCCAGTGTTCTTGCCTGGAGAAGCCCAGGGATGGGGGAGCCTGGTGGGCTGCCGTCTATGGGGTCTCACAGAGTCGGACACAACTGAAGCGACTTAGCAGCAGCAGCAGCATGTATTGGTCATGTGAGAAAATACTGGTTCCCTAAGTTATACAAATCTTTTAAATGTATATTACATAATATGATACTAAAAAAATCATATAGTTAATCTCATTGTAACAGTCTCATTAGAAAAGCCTTGAAGTATGTATTGGGATGTTGTCGAGCTCAAAGGCAGATATGAATTCTCTAAAATTCAAAGTGTCACTTAAAAGCTTGAATTTTATCAATGGAAAGAATGTTTGTTTTTTTTTAAGTAACAGGCCCTTTTCATTCATTTTTAAGAAAATGTATCTTAAGTACGCAGGTCCTGAATAACCTTAGTTTTTCTGTCAGTCATTCTTGTGGGTAAAAATGGTGTTCTTTGAAAAAAGTGATTTAGTTGAACATACAGTTCAGTCAACCAAGTGCATTTGTTCCTTGGTATGCAGTAAAAGTGCTTTCTGTGTACTTCCCATCTTATCACAGACTACTTTTTAAAAAATGTACCCAAGGATTGGCTTTAAAAGAAACTATTTGTTTATTTATTTGGCTGCTCTGTGTTTTAGTTGTGGTATGTGGAGTCTTTGATCTTCTTGTGGCATGCAAAAAAATCCCATGCAGCATGTGGGATCTAGTTCCCTGACTAGAGATTGAACCTGGGTCCCATGTATTGGGAACATGGAGTCTTAGCCACTGAACTACCAGGGAAGTCCCAAGAGTAGGCATTTAATAAAATTAATCATTTGTATTGCTTCATCAAGGGCATGCTTTAGTGAAACTGGCGTCGTTGTTAACCAAGAGGCTATAGCAAGAAAGAATATAGTAACTACTCCTACAGTTGGGTGCCACTGCTTTGATTTGTGCTCAGGTTCTATAAGTGTATCCACCGTTGCTCTTTTCGCATGATCATTGCAAATGTCAACACCATAACAAAGGCGAATAATGTCTTAATAATATTATGAAAACAGTTTTGATTTTATGGGCCCCCAGAGTGTATCTCAGGGGTGCTCTGGGGTCTGTGGACCATACAGACTCTCTGCCATAATTGACTCAGATCACCTAGGATGTGTGTATAGAATAAAGTAAGAATCTGCGTAGAACCCTGAGGAAGCTGTTTTTGGAAAAGGCAGGCTTCCCAGGTGGCTCAGTGTGATAAAGTATCTGTCTGCCAAGCAAGAGATGCAGCTTTAGTCCCCGGGTCAGGAAGATTGCTTGGAGAAGGAAGTGGCAACCCACTCCAGTATTCTTGCTTGGGAAATCCTGAAGACAGAGGAGCCTGGCCGGCTATAGTCCATGGGGTCGTAGAAGAATTGGACAGGACTTAACAACTAAAGGCTTCCATTATGGCTCAGCAGTAAAGAATTCACGTGCCAAGCAGGAGATGTGAGTTCAATCCCTGGGTTGGGAAGATCCTCTAGAAGAGGAAATGGCAACACATTGCAATATTCTTGCCTGGAAAAAATCCCATGGACAGAGCAGCGTAGTGGGCTATAGTCTATGAGTCACAAACAGTTGGATGCAGCTGAGCACGAGCTACCTTTAGCAACTGAAAAACAACAAAAAGGAAGAAGAAACCCAAAAGAAGATAAGAGGTATGGTAGCCATACAGTATTTGATCAAATCAGTGCGAACATGTGGGCATCACCTCCTGGGAAGAGTGGTAGCCGCCCAGATGCAGGCAGTGAGGAGCCAGCAAGGTAAGGCGACTTGCCTGCATTGGCAGGTGGATTCTTTACCACCGAGCCACCTGGGAAGCCCCTGAAAGTATCAGTAGCTAGCATTTACTAAGTACTCACTTTGTCCCAGCCACCGTTCTAAGTACTGAACATTAAATCTTCATAGTAACTTTATGAAGTAGGTAGATGTTGTTGTTATTCCTCATTTACAGATGAAAAAACTGAAACAACCAGAAAAGTAAGTAACTTGTCCAAGGTGCGTAGCACATTGTCCAAACTAGCAGTGCATACTAAAAAATCTAGTTCTACTGGGAAAAGTGTGACAGAAAGGAAGCTAAGAGAAAAGAGCATTTCAAGGGGGAAAGCATGCTCAATAATGTCAAATGGCACTGAGTCGTCAGGTAAGATATGGGCCTGAAAAGTATCCATTTGATTTCACAGTAAGATCATTAACCACTTTGGCAAGAGCAGCTTCAGTGGAGAATATGGACTGAAGCCAGATGAGAGACACAGGAGGGTTCAGGAATGAGTAGGAATTAGAAGAGAAGTCATGAGGAGAGAACTTTTTCAAGAACTTTCGTTGTGGGATGGTGAGAGCCAAAGGCTGTGAGGGACAGGAAGAGCTGTTTTAGGATGGGAAAACTTGAGCATATTCAAGGTCTGAGAGGAAACAAGTAGAGAACAAAGCTGAAAATAGGAAAAAAGAGGACTAAATAGAATGAAATTTCTGATGAGGAAATGGAATGGATCTAAAGCACAGGGATATTAGTTTTAGATAAAGTGGTTCTGATGCACTAAGTGAAGATATTCCTTTCTCTTTTTAGTCAAGATTCTTGAGAGAGCCCTAGCTATTTCCACTTCTTTTTTTCTCTTTATATTTTTAATGCTCTAACTCACTCCTGCCGTTTAGTCTCCATTTCACTGGAATTTATTTGGTAAAGGTTATCACTGGTCTCCAAATTGCCAAATCCAGTGGATACTGAAATTCTTGTCTTACTTGATCTCTGCCTCATTTGATACGACTCCACCTCTGACCTTCCCACCCCCTAAATTCACCTTTTATGTTGTATTTCCTAGTATTCTTACCTTCGTTCTCTTTTTAGTTTATATTCCTTTCTTATGCAGTCAATCCACCCTCATAATTTTAGCTACCACCTATATTCTCATTCTCTCTCTTCTTTCTCATATCTTGGTGTATATGTTACCTTAAGCCCCTTTTCCAGGTTTATTTGCCTTACTAGACTGTTGCATTTCAATGTTCCACAAGTACCTCAAATTCAGTATACAGATAACTCATCTTTCACTCCTAAATTTGCTTTTCTTATCTTATTCTCTACTTGGTTGAGGCACCATAATCAACTTAGTTTCCCAATCTGGAAACAGAAGGCACCCTTGATTTTTCGTTTTTCTTTTGATTCTTATTATATCTACCCAGTCACCAAGTTCTATCAGTTTCACTTTCTTGCCATCTCTTGGGTTGAATCCAACCTTGCCTTTCCATTTCTGTAGCCTTAATTCAGTGCTTTATTGCATCTAGCATGGATTTTTTTTACAATAGCCCAAAATCTTTTCAGTGACTTTCCATCACTGTGGGATGAAATTCAAGCTTAACATAACATGCAAGGCGCCTGTAGTTTCTCTCCTATCACTGTCTCCACCCCAACTCCCAATCTGTACATCGCATAGGTCTCTAAGCCCTTTCTTATCCCTTCTTTAGCACATGCTGTTCCCTCTGCCTGAGTATCTGTTTTACTTTCTCCTTCCCTTTCAACTCTACAGAAGCTGCTCAAATTTTTTATGTGATTGGTTTATTAAGAATTCAGTTGTAGGGAATTCCCTGGCAGTCCAGCGGTTAGAACTCTGCTGCACTTTCACTGCTGAGAGTGTGGGTTCAGTCCCTGATCAGAGAATCCCACAAACCAAGTGGCATGGCCAGAAAGAGAGGAAGGAAAGATGGAAGGAAGGGAAAAGAATTCAGTTGTAAAGGGAAAGGACTTTCTGAATTTGTCTTCTATGGGACTCCACATTTACCTTTAAATATCTCAGCTTTCATCTCTGTGTGTGTCTGTGGAAGATGGATAGGGGGAGCATTCAGGTTCAAAATATTTAGTTACTCAGTGCTCTTTATTTAATGATATACCATCTTCATCAGTCTGTGTAAGACCTTTCTCTTTTTATTGTATTTTTCCCATCTTCATCTTGTTGTCTGTTTCAGTTTCTTTGATGGTTATTTTTCTTTTTTATGTATCAGTTTTGACATTTTTGTATTTTTCCAGAATTGATCTAAGCCAGTACTTTCCAACTGAGTCATGTTGCTGCACACATAGAAAATAATATGTGCATGCACAATGGGTACATGAGACCAAAGGCTACAGATGGGGTTTCTGGCCACCGTCCACCTGTGGGCCACCCTGAGAGCTGAGAGCAACATCTCGAAATAAGCGTAGCCCATCTCAGGGCTTCCCTGGTGGCTCACTGGTAAAGAATCCACCTGCCAGTGCAGGAGAAGGCACTGGCACCCCACTCCAGTACTCTTGCCTGGAAAATCCCATGGACGGAGGAGCCTGGTAGGCTGCAGTTCATGGGGTCGCTAAGAGTCGGACATGACTGAGCAACTTCACTTTGACTTTCACTTTTCATGCATTGGAGAAGGAAATGGCAACCCACTCCAGTATTCTTGCCTAGAGAATCCCAGGGATGGGGGAGCCTGGTGAGCTGCTGTCTATGGGGTCACACAGAGTTGGACATGACTGAAGCGACTTAGCAGCAGGAGCAGCCAGTGCAGGAGACACAGGTTGGATCTCTGATCTGGGAGGACCCCACATGCCAAGGAGCAGCTGAGCCCATGCAGCACAAGTATTGAGCCTGTGGTCTAGAGCCCAGAAACCACAACTCTTGAGCCCACTCGCTGCAATTTCTGAAGCCCATGCGCTCTTGAATCTGCTCTGCAACAAGAAAAGCCACCACAATGAGAAGCCTGAACACTGCAACAAAGAGTAGCCCCCATTCACCCCAACTAGAGAAAAGCCCAAGCAGCAAAGACCCAGCACAGCTAAAAATAAACAAATAAATATTTTTAAAAGTAAATGAGCCTTGAAAAAGAAAAAAGTATAGCCCATCTGTGTTACCTGCCATGATACATTAGTTGAGAAACTCAATCTAGACTTTCAAACATATTTGTATATAGTTCATATTCGTCAGTGATGTTGCAGTGGGTCAAAAAGCATTGTTGGTCTAGCTCTTGTCTTTAGTATGTAAGAGCAAAGTGGTGAGTAATTCATCTTAACCCAGGCTTAGGTCAGCTGCTACCATGTATCTGGAGGGCAAGAAAGGGGCAGAATGAAATGATCTCTATAGAGCAGGATAGATATATTACAGTCAGGGTTTGGATCACTAGACTCATGTTCCTGGTGTGGCAGGTGGAAAGGAGTAGTTTGCCACTGTAGACCACTAAATGCCTACTTACTCAGATCTTCAGGCAAAGGGCAGTCTGGTCTTCAAATTATTTAAAACTTGGGCAACAGATTGATCCTGGACTGAACAGAAAATCACAAGGACAGTAGTTTTCCAGGACAGTAGTTTTCAACTAGTATACCAGGACTCTTTTATACTATTAAAAATCAATATGTACCGTTTTAGAAATTAAAAATTTTTTAAGTATTTACTCATTTGCTTGTAAATAACAATATATTGTATTGTTAACTAATGCTTTATGAAAACTTATTCAGCACTTGCCCAAAACAAAAAAAAAAAAAAAGTGAAAATAGTATTATTTTCCAGGTTTGAGTCTCTTGGGCATCTAGCAGCTGCGTTCTCATCAGTTCTGCCTTCAGTCTCTAGCTGTGTGTCATGTAAGCTGTGGAAATTTTCACTGTACACTTATAAGAGAATGTGAGAGAAATGAACTGTTATGAAACTATAGAATTATTATCAGAATAATTTTGACCTTGCAGAGCAGAGCTCCTGAAAAATGTCGCAAGTCTCCAGGCACACTTTGAGAAGTGCTGATCTAGCAGAAATGATGAATGCTAATTCTAGGCTCTTTGGAATTAGACCAACCTAGATACCTATTTTCTGTTATTCTAAATGCCAGGTAAGTGATGCGGAATGAATGCATGACTAGTATTTGTTTTGTTCAGGTTTCTGATTTGAAATGGGTTTTTTTTGTTGGTTTGTTTTTGGCTGTGCCACACAGCATGTGGGATCTTAGTTCCCCAACCAGAGGTCAAACCCGTACCCTCTGCAGTGAAAGTGTGGAGTTTTAACCACCAGGGAAGTCCCCTGTTTTGAATTTTTTTAACACAGGAAAAGTTCTTTTTCGATCATAATTCCTTATGTGGGTTTTATGCTTCATGCTTTGGCACAATATCAGTGCCCAATAAATATTTTGTCAAATAAGCAGATTTTCTTAAGGTCTGTCCAGCTGTCACTGACTTGATGCCAGTAGCTCTGTGTCTTTCATTGAACTCTGAACTAATGAGGACAGGATGTGAGCTTATGACAGCTCTAGGATATTAAGTCTGCTTCAAGGTCTAGATAATAAAGCAGTTATCTTGGCTTTGCCCAAGTGATCAGGGTACAAACCTCTCCCTGTTGCGTGAAAGAGGATTTCCTGCTTTTCTCACTTTGTTCGAGGTACCATCAGGGAGTACCCAGACCAAACTGTTTCTAGTAAAAATAATAATAGCTGCCTTTAATGAATGTTTACAAAGTGTCAGGTACTGGGTAGGCATACATCATGTCATTTTCTGATGGTCCATGTAGTCAAAGCTATAGTTTTTCCAGTAGTAATCGATGGATGTGAGAGTTGGACCATAAAGCTGAACACTGAAAATTGATGCTTTTGAACTGTGGTGTTGAAAAAGACTCTTGAGAGTCCCTTGGACTGCAAGATCAATCCAAAGGAGATCAGTCCTGAATATTCATTGAAAAGACTGGTGCTAAAGCTGAAGCTCCAATACTTTGGCCACCTAACGGGAAGACTCATTGGAAAAGACCCTGATGCTGGGAAAGATTGAAGGCAGGAGAAGGGGACGACAGAGGATGAGATGGTTGCATAGCATCACCGATTTGATGGACAGGAGTTTGAGCAAGCTCTGGGAATTGGTGATGATGGACAGGGAATCCTGGTGTGCAGTCTGTGGGGCCGCAAAGACTCAGATATGACTGAGCTCTACTGTAACTATGTCATTTCATCTTTAAAATAACCCTGTGGAGCAGATATTATCATCCTCATTCTATAGGTAACTTTCATGAAGTCTGTTAGCCCCAGGGCCTTTAATCTCCTGACTGGATTAAGAAAGAGGCCTGCTTCAGGGAATAAGAATAGGAATTGGAAAGACTGGTTTTTTTGTTCTCAGGTCTACTTCTTCATTCAGAGAGATGATTCAGGGCTTTTATCTCAGATATGATATAGCACCAACTCAACAACAAAGAATGGCTACCTTTTTTTTTTTTTTTGGCCACAGCATGCAGCTTGTGGGATCTTAGTTCCCCAACTAGGGATTGAACCCACCCAAGGAATTCCATTTCTTGCAGTGGAAACATGAAGTTCTAAGCACTGGACTGCCAGGGAAGTCTCAAGTATGGCTGCCTTAATTAATTACCCTTCTGGATACTGATCAATGCTGGGTCCAAACTGAGCTCCAACAGCAAGGGTGGAATTCGCTACACCAGTCACTCAGTATGCAATTACTGAGCATAGAACCTTGATAAATACAAAAGTAGTATTCTCTGTCTTCTCAAGGAATTTAAACATGGGTAGGAGTTTAAAACGGAGAAGGCAATGGCACCCCACTCCAGTACTCTTGCCTGGAAAATCCCATGGACAGAGGAGTCTGGAAGGCTGCAGTCCATGGGGTCACTGAGGGTTGGACACGACTGAGTGACTTCACTTTCACTTTCATGCATTGGAGAAGGAAATGGCAGCCCACTCCAGTATTCTTGCCTGGAGAATCCCAGGGACGGGGGAGCCTAGTGGGCTGCCATCTCTGGGGTCACACAGAGTCGGACATGACTGAAGTGACATAGCAGCAGCAGCAGCAGCAGGAGTTTAAAATATTTGTATGCAGAATTATATACCAGGAAATATAAACTAATGTTTCTATTAGCATTGGTATTTGAATGAAAGTTTTATACTACTTGTGTAAAAGAGAAGAATGGGTTACAGATGTGGATTACTTTGTGCTCTGAATCTGTGTTTCCCCATGTCTTGGGAACTTTGGTGATAAAGGTGAAAGTTTCCACAGAGAAAGATAATAAACAGAGCTTCTTATTTTCAGTCCCTCCCATAGAGACAAATTCCGGATTTGAATGCAGATAAATAAAATAGGTCAAGAACACTCCATCTTACACCTCCCAGTTATTATTTCATCATACAACTCCCTAAGATGCTAAGAGAGCTAGAACTGGTTTTGACTTATTCTGAAAGTGATTACATAAAGCTTTTCTTAGAGCTGAGGCTCATAGAAATCTTTGGTTGTGGAAAAGAGGGAGATCTTTCTTAAAGAGCTAAGGAATAATTCCTCAGTTTTCAAATCTAAAAGTTATAAATTAATTATAATCAATGATATCATCATGGAATCTTAGGAAAAAATCTGAGGCATCATCTCCTTTAGATGACAGAATCAAAACTCAATAATCAAGTGACTTGACCAACTTTATGTGTCTTATTGGTAGATCTGGGATTAGAACTGGTACTAATAGGTAGTTTCTTTCTTACTACTGTCTGTAGTTTCTGGATTTTTTTTCTTCAGAGCTTCTAAAGGTCTAATTATTTCCATAGTCTTTTGATTAGGCAGGAAGGTGACCATGACCAAGGATATTTGTTTAGGAGGAGCTCCGTCTCAGTTCTACTTTTCCCTCCAGTTAAGATCTTGATGGTTTGATATAAGGAGAACTATCATTTATTAAGCACTTCCTTGTGTCAGGGTCTTCATATATGTTATATCATTGTACCTGCAAGATTCAAGTAAAGTAGGCCTGCTTCTAATGGGAATATGAATGAATCCCCTGGGGATCTTGTTAGTGCAGATTCTAATTTTGCTGGTCTGAGATGGGGTTTGAGATTCTGCACTTCTAAGAAGCTGCTAGGAAAAGCCAGTAATGCTGTTTATCTGTTGGCCTTATGTTCAGTAGCAAGAATGTTGATATTATTTTCATCTTACAAATGGAAAAAAAACTGAGGTTTCAGTTCAGTTCAGTCGCTCAGTTGTATCGGACTCTGCAACCCCATGAACCGCAGCGTGCCAGGCCTCCCTGTCCATCACCAACTTCCGGAGTCCACCCAAACCCAGGTCCATTGAGTGGGTGATGCCATCCAGCCATCTCATCTTCTGTTATCCCCTTCTCCTGCCCCCAATCTCTCCCAGCATCAGGGTCTTTTCCAATGAGTCAGCTCTTTGCATGAGGTGGCCAAAGTATTGGAGTTTGAGCTTCAACATCAGTCCTTCCAAAGAAATCCCAGGGCTGATCTCCTTCAGAATGGACTGGTTGGATCTCCTTGCAGTCCAAGGGACTCTCAAGAGTCTTCTCCAACACCACAGTTCAAAAGCATCAATTCTTCAGCAGTTAGCTTTCTTCACAGTCCAACTGTCAAATCCATACATGACCAGGAGAATACATGACCACTGGAAAAACCATAGCCTTGACTAGACGGACCTTTGTTGGCAAAGTAATGTCTCTGCTTTTTAATATGCTGTCTAGGTTGGTCATAACTTTCCTTCCAAGGAGTAAGCGTCTTTTAATTTCATGACTGCAGCCAGCATCTGCAGTGATTTTGGAGCCCAGAAAAATAAAGTCAGCCACTGTTTCCACTGTTTTCCCCATCTATTTGCCATGAAGTGATGGGACCGGATGCCATGATCTTAGTTTTCTGAATGTTGAGCTTTAAGCCAACTTTTTCACTCTCCTTTTTCACTTTTATCAAGAGGCTTTTTAGTTCTTCTTCACTTTCTGCCATAAGGGTGGTGTCATCTGCATATCTGAGGTTACTGATATTTCTCCCGGCAATCTTGATTCCAGCTTGTGCTTCCTCCAGCCCAGCGTTTCTCTTGATGTACTCTGCATATAAGTTAAATAAGCAGGGTGACAATATACAGCTTTGACGTACTCCTTTTCCTATTTGGAACCAGTCTGTTGTTCCATGTCCAAAGGTTTAGCAAGATTAAATAAGTTGCCCAGGTTCATACAGGCAGTAAATGGTAGACTAATGATTTGATCTAGGTCTTTCTTACTCTGAAGCTCAAAATGTGATAAGGGAAACCAGGGAAAAATGGAAAGAGAGCTTATAATCCAATATTTCTTAAACAGGTCACTTCTCAAGTGAATCAGTGGCAGAATTCAGGATTAAATCAAAAAGTTCTGGCTCCCTGCCAAGTGTTCCCCCTTTCCGCCTTATCAGTCCCCTAATCAGAATTTTTGCTTAATGCTTAGCAAACAGTCTTTAGAATTGGCTTTTGGGTTTTCTCCATTACAGGTTTATTGCCAAACCCTGTGCACTCCATGTTGGCATACAGGACAGTGGTCCTTATCAGGCACAACCTAATGCTATCCTTGAAAAAGTGTTCATGTCTATTACCAAGGTAAGTGGGCCAAAAAAAAAACCAGAGAGATTTTTGTTAAGGTTCATCCCATAGGGCATGGGAGGATAGAGAGCAACTATTTCCAAGGCTAAGGATAGGATGGGATGATCTTTCAGGTTTGGATAGTCCATAGAGCTATTAGGAGAACTTTATCCATTCAAGGAAATACCTTTGGGCTAGGATACCTTAAATAAGTCAAAATTACATACATTGGAGATTTAGGCCTAGCAGTCACCACCACCCCTACTCCCTGAGACACACATCATATTTTGATTTTGTTTTTCCCTGCTTCAGCTCTTGTCATTACCTAGTTGCATAATCAAGATGGAGATGGTCCTGATAGCCTTTGCAAGTTGAATTTTTTTTTTTTTTAAATTGAAGGATAAATACTTTACAGAATTGTGTTGGTTTCTGCCAAATATCAACATGAATCAGCCATAGGTATACATATGTCCCTTCCCTTTTAAACCTCCCTCCCAGGTTGGGTTTTTAATTTTTTTTTTTTCACTCGGGCTGGAGGGAGAAAACCAAATAGCTATGTGTATAGGTGAATGGTAAAGGTCCTTGATGTGTAAAATAGTACTTCTTACATAAAAATGACTTTGGGGATGAAACCTAGAAAGAAAAACGTTACTTAAATCACTGTAGTTATTACCCCTCTGCCACTCACCTTGTCAAAGGGCTTTAATGAGCAAGGTTTGAAGAAAAAGCAATGTTCTGACTCTGGTCATACGTCTACAGTATCCTGATGAGAAAAGGCTGGAGGGCCTGTCAAAGCAACTAGACTGGGATGTCCGAAAAATCCAATGCTGGTTTCGCCATCGGAGGAATCAGGACAAGCCCCCAACGCTCACTAAATTTTGTGAAAGCATGTAGGTGTATGGAAGGAGGTGGGGAGTGAGGAGAAGGGTGGGGTATGACTGGATTAAGGTTTTCTTTTTGGAAATCACTTCTCCTGTTAGGATAACAGTCAATGGATGCAGAAGGCTAACTCTGTTATAGGCTGGAAAGAAGAGAACTGAAAGCCTGGTCACCCTTAGTTTCTTAGACATGCTTGCTCCTAAGCTAGCTGTAGTTGCATTTTGTTCACCTTTCCCAAAGAAATTGGGAATGAATTCCTCTACTTTCACTTATGTAGGTAGATATGCACACCCTCATATACCTTGGTAGAGATAGTTCCAGCTTGCTATAGATTGACATTTTAATAGGAAGCATCCCTTTTCTGGACATGCTATAGTTCATTTCACTGGGTTTTTACTGATTATCCTCTGGACACCAAGCACTATTTCTCACTGTCATGCAAAAAAAAAAAAAAAGGCACTATCATCAGAGAGTCTGATATAAAAGAAAAGTTCACTGAAACCAGTATATACTTGTAGAAATCTATTTTTAAACAGAGGCTGGAAGATTTTTATCTCTTTGGCTTTTTAGGTAACAGTATATCATCAGTTTCTTACCAGTAAACTCTGTTATCCCCAAATGTGCTACCTTGAATTCTTTAGCTCAGAGACTTTCTTTTGAGTAAATGCTTGTCTAACTTCTCTTCACCCATCTAGGTGGAGATTCACTTTTTATTTATGTATATTCTGCTACGGAATTAGATTTCTCTGGTCGGTGAGTCTGAACTTTCTCTGGTTCTCTGTTGGGGTCTAATCATTCGTGCATCCCTAGAGATAAGAGTTAAATACCTTTAGAGCTTTGTCCTCTACTCTCTTTTGTTTTTTCTTTGTGATGCCTAGAGCCCAGGTTTATAAGCTAAATAGACTGTCTTCTGTCTGGGGCCTGACATCAGTAACCTCATGACCCTGTTTCTCCTTAAATAATGCTAATAATAATAGTATTAATTAAATTGACATAGTACATGATGGTTTACAAGGCATTTGACAAAAGTCCTATTCTTGCAAGGAGGAGACAGTTAAAGAAATGACATCAGTAACTCATTGAAGTAGGTGTTATTCCTGCTTTGCAATTGATTATCAGAGTCAAGGAAGAATTTCAGGCTTTTTGATTCATTAGTCTTTTTTTTCTTTCCTACTGTACCACAGTATTTTCCTCTAAATGCATAATTGAAGTTTCAAAATACGTGAAACATAAGGAAGCAGAACTGAAGGAAGGGAATAGACAATTACACAATCATATTTGGAGATTTTAATGCTCATAATAATTGATTAAATCACTAGACAAAATCACTGAGGATGTAGAAGGTTTAAATAAGAGTCCAACCAGTTTGGCCTAATTGACATTTATAGGACACCACACCAGCAGCTGAAGGATATATATTATTTTCAAGTCCATGTAAAGGATCAACTAAGATAAACCATATGCTAGGCCATAAAATTAGTCTCAGCAAATTTAAAAATTTTGAAATCTTATAAAATATGTTCTCTGACCATAATGGAATTAAAACAGGAATCAAATCAATAATAAGATGTCTAGAAAATATTTATAAGTTAAACAACTTTTCTGAATAACCCAAAGATCAAATAAGAAATCACAAGGGAATTAGAAAATACTTTTAATTGAATGATGCTGAAAATACAACATACCAAAGTTTGTGGTATGCAGCTAAAGCATACTTTTGAGGAAATTTATAACTTTAATTGTTTATATTAGAAAAGAAGAAAACTTTAAAATCAGTGATTAAGTTTTCACTTTAAGATCCAGAAAAAGAAGAGCAAAGTAAACCCAAAGTACGTTAAAAGAAAGGAAAAAAAAGAAAAGCAAAAAATGATGAAATAGGCATTAGAAAATAATGGAGAAAATTACTAAAGCCAAAGGTTGGTTCTTTGAAAGTTATAATTAAAATTGATAAACCTTTAGAAAAAAACAAGAAAACAAATTATCAGTATCAGGGAGAAAAAGAGGCTATAACTATAGGTCGTGTAGACATTGAAAGAATAGTAAGACCACATTATGAACAGTTTAATAGTAATAAATTCAACAACTTAGGTGAAATGGACAACCCTCTTAAAGGACATAATTGAAACTCCATTGGAGAAGATTACTTTTGAATCTTTGGCACAGAGAGATCTCCTTTGGTTATTAAATGAAATCATTGTCTTCCTACCTCCCAATTTCCTATATATTCCAGGTTGTGATGTTTCCAAAAGCTATCTTAGCGCTCTCTTTGCTCTTATGTACTGTTTCTCTCTTCGTAATAGCACTTTCTTGTTCTAGCAAAAAAGTATAATTGTTTATTTAGCCTTTAAGGATCCCTAAATTCTGTCTAGATGGGTTCCATTTTCTTTCCCATCTCTTTGCCCAAAGTATAGAGAGAAAGAGGTAGATGGGCCAGGAGGGAATTCTTAAAACTGACTTGGATTATTTGTTTTTTCTTAGTCACCTTGGTTCTGGGACACCCGACAGTGCTGGCACAGTTACCCTTATCAGGTAAGATCTGAGCCCTTCAAGACATGGGTGGGTGGGTGTGTGGGTGTGTCTGTGTGTGTGTGCTGGCACAGTTACCCTTATCAGGTAAGATCTGAGCCCTTCAAGACATGGGTGGGTGTGTGGGTGTAGGTGTGTGTGTCTGTGTGTGTGTGTGTGTAGGATGGGGTTGGGGAGAGTGCATCTCCAGTCCCAGGGCAGATAGCACATTCCCTTGAGATTCTTGAGGGATTAGGGACTGAGTCTCATTTTTGGGGTCCCCACAGCAGTGAAATCCAGTGACCTGTTTGTTCCAGATATTCACCCTAATTGGGCTGAAAAGAAAAGCAGCTTCTTGGCACTTAATGAGGTGCTTTCTGGTTCAGGTATCCCTTTTGAATCCCATAAGAGCATCTTGGTTCTAAGTCTAAAGCAGAAAAATGTCAGGGGGTTGCTCACAGGGTGGAAGAAGGTAAGGCCTCAGTGTATTTAATCCCCTGAAAATTGCCCAGAATTCTAGACACACTGATTTGATTGTGGTGTGTGTGTGGGTGTGTGCTTAGTTGCTCAGTCGTGTCCTTGTTAACCATGAAAGTGAAAGTCACTCAGTCATGTACAACTCTTTACCCAGGGATCAAACCCAGGTCTCCCACATTGCAGGTGGATTCTTTACCAGCCCGAAGAAAACTGGAGTGAGTAGCCTATCCCTTCTCCAGCAGATCTTCCCAACCCAGGAATCAAACTGGGGTCTCCTGCATTGGAGGCAGATTCTTTACCAGCTGAGCTACCGGGGAAGCCTACCTGATCTCTAAAAGATGAGCCAAAGATGTGTATGGGCTTCCCAGGTGGCGCTAGTGGTGAAGAACCCGCCTGCTAGTGCAGGAGATATAAGAGATGTGGGTTCTATCCCTGGGTCGGAAGATCCCCTGGAGGAGGGCATGGCAACCCACTCCAGTATCCTTGCCTAGAGAATCCCATGGACAGAGGAGCCTGGCAGGCTACAGTCCATAGGGTTGCAAAGAGTTGGACACGATTGAAGTGATTTAGCACACAAAGATGTATATGTGGAAGGGAAGAGTTTTAAGTGTCAACACCAATCCAAAGTCTGTTAGCTATTGCACGTCTTGGAAGATGATGGAGAGGAAGAGTATTTAATAATTGGGGGTATGAGTGCGCTGACACAAAGAAAGTTGGGGACACGGAATGAGTCTGACTAGCTGGTATCCTCACTACTTCTTTCTCTCTTCCAGCCTCTCACAAGTGGACTTTATTACTATTATATCATGGAATTGGCTTTCTATTGGTCTCTTATGTTTTCTCAGTTTACAGACATTAAAAGAAAGGTAAGGGCGTCGGCTCCCTCAACACCCTGATTTATGGCACCCTCCTTTCCAGCAGCTTCCATTATGTCATTGTGATGGATTCTCTGTCCTGATTAGGACCACAGAAGAGGGTGAAAGTAGGTTCAGTTTGACTTTTAGCTCTTTGTAATGTTCTCAGAAGTGAGCCCTGACTAGTGAAGTATATTTGAGTCATTCAGGGCAGCCCAGGATGAAAACAGTTAACCAGCTAAGAAGCATACCCTTTCCTTTGTTTTTCTCCAAGGTTCTTACACATATAAAGCTCAAGAAACTAGTCAAAACTTAGGGATAGCAAGGCCTGATGCAGGAAAAGCTTCAATTCCAGAAAAACTTTTGCCATTAGTGACCCTTGTTCCCTCTCTGTTCTCTCTTGGTGACCCCACTTACTTAAAAGAATGTCAGTTGGACTCAAGACAGTTACATACACTCCTATGGAGACATAGGTCTCCTTATTAAAATTTCATTTTAATACATGACACATATAAAAAGGTTTATAATATGTATGTAGGTTTTAAAACATTCTAGAATGTGTACTTGTAAACTCATCCCCAACTCAAGAACTAGAACATATGATTGTATCCATCCATATGGAAAGCATAGACTTTATATCCTTGCTTCTCTGATGGAATTTACCTGCCTCCTCCCACCCTCTATCCCTCACTGGGCTGAGAAGTATTTATTAGCTATGTGTAGTAACTCAGGTATTTAGAGATTTCTCAGGGTCTAACCTTGTTATTTGAACCCAAGAGGAAATTAGAGCTTTAAATCTGAGAGCAGGAAGTGCTTGTAGTAAGATGGACTATTTAGCATTTCTCTGAAATGTTTTGAAATAGCTTCTCCCCTCCACAAACCTCCCCTTTCTCTTAGGTCCCTTTGGTTGAAATTTCCTTCATCAGTGCAGAAGAGTCTCAGACGCTCAAGGAATCTGAGATATATAAGGCTTGTATGCCTGACTACCACCTGGGAAATTGTCTCCAGGTATCAGCTATGCATCTGAAGTCTACATGTTCTGCAGCTACCAAAGAAAATTGCTCTTTTCTGTGTTTTGAGCTATAGATTGAGTGTAGATTATGGGTCAGTCACTGATGGAGAGAGTTTTGGGTGAAATGTTAGGCAGCTCCCTAGGGGAGAATTTAAACAAAATGAAACTCTTAAGGGGTGGGATGAGACCCTCCAAGAACAGTGCAGGGCACTGAGTTGTGTAGCAGCTCTGCGGCCTTGCCTTTACCTGCCTCTGCTATTTGCATTCCTTCCTAGGACTTTCTGATCATGTTTGTGCATCACCTGGCCACCATTGGGCTTATTACCTTCTCCTACATCAACAACATGGTTCGAGTGGGAACGCTGGTCTTGTGTCTACATGATGTCTCAGACTTCTTGCTGGAGGTAAGACCCCTCAACGACTCCTTCCTCACTAGTCCTCTTTACTTTTCTTCCTATCTGAGAACTGGCTTTCTCCCCGATTCAATTCTTATCTTTCTTTCTCCAGGCAGCCAAGCTAGCCAATTATGCCAAGTACCAGCGTCTCTGTGACACCCTTTTTGTGATCTTCAGTGCTGTTTTTGTGGTGACTCGCCTGGGAATCTATCCATTCTGGTAAGTGTTAGGGAAACTGGTCACCAGTTCAGGGAACAGACACCAAGATTCCCTAACCCAGAATATTGCTCTGCTTTTTGCTTGACCTAACCTGACCTTTTATGGATTCTTGAAGGACCTCATTTCCCCTGTACAGTATTTCTAATACAGTATGATGTAGACCGAGAGCATCCAACTCACTTAGCTATGGCTCTCCTGATTCATCTCATTTTATGGCCAAGTAACTCCTTTGCCTTCTTTTGCACTGATTGCGGACTTCTCAGGCTTTTGCTTATTTTTCTGCTCTATATTCTTTCCCATCCTGACCACTCCCACTCCCACAACACTCTCACTTATATACTCACGACTTTTATATTACAAGTATTGACTCTGTGGGTTGGAGATTTTCCTTAGTCTGAGGGAAGTAGTCAGCTGTCCTGTATGTGCATGAGGATCTGAATTATTCCTAGGGTTATTATTAAAATCGTTGTCCCAAATTTGTGATACTCTGCATATTTGGATTAGTAATATGACTTATTTGAAGTGATTAGTAATCTGACTTATTCTGTCAGTTGCTAAGAGTTCTATATCTTCCATTATTCCTAAAGATAGAAAACTCCATGGACCCCTTTCTTTACTATCTTCTCACTGTGCATGAATATCCCTGGAACTTCCACTGATAGAAAGCATGGTGTAAAAACACAAAGTTCTGCTTTCCAGGAAATTCAACTTCATCCCTATGTGTCTGGCTTTGACTCTAGAATCTGACCATTGACCTTCCTCTTATAGGATCCTGAACACGACCCTCTTTGAGAGTTGGGAGATGATCGGGCCCTATCCCTCCTGGTGGCTTTTCAATGGCCTTCTCCTGGTCCTACAGGTCCTGCATGCCATCTGGTCCTACCTAATTGCACGAATTGCTTTCAAAGCCTTGATCCGAGGAAAGGTAAGGGTAAAAGATGGCTTCTTTCTTTGAGGTATTACCAAGCAAAAAGCCTAGGGCTCTAATGTTTTCATCTTTCTTTAAGTATGAGTGTTTAGCCATCTAAGACATGACTTAGATGTCAGAGGCAGGATCTGCCTTCTTCCTGCCCCATAGGAATGACTTTTGTTAAATAATAAACAGGATTAGGTTTTGGAGACCATTTCAACCTACCCCTTACCTACATCATGGATTTCATATTTTTAATTTTAGCATGGAAGCCTTTTTTCAAAGGAAATCATATGCAGAGTTCCAAGATATAAACTGTATAGAAGCCAAGATGTTAGATTGCCTAGGAGTGGTATGGTAATTCACAAGCCACCCCAAGATGGCCACACTGTGGTGTTCAAGATACAGTTTATGTAAGGAATTAAGTACCAGCCTCACTTACTGTTGCATGAGGCAGGGACTTAAGTGAGATAGGTTTTTAGGGCTTCAGATACCCACCTTAGTTCAAGAGCCCAAAAGCACAAAGAAAGGCATCATTCTGTGATAAAACTCATAACTGAATTTTGCAAATTCTGAAGTAGTCAGTCAAACTGTGATTAGCCTGAGGGATTCAGCCTTCAGTAACATACAGTCCCAAGGGGAGGGGCTCTGCTGGAGGGTACGACTCTAGGACAAAGGGATGGAATGTTTCCCAGGAATATATGATCTCTTGTGACACTGTTCCTTATGGCTTTAATTGCTTTCAGAACTTGCTTAGTGTGCCTGTGCATCTTGGTGTAGCTATTGGACATCTCTCTTTTCCCCTGCTTTTCTTCCCTGACCAGGTGACCTATCCAGGAAGGATTAGACCCAGACTCTGTACTCTCCACTCTTTTCTCACCTCCTTCCTTTTTTCTATGCCTGGTGGGAGCTGGACAGTTTCATCTCTTGCATGTAAGTGTATCTGTGCTTCTAGTGTTCAGTGAAGCATGTCTATCTGAATGTTTCTCTTCCTTCCTGCTTTCCTTTCTGTTCCCTGCATTGTATGGAGCATGCCTTCTCTCCTGATCTTGTGGGGCATTGTTGAATGGAGCTCAAGTTGCCAGATTCTTTTTCCTAAATTGAGGCAAGAGTAGAGTCTGCTCTTTTTTTTTTTCCATTTCTGTTTTTCCCTTCTATCCCGCCCCCATCCCTCCCTTTTGAGCTTCCCTTTAGCTCAAATCTAACACACTGCCCTCTGGTGGAAATTTCCTGACAATCAGATAATCAACTCGTGATCTGGGTTCAGAGGTCAATAGCTATAATAAGCCATAGAATCTTAGAGTTAACCAAAGCAAGTACCCCACCCTCTGGTAACAGCAGTTTTAGTATTGTTTCCTTATCACCTCCTTCTCTTATTTACTTAGAAAAAAAAAACACGTTTATTATCCTTCAGTTCTGGAGGGCAAAAGCCTGACAGAGGTCTCACTGGCTGTCTCTCCTTTTTACTTTTATGGTCCATGATAGAAAATTTGAAATACTTTACTAGGTATGCAGAATAGTTTAGATCGGAAAACCCTGCTTTAATCCAAATCCTTCATTTGAAAATACAGAATAAAAAGCTGAGTTTGAAAGGTGAAGATTCATAGAGAATAGCACGACTGGGACTGGGATCCTGTCTTGCTGACTGCCAGTCTGCTTTTCTCTTCACCGTGTTGTGCATCTTCAGGACACTAGAGAGGTAATCCTGTTACGAGAAAAGGGAAAAAACTGAAGAAACACGTGCATTGGATGTTAATATTTGAGCCCAGGAAGAGTAGAACACCTAAAAAGACCCAGTTGTGGATCAACTTTGGGGATATGGCAAAACTCTATAGATAACCAAAACTGCCGTGGAAGTGATGACGGCAGCCCTGTATTGTTGTGTTGGCCTTTTCTCTTTTTGAGGTAGAAGAGAAAGGGTATGTGAATGTTTTAGCTCTTTTAGGCTGGTCCTGAAAGGTAAACTCCTCTACCAAGACAGCTACTTACTACATTGAGAACAGAATTAGAGATGATGAGAGAGAAACAGAGAAAGCAGGCAGGTATTCCTAAGTCTCTATGGTCCCGATAGTATTTTGAGTCAGGTGCCACCAGAAAGTAGGCCAGATTGGAAACAGCGCCCAAGCATGGGCTCTGTGGGCTCTGTCTGTCTTACGATTCTAGAAGAGTTCTGTCCTTACCTTTCCTACCTTTGCCCCCCACCATCCCTCCCAGGTGTCTAAGGATGATCGCAGTGATGTGGAGAGCAGCTCAGAGGAAGAAGATATAACCAGCAACACTAAAGGTCCCTGTGGCCGCAGCTCCAGCAATGGTGCCAATCGGGTGAATGGTCACATGGGAGGCAGCTACTGGGTTGAAGAGTAAGGTGGTTGGCATGGGGACTTCAGCATAGACAGACTTGTAGGGCCACTGGCAACCTACTCCTCTTGGGCCTCCCCACATCTACATTCCTGGGACTAGGGGGTGTGCAGGGCACTGAGGAGAATCAAAGAAGCAAATATTTTCACTTTTTAAAAAAAAGACTCGGCCATTTCGTATTTAATAGCCTCCAGGTTCTTTCAGTAATGTTATTTGCTCTGTGTGCGCGCGTCCGTGTGTGTGTCTGTGCGCGCCTGTGCATGTGCATTTGTGCATATGCGTTGAGTCTCGTTGCCTAGGTTGGGGCACATTTCTGGACTAGGGCCATTAGGTCTTGCCTGGTCTCCTCCGAACCCACCTCAGTCCCAGATTTGGCTGCATCTTGAATTATGCTGTTTCCAGAGTGTCCACTCCCTGGTTGCCCATGGCTCTTGAGCCCTGACCATCTGAATGGAGCAGCTGAATTTAGCTCCACGTTTCTGCACTGTTTCTTCTTTGGAGCTGGAATATTTCACATGAAGTTGTATGCAAACAGACAACCATGAAATGGGTGGCCAGGATTGCTGCGGCCCCTAGCTAGATCCCCTTCCTGCCACCTGGTAGTGACAGGGACAGCTGCTGATACCCTGCTCTTTATTCAATGGTACGCAGGAAGTCGGGGTGGGTGGGAGTAGCGGGTGAGCTGAGGGCTGGAGGACAACAGCCACTGGGTGAGCTGTTAACGGTTTATACTATTGTTTACTCTTCTGTGATTAAAAGTGCTTCAACCCTCATCTGCTGTCTCAACCTCTTTAGTGACTCTATCCCCAGTTCCCTGAATCCATAGTCTGATTAATAAGTTTTTCAGGTCTGATTCTAGAGGCCATTGGACACGCAAGTTTTTCCTTTCTGTGCATATGCTAGAGAGAGAGTACCTGCATTTTAAGGCTTTATATTTTAAGAAAAAACAAACGTGTAGTGATCATAAGAAAAAATACTGAGGAAATAAAAGCATGTATATTGCCAAAGCAGCAAAGACTGGTTGAAGAGCTAAGACACCTGAGTATTTCCTGTATTTCCCATTTTATTGAATACAGAGACTGCCAGTTAACATCTTAAGATGGAGATAAGTGAGTCTAAACCAATGTTTTCTCTTTTAATTCTAGTTTCTCTTTTAGCCCATGGAGAAATAATTTTCCTAATCTAGATTTTTCTGTACTTGAGGTTTAGGCAAAATTACCAATAGTAGTGTTTATCTCTTAGAATATTTTCCATTCAGTGAATATTCAGATTATCAAAATATTTCCAGATGCTCTTGGGTACATTAAGACATATGGAGTGCTTCATTGTTAAGGAGACGGATAAAAATGGAAAGAAACAGGTTATTGTAGGTTATTCTAAGAATCAGATACTCATTTGATGTTCATTGACATTACTGGGATACTGACCCTACTAAATTTATCTTACTAAGAGGCTGGATTTTAAAAAGACTTAACTATATATATATAGCACAAGGGCAAATTAAGTTCTAAAAAATTTTATGTAGTTATTTAGTCAGAACTAGTCAGGAAGACTAAAAGACTAAGGTCTTACATTTAGTTCCTCAACTTACCATATTGTTGAATAGTAATTGTGAAATATGAAAATACTTTGGAAAGTCAGACAAGGTATGTATGCCTTTTGAAGTTTGAACAGTTGCTTTGTAAATACGATTGAATTAGTTGTCCCAGTTAATCTGACACGTGGTATAATTAATAATAGTTAACACATAGCTCTTTATTACACATATCGAGTACTTTACAGGGGATTAAAATACAGCAAAATAGGCTAATTTCGCTAAATTCAAACACCTAGTAAAGAATCAAAGTCAGAGTCTCTATTCTTAATCACTATACTGCAACACTTCTCAAGACTTCATGTAAGGAAGAATAGTTGTTGAAGAAACATCTAGCCAGAGATTAGAGTCAGTTATAGGAACAGGGCTTGTTCTGAGCATATAGTTGGAATTGGAGGGAAGTGAGAGGGTGCTAGAGGGTTTGAATACAGAACTGGAAGATAATAGTGTTAACTGGGATGGCAAAACTGTCATGAGGCCAGATTTATAGATGGCCTTGGAAGGTTTCAGGACTGAGAGCAGGTTAGATGCAAACACATCATCCCTACCCGAGAACTAGGAATATTTATAAGAGAAGCAAGGCATTACCTCTCTGTTGAATATAAAAGAATTTGAGAGACCCCCGGAGGTCCAGCCATTAAACTCCACATTTCCACTATAGGGGGTGTGGGTTCGATCCCTGGTCAGGGAACTAGATCCCACAAGAAGTTTTAACTTTATTATTTACTGAAAAGATAACACGTTTGTATAGTGCTTAACTGCTTCGAGGATGATTTCACATCAAAAAGCGAACTTCAGAACACTTGGGATTATTATTACCTGCATTCTATAAATGAGTGTTCAGATTGTACCTTGACCCTAAGTGGGAAGCTGCTATAAATTGGGAAGACATACCAGGTCTTCCCTGATAGCTCAGTTGGTAAACAATCCGCTTGCAATGCAGGAAACCCTGGTTCAATTCCTGGGTCGGGAAGATCTGCTGGAGAAGGGATAGGCTACCCACTCCAGTATTCTTGGGCTTCCCTTGTGGCGCAGCTGGTAAAGAATCCACCTGCAATGCGAGAAACCTGAGTTTGATCCCTGGATTGGGAAGATCCCCTGGAGAAGGGAAAGGCTACCCACTCCAGTATTCTGGCCTGGAGAATTCCATGGACTGTATAGTCCATTGGGTCGCAAAGAGTCGGACACAACTGAGCGACTTTCACTATGTCCACCTAAAAATATAATGGTGTAAAACAACAGTTTATTATTTTTCATGGTTTGATTGGTTAAATGAGCGCAGTTGGAAATACCTCATATGGTTACAGTGAGATGGCAGCTGGGAATGGAGTAGTTTAGAGACTCAACTGAGCTGGATGTTGAAGATGATTAATAGTCTGGCTAGAAGTTAATGCTGGCCATTCCCTAGGAACTGTCGGGGCTGTCAGCTAATACACCTAAACATATCTTTCCATGCCTTGAGCTTTGCTCAAATGGTTGCATTGCATAATGCAGGAAGCAGAAGTCACTAGGCCAGTTAGTGTTGATTGAGGGAATTCCCTGGCGGTTCAGTGGTTAGAACTTGGTGCTTTCACTGTGGTGGCCCAGGTTCAATCCCTGGTGGGGAATTAAGATCCCACAGCCTTGCAGTGTGGCAAAAATAAAGAATGTTGACTGGAACTAGCACTCATGACTTCCATTGTTTCCTACTGACTGAAGTCGTCACAGGGACCACCTAGATACCAGGGAGTGCTGAGGTAGATTCTGTCTCTTGAAGGATTGGTGAGGTCACTGCAGAAGGGCATGGGAAAGGACTTCCCTGGTGGTCCAGTGGTTAAAAATGCATCTTCTAATGCAGGGAATGTGCGTTCAGTCCCTGGTTGGGGACCTAACATCCCACATGCTGCGGGTCAGCTAAGCCCATGTGCCACAACTACTGAGCCCACTTCTTCCACAACAGGAGAAGCCCCTTGCACACCACAACTAGAGAAAGCCCATGTGCCAAAAATGAAGACCCAGTGCAGACAAAAATTTTCTTAAAAAGAGCATGGAGAATGGTTGCATTCACCTTTGAAAAATTCAGTCTGCCACAGTGACAAAACAGTCTCAGAAGTTGTTCAAAAAACACAAACATTTTAGATTGCCTGTTACATATCATGAGCTTTCACAATCCTAAAACCAATCATGAAGTGTAGTTAGTGGGTGGTACTATGCTTATTTTAAACCAAGTTCTTCAGACTTTAGATCCAGTATGCCTGCAGGAAGACATTTTCACTTCAATGAAATATTTATCAAGTGCCTACTTGATGATAGGCACTGTGGCAGAGAAGCTAGAGACACAAAGATGAACAAGATCTGGTTTCTACTTTCAGAGGGCTCAGACATCAGTAAGGAAAGGGAAAAAAAAAAAAATACAATGTGATAGCAACTGTTCTAAATTGTTCTTGGCAAGGTGGGAGAAAACTTGAAAGTGGAGCTGGACCATTAAAGATGAGTAGAACTTTGCCAGGAAAACAGGAATAGGAAGGTATTATGTTTAGGAGAGATGGGAGTATATGAAAGATACCAGTTCTGGTTGATGTGAAATAACTTGAGACAAACATCTAGAAATGGTGGATAAACTTGAGGTGTTCCCCCCCCTTTAATGCACAGCTGAGCTTCTAAGAAAGTGACACAAAAGATGCAAAGCAGTTGAAAACTAGAGCAGAAGGCAAAACACCTGGCAATTACTGAAGGAATAAAGACTTGGGTTTTAATACTGACAAGAAATAAGACTGTGGCCCCATGCAGGAAGCTGAACTGAGACCTTGAGTTAAAGCAGCAGCAAAAGGAGGGAACTATGAAAAATCCACGCAGTTGGCAAAAGGAGAAAGCAAAGATGTTTGAATGCTTGGGCTTGTGAGGTTAGGATGCTCTTATTCTCAAATTCTGGGCTCACACTTCATGTAAATTTGAGAACCTAAATGCATACTTCCTTTGTGGTCTGGGAAACATCACAACCACCAACCCCATCCCCAGGTAAGAACTTGCAGGAAAATTGATCTCAGATTAATTATCTCTGGGCCTGTTTTGGGAAGACCTGTACATGATGATGCAGACAGTGCTGGAGTTCTTACTAAGACACTACCACCAACACCCCCCACCAAATAGAAAAGGTCCAAAAGATTATCTCAAGCCTGCAGCACATACAACTAACAAAATACAAGTATCCAGAGTGTATATAATTAAAGAAATGACAAGGACAACCCAATAGGAAGAAAAGGAGAGAGGGGAGGGAACAAAGGATATGAATAGGTAATTCCTAGAGAGTGAATATGCCAGTGGATAATCACTAAAAAGGTGATCAACCTTACTATAAATCAACGATATGTAAAATGAATAGAATCCACTTTACACCAACAGAATGAAGAAACGTTGCCAGTGTGAGTAACACTGACATAACTTTTGGAAAAGCAACTTAATAACTAGTAAAGCTAAGTATCTTGTAGAAACTAGAACAAGGAAATTAATCGCATTGCTGTTTATAAGTGGGGGAAAAGTGGAAAAAGATCAGTGATTTTTCCACTAGAGAAATGGGATAAATTAATCTACTCATGTAATTGGAATATTATACAACAATTAAAATGAAGAGCTAAGTTTTCCTGTTAGTATGGATGTGTAGTCCAAACCAGTTGGACATATATATATTTATGTATGAATTTTCAAAAATGTTACAGGGAATTGTTTCATGTGGTTTTGGAGTCTGAGAAATCTCAGGATCTAGTCAGTAAGCTAGAGATTCAAGAAGGCTATAGTTGATGGTATAGTTCCAATCTGAGTCCAAAAGCCTGAAAACTAGGAAAACTGGTGGGGAAAGCTGCAGTCCAAGTCCATAGGCAGGGGAAGACAAATGTTCAGCTCAAAGACAGTCAAGTAGAAAGACGGCCCTCTTACTCTACCTTTTAAAAACATTAAAGGGACTTCCCTGGTGATCCAGTGGCCAAGACTCTGCACTCTCAATGCAGGGGACCTGGGTTTGATCCCTGGTCAGGGAACTAGATCCCACATGCCACAGCTAAAGACTGAAGATCCCACATGCTGTAACTAAGACCTGGTCAGTCAAATAAATATTTTTTAATTAAAAAAATTAAAGTGTTACTGATTTATGATAGTTTGACATATTTTTTTAAAAATTCCACATATAAGTGATAACATAGAGTATTTGTGTTATTTCACTAAGCTTAATACCCTCCAAGTCCATCTGTGCTGTTGCAATTGGCAAATTTTCATTCTTCTCTTTGGCTGAGTAATATTCCATTTTTTGTGTGTATGTGTGTATAATATATCTTCTTTATCTATTCATCTGTTGATGGACACACTGATTGCTTCCATATCTTGCCTATTATAAATAGTGCTGCTATGAACACTGGGGTACATGTTATCTTTTAAAATTAGTGTTTTCATTTTCCTCAGGTTTATACCAAAGAGGAGAATCACTGGATCATATGGTAGTTCCATTTTTAGTTTATTGAGGAACCTCCAATACCGTTTTCCATAATAGCTGCACCAGTTGACATTCCCACCAACAGTGTACTGGGGTTCCCTTTTCTCCACATCCTTGCCAACGTTTATTTGTGGTCTTTTTGACAGTAGCCATTCTGATAGGTGTGAGGTAATATCTCATTGTAGTTTTGATTTGCATTTCCCTTAATGATTAGCAGTGTTGAGCATCATGTGCCTTTTGGGCATCTGGGTATCTTCTTTGGAAAAATGTCTATTCAGGTCTTCTGTTCATTGGGTTGTTTTTTTATGTTGAGTTGTATGAGCTTGTTGTTGTTCAGTTGCTAAGTTGTGTCTGACTCTGTGACCCCATGGACTGTAGCCTGCCAAACTCCTCTGTCTGTGGATTCTCCAGGCAAGAATACTGGAGTGAATTGCCATTTCCTGCAGTGGATCTTCCCGGACTGGGGATCAAACCTGTGTCTCCTGCACTGGAAGGCAGATTCTTGACTTGACCACTGAGCCACCAGGGAAGCCTTGTATGAGCTTACTTTACCTTTTCTATTTAGGCTGTGAATGGATTGGATAAGACCCAACCACACTGGGGAGGGCAATTGCTTTATTCAGTCTACAGACTCAAATATCAATGTCATCCAGAAACACCCTCTCAGATGCACCAGGAATACTCTAACCAACTGGCCGGATCTTCTGTGGCCAACTCGACACATAAAATTAACCTTTGCAAAGGATAAATATCAGAAGCATAATGTTGAGTGAAAAAGGCAAGCTGCAAAAATATATATATGTGTGTGTGTCCCATCTGATGCAAAGTTACATTACTTATTTAACCCCAAAATATATTTAGGGTATTTCTGTAGTAAACATACAGAAACATACAAGGATGGATACTGCTTATCTTTATAGAGGAAGAGTATGCATTTCATATGAAATTTTATTTTTGGTGGTCTTCAATAAGTTTGGAATAATTCATAATTTTAAAAAGCTTTTCCAATGTAAAAACAAGTATGTGGCATTTTCAGGGAACTCTAATCTGTTGGAGTTGGAACCAAAGTAGCAAGAGATGAAAATAAGAAGGTGGCTTGGGACCAGATTGTGAAGAACCTTGACTATCAGGCTAGAGTTAAATTTTAACTGGTAGATCATGGGAGGCACAAAGTTTTAAGCAGCAAGAGGAGTTTTCTAAAACCAGTTGTAGAGAGGGTTATCCTAGGACTTAGGACCTGACCTTAAAGAGGTAAAGGAAATGGCTTTTTTAAAAGGGGGCCTATGAATTGGCATAGGTCTATACGTGGTAAGGTTATCTGTACCACCTTCACCTCCGCCATCGGCATACAATTCTGTTTTTCCTTTTAGCTCAGTAAGGTCTCTTGTAAGGCAGGCCTCATCAGGAAGAGTTTAGCCATAAGCCCTAGGCCTATAAAAGTAGATTAGGAATCTACCTTCACTCAACTGGCTTCTATGAAAGATGTTTAGGAAACAATATGAAACTTTCTAGCAATAACATGACTTTCTTTGCTAGTAATAATTTATTATAAGGAATTGTGGCTTGCACAAGTATGGATGTATTCCTTGTGGCTCTTAGTATGGCTGTTTTCTCCCTACAGCAGCATTCCCAGGACAAGCTGTAGCTCTGCTACCAAAGCTGATCCTAACACAGAGTGGGGAGAGCTGTGGGGTCCCAAGCTCTGCCCATTAGTCCTTCTCTCCTGAGGCTTTGGCCTCTGAATAGTTGAAGAGACCAGAGAAAAGATAATTCAATCAACATATATTTCTTTATGTACACGTAAACACATTGAAAATGGTAATAGGAACAAACCAAACTCTTAACACAGGTAATTTCTGAGTAGGGAAATAGGAAGGGTGTTGGGTGAGGGGCGGAGGGATAATTATTTGTCTATATTTGAAAATATGTTACATTGAAGATATATTCATGTACCTTAGGAAACTTCAAAACTAGTACATATGATACAAATGAACACTTTTTTCCCCTTAAACAAAAAACCTGTTGAAGCAAGTGTGGCAATATAAGTCAGTTAAAACTGAGGAATAAGTATATAAGTGTTATTTCTAAGTTCCTTCAGCTTTCATATGTTTATAACTCAAAAAATATTTTTATTATAAAAATCAGATATGCTCATTGTAAAAAATGCAACTAATTAAGTACCTGACCTCTCCTTTCATCCTAATAATTATTAACAGTTTGGTATAGTCTTCTGGGACCACTTATCAGATAACCAAGTGTATACAAATGTGTTTCTTTTAAAACAAAGATAAGAGATTATACCATACATATTTTGCTGGTTTTTACTTAATAACATTCCATTTTATGAGTATACCATTATTTGTTAACTAATTCCTGAGCTTATTTAAGTTTCTTTACTATTAACATAATACTGCAGATAATACCTTTGAATCAATATATCATACAGTTGTGTGGCTAGAGTCCTAGCACAGAAATAACTAGGTAAGAAGATATAGACACTTAATATTTTTGATTGGAAAAGAGTATACAAACTTGTATTTCCATTCATTAACAAAAGATTTCCTTGTATTATTTAAATATTAAAAGTGCTATGAAAGGGTTGGTTGCTTGGGAGTGCAAAAGAGGTCTTAAATATCATGATAGGGAATTTGACCTTGACCCAGTAGCCAGCGGTTTTCATCTCTATTTTTAAAGCCCATTACCTTTTTTTTTCCTTGCGCAGGCATTTAAGGGCATGTTTCCTGACATGACCTTGGGCTGTATCCTGAAGTTTTGAATGAAATATTGTTTTATTGCTTTTAAAGAAGGTAAAAATCTTCAGTTTTGTTTTTTCCCTTTGATTTGAAGGTTTCCCAGGAATATTTCATTTCTAAGTAGTTGAGGTTATCGTGTATTTATAATTTTATTGGATGTGATCAGAGAATACGACTATAAAATTTCTACTTTTAAATTATTTTTAAAAATTTTTGAGTAGGTAAATAATCAGTGTTTATAAGTATTCTATAGATACAGAAAATCATCTATTGTGTATTTATTATGTATACACATACTTGTGTACCAGGTTTGTTGTGTTATTCATTTGTTCTGTTTTTATTCCTCCAGTGCTGTTCAGTTCTGAACAAAGTATGATACAGACTCTCACTATAACTGTATTTTTATCCTGTTCTCCCTGTATTCCTAAGAATTTTTCCTTTAGTTTCTTAGTTGCAGACAAATTTATGATAACCACTCTTCTTCATAATTTATGTTTTTTTATATTACCAAATGATCTATTTATTCCATTTAGTGTTTTTTAACTTTTCTTAATATTACCACTATTGCTTTACATTGGTTTGCATTTGTCTGATATGTCTTACCCATCTGTTTTCAACTTCTCTGTATTAGTGAGTATGTGTATTGGAAACTATATATATTTTGGATTTGCCTTTTTAGCCCAAATCTGTTAGATTTTGTCTTTTAATGAGAGAATCCAGTCCATTGATACTTAGTGTAATAACCAATGAACTTAATTATATTCCTTCATCTTAATTTGACGCACATAAGTATTCACCAACTCCCAAAGTTCACTCAAACTCACATCCGTCAAGTCGGTGATGCCATCCAGCCATCTCATCCTCTGTCGTCCCCTTCTCCTCCTGCCCCCAATCCCTCCCAGCATCAGAGTCTTTTCCAATGAGTCAGCTCTTCGCATGAGGTGGCCAGAGTACTGGACTTTCAGCTTTAGCATCATTCCTTCCAAAGAACACCCAGGACTGATTTCCTTTAGAATGGACTGGTTGGATCTCCTTGCAGTCCAAGGGACTCTCAAGAGTCTTCTCAAACACCA
This sequence comes from Oryx dammah, assembly GCF_014754425.2. NCBI lineage: Eukaryota > Metazoa > Chordata > Mammalia > Artiodactyla > Bovidae > Oryx > Oryx dammah. The sequence continues at coordinate 87,495,599 of NW_024070213.1, read as the reverse complement.
TAGTTCAAAAGCATCAGTTCTTTGGCACCCAGCTTTCTTCACAGTCCAACTGTCACATCCATACATGACCACTGGAAAAACCATAGCCTTGACTAGACGGACCTTTGTTGGCAAAGTAATGTCTCCACTTTTTAATATACTATCTAGATTGGTCATAACTTTCCTTCCAAGGAGTAAGCGTCTTTTAATTTCATGGCCACAAGTTCATGGGGTTTTCAAAGCAAGAATACTTAAGTGGTTTGCCATTCCCTTCTCCAGTGGACCACATTCTGTAGACCTCTCCAACACGACCTGCCCATCTTGGGTGGCCCCACACAGCATAGCTTAGTTTGATTGAGTTAGACAAGGCTGTGGTCCGTGTGATCAGATTGGCTAGTTTTCTGTGATTATGGTTTCACTGTGTCTGCCCTCTGATGCCCTCTCGCAACACCTACCGTCTTACTTGGGTTTCTCCTCCTTGGACGTGGGGTATCTCTTCACAGCTGCTCCAGCAAAGTGCAGCCGCTGCTCCTTACCTCAGGCTCAGGGTAGCTCCTCTCGGCTGCCGCCTCTGACCTCAGGCGCGGGGTAGCTCCTCTTGGCCGCCGCCCCTGACCTCGGGCGCAGGGTAGTAAATACCAAACAATTGCTTGAAATTAGGTTTTGACAAGCTGTATTTGAAAAGACAGTAGGTACTCCAAGTGAAAATGAGGCAGGAGAGGACTGAACCTAGGCAGGAAATAAGACTGGACAGATATATATTGGCATACTATATACTGCTACTCTACTAGAATTCTCCAGAGAAACAAAACTAATACATTAGAGAGAGAATAAGAGTGAGAGTAAGATTTATTTCAAGGAATTGGCTAATACAATTGTAGGGACTGGTAAGTCTGAGATCTGTAGAACAGGCTAGCAGGCTGAAAATCCAGGTGAGAGTTGATGTTACAGTCTTAAGATCCACAGGCTGGAAACTCAAGTCGGGTTTATATCCTACAGACTTGATGCAGAATTCCTTAAGAACTCTGTCCTAGCTCCTAGGGCCTGAGCTGACTGGGTGTGGTAAGATCCACAGGCTGGAAATTCAGGTAGGGTTTATATCCTACAGACTTGATGCAGAATTCCTTCTTTAGGAACTCTGTCTTTGCTCTTAGGGCCTCAGATGATTGGGTAAGTCCCATCCAGATTATGGAGGACAATCTGCTTTACTCCAAGTTGGCTAATATGTTAATTACATCTAAAAAATACCTTCATAGCAACATCCAGATTGATGTTTCACAAAACAACTAGGCACCCCAGCCTAGCCAAGTTGAAATGAATTGAACCATCACCCAGTACCATAGCAAATGTCAACCAAATATGAATGGATTATTTCTAAACCATCTACTTTGTATAACAAATATTTGTAACATTCAGTTTACTATCCTTAAATGCAATTAACATTTAACTTAGCACATGGAATTTTTAAAAATCAGCATAATATCCTATAGTAATATAAAGAAAACTTTTAAAAAAGAATTTATAATAAAATTATTTCCATACATAAATATTGGGCATAGTTATACTAGCACTCAGATGCTTGCACTTTTGTACATTCACCATGATGAATTTAAGGGCTACAAATGGAGACTGATACTATTGTGTTTTATCAGAGAACCAAATGCCAGGAACAGGCTCTGCCATCAGTGAAATGTTTTGTTTTTTTTAATGGTGAACAAAAGTTCTAAATAAAACAAATACTGTACAATCTCCCCTTCATTTATACAGTAGTTGCATACCTAGAGAATTCAGAGTATACCAAAAACTGTATCAAAAATACTTTGTGTGAGGTTATATGCTCAGCTAATTATAAATTGTTTTTTCACTTAAATATTTATGGGGACATTTGATAGCTGTGTAGGACTTGGGACACTTTGTTGTGCAAGACTATCCCAGGCACTGTAAGAAGTCTAGTATCCTTGGCCTCCACCTACCAAATGCCAGAGATGCTTCCCAATCATTGCGACAATCAAAACACTTTCACCTCCGTCGTGGGTGTGTATGTGTGTGTGTGTTTGGCAGGGGAGTGCCACTTCTGCTGAGAACCCCTGTAGTAAATAATAGGAAGCTATCAAAAGTATTTTTCTCCCCTCAACTTCTTGAGAAACTGGAATAAAAAGAGAAAAGCATGTTACATGCTCTCATATTTCCAATTCCCAGAATTAATACCTCTAACATTTTGTCTTACTTCAAATCTTATTTGTAAAAGAAAAAAATTAATAGACCTGTGATGTGATATAATATATATTTGGTCTTAGTCCCAGGTTCTTCGCACAGAGCCTCTAAGACCTTTGGGAATCTGCAGAGTGATGTGTCTTTATTTGCTAATGGTGGTGAGGCCCTAGATAATTTCAGGATGGAAGCTGGTTGCCAGAGGAAACAGACAAGACAGATTAGAAGGCTCGAACTTTCAGCCCTACTCTTTTGATCTCCTGGGAGGGGAGAGCTGCTAGGAACTGAGTTAATCTTCAGATGACTAATGATTCAACCATGCTTATATAATGGAACCTCCATTAAAACTCTTTAACAGTGGGGTTCAGAGAGCTCCTGGATTGAACACACTGAGGTGCTGATAGGGTGCTGTGCCCTAGGCATCTCTCCCATTTAGCTGTTCCTGAGTGGTATCTTTTATAATAAACTGGTAATTATAGTTTCTCTGAGCTCAGTTATATAAGTCATCATAGCAAACTGTCAAGCCTGAGCAGGAGTCGTGGGAATGGATCTATAGCTGTCAGACAAAAGTGGGTAATCTGGAGACCCACTACTTGTGAATATTAGCTCAAGTTGGGGGTAGTCTTCTGGGATTGAGGCCCTTAATCCGTGGTGTCTGTGTTAACTCCAGGTAACTTAGCGGCAGAATTGAACTAAGGACATAGTGTCTGGTGAGTTGGAACATTGTTTGGTGTGGGAAAAACATATCTGGTGTTCGAAGTTTTGTGAACAGAGGAAACAGTTTCCATCTAAGGCCCCCTTCAGCTTCTACCCTGTTCCACCTTACCTCATCCCCAATATAATGACTACTGTTGTCCTTGCAATCCACTTTCTATACTTTTACAACCACCTGTGTATCCATAACAACAGAGACTGTGGGGTTCCTCATGGGTTTGTGATGTATCTTCTCATATTCAATTTCTCATATATAGATATAGATATTGATCTGTGTCTATTTTTCTATGCCATTGGTCTGTTTCTCTGCTCTTGTACTAATACAACACTTAATTACTATTAGCTTTCTATAGTGTCTTGGAGTCTGGTAGCCCCAACCCATCTTCTTTCTTTTCAAAATTGTCTCAGCTATCTGCTTTTAAAGATTTTTTTTTTAAGAGAAAAAATGGTGTCTTCTATAGATATTTGGCCCAGCGTGGGAGGGTGAAGGGTCAGAGAAACCTTTTTGGAAAAAGGATACAGTAAGATGGAGAGGAGGTTCCATTTAAAGAGAAAGCACGAACAAGCATGGAGACAAGAAACAATGTGCAACCACACAAAGGGTTTGATGCTACGAGAACACAAAGGGTTTGATGCTACGAGAACACAAAGGGTGAGGTAGGAACATAAAGGTGGGTCAAATCTGAAGGACCTGAGGATGCACCATACTAAGGAGTTTGGATTTGACCATATAGGTGAGGGCTTCTTTAACTCACTTGGCTGCGCTGGGTCTCAGTTGTGGCATGCAAGATCTTCAATCTCTGTTGCAGTTATGTGGGATCTTTAGTCGTAGCATAAGGGAATCTAGTTCCCTGACCATGGATCGAACCTGGGCCCCCTGCATTGGGAGCGTGGAGTCTTAGCCACTGGACTACCAGGGAAGTCCCTGGGTCAGCGATTCTTAACCTGATGTCTATGGCTGAGCTTCAAAGGGAATCTGAAGCAGGAGAATGCCATGGTCTCCTTTTGTTGCCAATATAGATCTAATTATCAGATAACAATGCAGCAAATCTGATGAGGTCAAGATTGGAACTGTGAACTAAAAGTCTTCTGCAAAAGTGTAAGCAAGAAATGACAAGGGTAGAACTGACCAAATGGATGTTTAAATGGTAAAAATTAGTAAGACAATTACTTGGTTGGCAGTAGGATACAGGGAATAATGTAATAAGACCCCTATATTCCTGACGTAGATGATAGTGAAAGTAAAGGGGAAAAAACACGAATAGATCCTGGAGATACGAAGAAGTGCTTAGTTTTGGACATGTCACGTAAAAGAGGACTATAGATTCGAGTGGATATAGCAAGCAACTGGTTGTATCTGAAGCTCAAAAGGTCAGCCTGGAAGATGCAGGTGTGGAGGTCAGCAGCAGGTGTGAATAGCTGACACTTACTGTTTGTCATGTACCAGAGTATTAAACTTAATATGAATTCTCTCATTCAAACCAGTCTTTTAAATTAGGAACTACCACTTAAGCAAGCATATCTACTAAGGAGGAAGAGGGTGAATTAGATAACTAAGGGAACAAGGTCTGGGGCTAAGGGTGAGGCTGGAGGCAGGGGCGCTATTAAGAGGATTGGCTCTGGCCACAGGCTGGACAGGGACGCTGATTCGGCCAAAAAGGAGCAGATGGGAAGAAAAGAGAAGGAATCCACAGAGTTAAAGTCTTCAAGTTTTAAAACAGTGAAAATAAGAATATAAGAAAGCTCAGAAAGGACTAGTTTTATTGCAAGTGGCATTGGGGAGCTGAGAACCATGATCCTACTATACAGGCAAGTGAGAAGGCAGTGAAGTCCTTCATTAGCATGTCCAGAAAGGATGAGAGGAAAAGGGTTGAGGATAGGAAAGTTGAGTTTTAAAATCCTGGAACAGGGCTTTCAGGTGATAGGTTTAGGAATAGAGAGACAAAGGTCAGAGCAGTGTGTACATGAGAGCAGAGGACAGGTGTCCACAGGGGTTATTTGGGCAATTACCGAGAATGACATGAACAAGCAAGTCTCAAAGCTCAAAATGAAATGCCAAGTCTCTCTTCATAGTTGGGTTTTACCTCAAATGCTGTTTTCATACCCTCTTTGCAAGAAGATAACTTGAACCTGATGCTTATACCCACTGTCCCTAAGGAGATAGACCGCAATACTATAGGCTGCCCAAAAGTCCTTCACATTTTAAGAACTATCCCTCTTCTACTTTATGCAATTTTGATACAGCCACTAAACAGGAGCCTCTGCCTCCTTTGACATGTGTGGCCATGCTGACCACAGAACCCCATTACTTGGACATAATAACTGGTCCAGAAATGGCCCCTGACCAAAAAAGAGCTTTGGTCTTTACAGAGTCTTCTCAGGGGATTTATACAGGTGCTGGGGCAATCTTTTCATTGAGATCATGAGAGTTGAGATTACTACCCCTAGAACTACTTAACAGGCAGAGCAATGGCAATCCACTCCAGCACTCTTGCCTGGAAAATCCCACGGATGGAGGAGCCTGATAGGCTACAGTCCATGGGGTCGCAAAGAGTCGGACACAACTGAGACTTCACCATCACTTTCACTTTCAAGATATGGAACTCTTCAATCTGTGACTAGAAAATGGGTAGTCAAGGCTCCACCTGTGGTCCACACCCTATTCAAGTAAACAAAAGCACCAAGACACAGATATGGCAAAGTATTTAATGGCTATAGGTGTGCCTCACCCTCCCATTCCTGCTTTGATTCGAAACCCTCTCCAAACTGGCTGTACCAGAGAAAACATGGGCATTTTCCAGAGTTCGAAAGCCAGTAAGGCCTTGGTCCTCTTGACTCAGAAATGATTGCAGGTGCAGTCTTTCCACAGCATGCCTCAGGCCTCTCTGCTCAAGGAAAAAAGCCCCACAATTCTATAGGGCTCCTGAGGTCTTCTGTTCTTCTGCAGCCTGGCGCTGGGAGCTGCGCCGCTGGAAATAGTGGTAGGCTCGGACACTGCAGAGGTAGCCCCCATACACAGTGAGGAGCATCATGGAGGTGGAGAACGTCTTGTAGCCAATGTCAGCTAGTTGCTTGGCAGTTGGCATGTTGTCCCCTATAAAGACAGACTGGATTTAGACCCAAGGATAAGGCCTCATCTGCCAAGCCCCCTCCCCTGCTTATCTGGTACTCTATTCTGAATAGCTGCTACTCACATGCAGAGTTTGGTAGCTCAGCTGGTAAAGAATCCACCTGCAATGCAAGAGACCCCGGTTCAATTCCTGGGTTGGGAAGATCCCCTGGAGAAGGGATAGGCTACTCACTCCAGTATTCTCAGGCTTCCCTGGTGGCTCAGCTGGTAAAGAATCTGCCTGCAATGCGGGAGACCTGGGTTCAATCCCTGGGTTGGGAAGATCGCGTGGAGGAGGGCATGACAATCCAGTATCCCTGCCTAGAGAAGCCCCGTGGACAGAAAAGCCTGACAGGTTAGTCCATGGGGTCACAAAGAATAGGACATGACTGAGCAACTAAGCACAGCACATGCGGGAAGATAATTAAGATTCAAAAGGGCAAGTAAAGTCTGCATACAAGGTACAGAAACACAGCTCAAACCAGGTGCATATGAATGACATCACAGCTAACACCTGACCCTCCATGTTTATGGAATGAAGTGATTGGTATAGACCACCTAGAAATGTTCTTAATTGGTGCATTACTTTAGGCACACATCAGTTTTTCTGGCCAGTAAGGAATTAATGGAAATAGCCAGAGATTAAATATTAGCAGTATATTATTCTGTCAAGGAGGATCAAATAGGAACTTTCTGGGCAATATCCAATTTGTTTTCCCATAAAATCATCTTATTTATGGCTCAGGTTCCCAGGTTGGTCTTCAAGCATCTGTTTAAGCCACAGTATCCTTGAAATAGTGCCAATAGTATGTTTATATTGTTTCAATTAGACATAACCTACAGCATTAATTCTAAGTTTCAAACATAAAACCAAGAACCTATCCCAAGGGCTAAAAAGAAACTTACTGAGGCCCCAGCAAATTTTTAACTCACATTTGCTTGAGATAAATTACTTCTAATTTAAGTGTTCCCTGGGTATTCTGAGCTAGGAAACAAGAGAAAGTTTAGAATGAGAATCTCTCATCTGGAACAAAATGTTCCTCAATCTGGGACTCTGAGGAGAGAATTAAAAATCTAACTGCAGTTAGTAAGAATAGGTTTCTTTAAAGAATTTGAAAGGAGAGAAGTGCAGAATTAGCTGGTTGAGGGGATCTTGAGTAGGGTAAGATGTCTAATGACTGCCTTTGAGCCAGTTCTTGAGGGTGGATCCCAATGCTGAGCTGAGGCACAGCTTCCTTGAATCATAATTCCAAGTGGCTACTGAAAGTAACATTAAATAATGTCAGAGGAAGAAAACCAAATGGCACAGGGGCAAGATAAGAAAGAGCTGTTTTCAAGTTATTTGAAGTTTGAAAGGCCTCTAAGCTATGAGATAGAAACACACACACACATACAGCAGGACACTAAGGTAATAAGTGAAAGTGTGAAACTGAAGTCGCTCAGTCGTGCTGACTCTTTGCAACCTGTGGACTGTAGCCCACCAAGCTCCTCCATCCATGGGATTCTCCAGGCAAGAATACTGGAGTGGGGTGCCATTTCCTTCTCCAAGAATACCAGAGTGGACTGCCATTCCCTTCTCCAGAGGAACTTCCTGACCCAGGGATCGAACCCTGGTCTAGTGCATCACAGGCAGATTCTTTACCATTTGAGCTACAGGCAAGTCCTACTAAGGTAATAAGCTCCTAGCAAAGAGACTCGGCAGCCTTCAAACTTCGCCTAACTTATTCTTTCTCATCCTACCCCCCATTAGCCTAGCCAGACGCTAACCACTTATAGGACCACCTCTTCTCAGAGCTGGAGGAAGAAGGCTGGAAACAGGATGGTAGATCTTGCCTAGAAGAGTGATAGAAGATCTATTGATGAAAATTTTCTAGAATCTCTTCTGTCTAATCCAACCTGAGATTTCTATTTTCAAATTAACAAAAACTCTTTTCAGACCCTGAGCTAAAGCAGGGCAGCAGAAAAGGAGAACACAGATGAAGAAATTATTCTGGAAGTAGAACAAGGCTTATTAACTGGATGGGCTAGGGCAAAGTTGATGTATCTACAAGTTAACAACTGAGGAAACTTTATGGAGTGGGATACTGTTAATAGAAAAGAGAAGAAACAGGTGTGTCTATATGTGTGTATGGGGATGTTGGTGGTGGCAGGAAGCGTCAGCCAAGATCATGAATTGGACATGTTCAAGTTAAGATGCTTAATGCAAAATTCATGTGATGATGTCTGTTAGGCACATGGATATGCAAATATGGAACAAATCCTGGGAAAGAGGCTAGGCTACAGATACATACGGAAATAACAAGTGATACCAAATTAGAGGATAAAACCAAAGAGAGTGAAGTCAAGGGAACACCAGTTTGAAGAAAGAAAACAATTAGGGAAGGAAAACAGGTAGGAAATTCCAGAAACATGTGGAAAGCTCTTTCATTTAACCATGACAATGGTTGAAAATCACTGCTATCAAGTTACTGCCACTAACAGAGGTATGCTTTATCTTTCGGGTGTACTGGGCCAGAATGAAAAAGGCCCATGAACCCCAACATGTCTATGCATTTTTCTAGGATAGAGAGAAACATGATTAGAAGGATCATAACCCCCTTTCACCCCAAAGATAAGAACCGATACTGTGATTTGCTGGTTAAGGGAATGGCAATGAGAGAGTAGCGGCTTTTGAAGGTAACACAAGGTCAAGTAAATTCTAGTTTTGTTTTGCTTACTGATAAGGAGACCTGAATGTTTTCAGAGAAGAAGCTGAATTCAGCCACTCAGTCAGATCCTACTCTTTGCGACCCCACAGACTGCAGCACACCAGCCTTCCCTGTCCATCACCAACTCCCAGAGAAGAAAAGAAGAAACTGGTGGCTAAACTGAGTGAGGTGGGTGGGATGGAATAAGATTTAGGATGGCCCAGAAAAAGAGGACATTAGAAGTCCAAGTAGAAGGATTAATCTTGAAAATGAAAAATTTTGAGGTTAGCAGGAGAACCTTCTCATCTATGGGGCATCAGGTTTCTCAGTAAAGCTCAAGGGTCTGTTACAGGGTTAGACTGGTTTCAGAGTAACAACAACAACAAAAAAAAACCACCACCAAGAACCATAATGAAAAATGACACAGGGGTGTAATCTATAAAAACGTTTTCAGACTGTGGCTCTATTTTTCTTTTTCTGCCCCCTGAACACGGGAGAACCTCAAAGCTCTGATCTCTCTCCTCTGGAAAACTCATTTCCTCAAATGGGTCCATCCACCTCAGCTTAGATTTACTCACTTATCTACCTTTCACTCGGGTTATGTATGAAGACTGCAGAGAAGGTGACTTCTGTCCCAAAGGAGTTTATGGTTTGATGGGGATAAGCTGTGCATCCCAAATTCTGTTAGCTAAAGTAGAAGACAGCGGTGACCGGAAGAAAAGAGGCATTTTGAGACTTCAGAGACAAAGCGAGGGCTCAAGAAAAGTTAGCAGAAAGGTGGAGAAGGGCGGGCAGCAGTCGTTAGAAGGATTGGGAGGATTTACGTCAGTGAAGAGGAAGGGAGACATATCCCAGGAATTGAAAGCAGCAAACGAGTGGAGCCAGTTAATCGATAAACAGGAACGGGTGCCTGGGAAAAGCTGCATTTCAGGGCACAGTGGACTACAAGATAAGAAAGGGCCAGAGTTACTAGAGTCAGAGCGTGGAGGACAAAACGCGCGGTGGAGTCAAGGCCTGACAGAAACCTACGGCCGCGAGGAGGATGCTGGGCTGGAGCAGCGCACGATACGCGGTAGACCTCAAGGACACCGAAGACTGGGCATGCGAGGATGCGGTAAGAAAGGCCGGCCCCAGCGGGCGCGCCGCAGCACACCGGCGGCCCGGGCTCCGGCCTGACTCAGGGCGTACCTGGATGCTGCCGCGGCCTCCTGTCCGACCGAGGCCTCCAGCCTGCGCGACCTCCGAGCGTAGCCGGAAGCGGCACCCAGGACCAGACGAGTAAGGGTAGTGGCCCAGGAACAACACTGAATGCTGAGGCGCTATTGGTGCCGAACACCATCCTTTCTCCCGCCCTCTGGCCCCGCTTACCCTCTAGAATTTGGCTCCTGACGAGGGTAGAGCCCTGCGCGTCGGACGCATCATAACCCCGCCCACAAGGGCGGGAGCCCGCGCCGGTCGCAGCTCTGATTGGTTGCCGCCTTTGAACTTCCGACTTCCGGGTCAGGCACCCTTGGTATGCATCCTCAGAAGAGTCTTCCTCTCGGAGAGGCCCGTTGATTTCTGGGGGTTGTAGTTGCGACCCAAGTTCTGGAACCAGAACTTTAGGATACTCAGTCACCAGAGAAAAGGCGATCTTTCTCTCCGAGAAAACCAGCCAATCCTCAGCCTGTGGCACAGTGACGTCTCCGGTAGCTAGGTAGGTTCTCTAGGAGTCAGCCCTCTGAAGGGGACTGTGCGCCCCCTACAGACTGGAGCTCCTCTCTTCCCCGCCACCGGCCCTAAGCCCAGCTCAGGTAGGAATCCGACCCACACCGCGAGGCCTGGGCCGCCCAGGACTGCGGCAGGTGTGGCCATGGGCACGGAGTGAACGCAAGGGTCGCATTTCCGTAATGTTTCTGTCCCATATGTGACTCCCCCGCTTGCAGGCGGCATGATATAGCCCCAGAGAAGCGCCCGGAAAGGATTGATGGGGAGGATGCCACTTGGGGAAAGCGGGACAACGTGGGCACCCTAGCAAGGGGCAGGGAGTGGCCGGGACAATCGAGGAAAGATTTCTTCCTTCCTTTTTCCTGTGGCATGAGTGAAAACATACGCATGTAGTGATGACCACTGCACATGCACCGCCACGTGCAGTTAAGCGTCCTTCCCCAACTTGTTTCTGGAAAAAACAAATCGGTTTTTGGATAGGCAAAAATTTTTTTTGGATAGGCAAGTAGGCCTGATTCAGAAGCCTCAGATTCAGTTAATGGTGGAGTGAACAAAAATAAGCAAAGGTTTCTGACTCTCCAAGAGTGTCACAGCTGCAGCCTAGGGAAGGAGCTGTCATTTTGCTCTGACTTTGACCTCCTGGAGAGGCAGTTTCTGGATCCAGTCAGCACCCGACCTGGGCCCAGCCTCAGTGCCTGACCCAGGAAGCTCTGCCCTTCACTGGTGAGGGTGACTCCTCTTCTCAAGCACCTGCCTGGTTTGTCCAGGAGTAAGGGAAGATTAACTTAATGCTGGCCAGAGCCACAGTGTGCCAGGCACTGCCACACAGGAAGTTGAGACCCTCTGCTGTACGTGACAGGAGCCCTCGGGCTCTATTTATAGCCAGGAGCTCAAGCTGCTGACCTGTGACATTCCCCTGCTGCCCTTCCAGCCTGGAGCAAGGCCACTGCAAAGCACAGACCTCTCCCTCCTCCTCTCACCCCAGGGGGTAGTGTGGTTTGACTGTTTTTCCACCTCCATGAGTTTCCCAGCTCCTGAGGTGCTAGAGAAGTCAATACTGCATGAGAAGGCCTTCAGGTGACAAAGGAGAGCTGACCTTGGAGTGTCAGGACCACCAAGATGGGGAACTGCTCGTCCTCCCTTACCCACTCTCTGGCCCTTTGGCCTCCAGGTACAGGTGCTGGGTAGCTGCCCTGGCTGCTCTAGGGGTAGCTGAGAATTGGGTATAGGGTTTAGGAGGAGGTAAGGATCCAAGATGTCTTGGGGAGACAGCAGCAGGAGGGACCCAGCTGACACCTCCCCCAACTAGAGCTCCCAAGAAGGGAGGCAGAGCAGTTTCAAAGGTCACAGGGAGCAGGGTGATCTGAGTTTGCTATGAAAAGGTGTAGCTCTGTCAGCAGATTAAGTTCCTCCTCCCCAAAGAGGGTACTGGTGGGGAGGGTGAGAGAGGCTTGGAAAGGTCACGCATGGTAGGGAGGAGCTGGCAAAGAACTAGGGACTGGGAAGTCCCGAGAGAGAATGACAAGCCCCAGGGCCAGAGATGCCAGCGTGGCAGCAACTCTGGTGCCAGGGCAGCCTGGGGGAGGGGGAAAGGGGAGATGACCAGAGCTTTCTGAGGACGCAGATGTTGCTAGGAGAAGCTAGAAGGCGGTTGTTTGAGATCTTTGTATTTTATGAACAAACACTGAGAGATCCATTGATGCCCTGTGGGGCCTGGCAGAGGTCAGAGCAAAGGGGTCCCTGGGGCCATGTCAGCTCAAAAGCCCAGACCCCTCCCTGCAGCCCTTGCCTCATCCCTCTTGTAGCTGAGGCATGGGGACAAGAATTCTGGTCTATGTGAGGCAGCACGAAGCAGCCCTTGCCTTGCCTCCCTTTCCCTCCCCTCCTCCCCCGACAGGCCCAAAGCAGGCCACTCTGGGGCTGATTCTGCCCCTCTCACAGGACAGGGAGAAAGCTCCCCATTTGGAGAGGAACTAGGCAACTCCATTTCTGGTGAGATGTGATGGCCGAGAGGTTGTGGGCTGCTTCAGGATCTCCAGGCAGGAACCCGGGCCCTCAGCCTCCTGTCACTCAGTGAAAAGCTGAGAAGACGCTGCTCTGTGGGGAGTCCCGGAGCTCCTGGTGGCCAGGCACCCCAAGCTTCTGCCTGTCTCCATTGATAAAGAGGCTGCCTGGCCTGGGCCTCAGGCCTGCTCACACATGTTCTGGATGATTCTGCAGGCAGTGGATGAATTCCCCCACTGGCAGGTTCTCGTAGCATACCTTGTACACAGCTGTGAACAGAGGGAACCTAGAATGGGGAAGGACAGAGCCAGCTTGGCCTCCAGACAAGCCCCCAATCCTCCACCCCTAACCCTCTACTCCCTGCTCTCCCGCCTTCAAACTCAAGCAGACCCTGGCTCTCAATTTGCAACTGCTGAGAAGTTGAATTTCCTAGCCCTGGGTTTTAGGATCAGGTTCTTATTGCCCTTCTCCCTATCATATTAGAACTTGCCTGCATGATTTCCTGGCATCAACTTCTGTTCCAACTTGGCAAGCCACTTAACCTCTCTGAGCCTCACTATCATCAGCTGTAAAAGGGAGTCAGTATAACAAAGTAGTGAAGAAGTGATTATGAGTTATGTGAAGGTGCTCAGTAAATGCCAGTTTCCTTCTTCCCAGGCTGCTCCTTTTATCAGGAGGCTTTACCTGACCAGTCATGAGCTGATCTTCTGAGCTTGTTTCGAACTCTCTTGCTCTATGATTCTTTCTCAAATCAACAGTGCTCTGCTCTGATCAGTTCATCACCCCCACTGTCTCTGTGCTCCCTGAAAAGAAGACTGTCCTTTTCCTCACACCTCACCACCCAGGACAGTATTCGCGGACAGAAGGGATGGCCTCAAATAAGTGGCTTAGACTGAGGATGATAGAGAGGCAGGACAGTCACAGAAGCTTATTCCTGTCCACCCACATAGCAGAGGACAGCGGGAGGCCATGTAAAGGGTCCTAGCAATGTGGTATAAAGAGCACTAGACTGGAAAGAATTCAAAGACAATGCACTAGCTGGGGACAGTGGGCCCACTAGGCCCTCTCCAGGCTCTTGGCTCTGTGTGTAAACATAAGACAACCTTTCCCTCTCTGCCCGCTTCACAGTGGGCAGTGAGGAGGGTTCAGGAAGATGATGAATGGGGAGAGCACTTCTGGACATGGTTCCCTCATGAGTGGGGCTGGGCCCGACACTTACTTGTCCACCATGCCTTTGTGCTGGAGGATACTGTGCAGCTCCCGGGCTGTCGGGGGCCCCTGCAGCTTCTGTCCATTCAGCATCTCTTTCTCCAGCTGCTCAATGGACTGTGAAGAAAATAGGACAGGCAGATGGAAATGGAGTTGTCAGTGTGAGATGGAGAGACTGGGGCTCTGGCAGGAGGAGGGTCTTAAGAGGAAAGAAATGGGAATGTTCACACAATCTTAATGTTTGTGCTCAAGAGATGACACAAGCCAGGTTCCTCTGCCTTAACACCTACAGGGCCCACCCTCCACCCTCTCTGCTCCATTCTCCCCAGGGCCCACCTTTCCTGTGCGGGCGAAGGCCTCGGCCACCTTCCGGTTCCGCCCTCCGTAACAGGTAGTGATGAGGTCAGCAACACCGCAGCTCTCCAAGAAGGTGGCAGAGGACACGGAGCCGCTGCAGAAGAGCTTGGCAAAAGCGATCATCTCCATGAGTCCCAGTCGGATCACAGCCGCCTTGGTGTTGTCGCCAAAGCCCAGGCCGTCACAGAAGCCAGCCCCCACGGCCACTATATTCTTTGAAGAGTGGAGTCATGGGTGAGAAAGGATCCCTCCCGCAAGCCCCATTTGGGACCCTCAGCACCTGCCTCGTGCTTCTTCCATCAGCCATGATGTGCCCACTTCCTTCATAATGAAGGAAGGTGGGTGCACTCCTCAACTCCTTCCACTCTTGGTTTCGCCCCTTGCTGCACTCCCTTCTTTTAGCCTGGACTTGTGCTTCCTGGCTCCCCAGCCCTGCCCTATACTCCATCCTTGAGGACTTTCCCTGAAAACCAGTCTACCCGGTCCACCCATCCACGGCTGTTTTATGTCCCTGATAGCCATCCATAGCTCTGTCTGGGAGCCAGTTCTGGTCATCAGTCTGTCTGGGTGTCCTGGACATCTCATCTCCCGTTACCCCGGGTGCTCCGCCAGGGCATCTCCTCTTCCCCACCAGACCAGCCCTAAGCCAGGGATAGGGTGTCCCACAAGGGGCTACAGAGGAAAGGAAGAAGGGAGCCCAGTGTCTGAAGGTAAGCGATTGCAGGCCTGAGTGATCCTGGCTTTGCTTCTGCAGTGCTTCCCATGTGTCCTACTCAGTGAGGATGGGGAGTGAGCACCTGGAGTCCCAGCAACGTTGTGCAGCTAAGCTAGGCCTTCTTTCAGGACCTTCTTCTCACCTCATAGCTGCCTCTGTGCCCCTCTCACCTTTAAGGCCCCACAGATCTCTACTGTGTCCACCTCCTGCACCACCGTGATGCGGAAATTGGGTGTCTGCATCAACTCTTTCAGAAGCTGTCCGTGAGCCATGTTCTTGCTACCTAAATTGGGGAGGGGGTAAGGTTTTAAGGGGCTCTTGACTCTTCTTCCCACACCTGCCTGAAGCAGGACCTACAACTCTTTCCATAGGGGCGTCCAACCCCCCTCATCTCTAATGCTTCTTCCTTCGCCTGCCTTGTGGGGAGAAGATGGCTAGGTGGGTGGGAAATAAAGCATGGGGAGGGGATATAACTAGAGTTGCACTACGTATGTAGGTGGATGGGGTCTCACCAATGGTTGTCTCACAGAACTTCTCATCAGCCACCTCGTTGGCAATGTTGGCCCCCATCAGCACGCTCATGGGGATGCCAAGGCGCTCCCCAATCACTTCAGAGATGAGCTTCAGCCCCTTGGGGCCCTCGTCTACCCCCTGGGCACAGGATGGAGCTCAGGACAGGTGCCTTTTACCCCAACTGAGGGCTTCCCACCCAGAAATCCTGCCCCTTCCAAATTCACTGTTCGTCAGTGTCCCTCCCCAAAGGTCCTCCCCTAGTCCAGCACAGCCAGAGCTTGCTGTGAGGAGAGCAGACAGCGTTTTCATATGAAAATGAAAGCATCCAAAAATTCTCCCACAACCTACTTCTCCAAGGTAATATATCCCCTCCACACCTCTGAACACCCCACCCCTGAGTACTCCAAACCAGCTTCCATCCCTTCTCAGCTCCTCAAACCAGCCTGCTTCTCATATCCCCTAGGCATCCCTCATACATCTAAATTCCCTAAGACATCTGCCTCCAAACTGACACCTTATCTACTCCCCAACCAACTTCCTCTTCCCAGCGGCCCTTGGCATCTGCTTCTCCAGCCCCCCCAAAGCTAACTTCTCTCTTCAGAAAATTCCTGGCCTACTTGTGCAGTTTTCTGTGGGTCTCACTTCACCAAGCCAGAGCCCCACAGCAGGTGGCTGTACCCCCTTCCACAGGAAGGTGTCTCTGGCACCTTAATAAGAGACACGCCGATGGCGTCAGCCTTCAGGTGGCCCTTGAGCTGATCACAGATCTTGCCGATGAACTGATGGGGCACCACAAAGACCAGGATGTCGGCATCCGCTGCAGCCTGGACCACATCAGGGACAGCCACCTGTGGGGGCGACCAGTGCTCATGGGCCTGACAGACCTCTTCTAGCCCCTGTGGAGCCCCATTCGGGAGATCTAGGAGCCAGAGTGAGGCTGGTGGGGAAGAAGGAAGGGTAGTTTTGGGGTTGAATCTGAAAGGGCTGAACCTGGAGGAGTAAGACACTCTGTTCTCCCCCCTCACCATTATTTCTTCTACGCTTCGGCTGTCCTGGACTCTTGAGAACTCTTGGAAACCTCCTCCCAGCCCTCTCCTAGCCCTTGGCTGTGGGACAGTGAGATTTGGGCTTGGCAGGAGGAAAAGGACAAGTAAGATTTCATCACCCTGCTCCTTAGGGCCCCCAGCTGGGAATGGAGAGCCCCAGTCTTCCTGCTCTCTTCCCTGCTCGCCCTTTCTAGGTGGGGAGTAAGCCACATGGATTTGACCAAAGACCTTAAGTCCAAGGAGCAGTCTCCATGTCTGCTAATCACCCAGTGAATGAGTAACAGGATTAGAGCCCGAGGCAGGCACTACCCGAACCCCAAGTCTGGGAACCAGAGAACCTGCCTTTGGTTGTCATGGAGACCAACTTCCTCATCTTCTCCCTCTCCCTTTCCTCCTGGGAGCCCATGGGGCAAGGTGGAGATGCAGGGGTATGCACTCGGGTTGTCCTCAGTCCCAGAGTGCTCTGGGAGCTGTGCACGAGGGTACCCTGTGCCTGGAGGAGCCCTCCTGAGATGCTTCTCAAGACCAGTGGCACATGAAATGGCCCCCTCCCAGCAGGAAGCACCCCCTCCGCTTCCCTCTCCCTTTCTACGGGGTGTTGGGGCTCACCACATTGGGGGGCAGCTTGTGCCCTGGCAGGTATTTGACATTCTCGTGCTGTGTGTTGATGATCTCTGTCAGCTTTCTGCCCCCGATGTCTTCCTCAAACACCCACATGGTCACCCGTGGGTCAAAGTGTGCCAGCTGGGCTGCATTGCCACCCACAATCTTGGCGATGGCTGAGCCCCTGGCGGGAGCGAAGAGCACAAAAAGTGGAGTAATGAGGCAGGAACAGTGGCAGGGGAGGGGACTGTGCTCTACCTCGGGATATCACAGTATCCACTGGATTATTTACTTGCCACCTCGCTTGTCACCCCCTCCCCTATGACAGTGTGTCTCTAATGAGCAGGCAGTAGAAAGGAGACTCAGCCTCCCTGCTACTGCTGCTTCAGACACTGCTGCTTCAGAAGGGGGCCAGCTTTCTGATCTCCCAACACTGGCCCCCCCACCGCCGCCCACGCAGCTTTTCAGGCAGGGAGCCCTCTGGAGGCTCCCTTCCTGTGGGGAACAGGTGCCACTGCCGAGAGGCAAGGGCCAGGAGGGGTCGGGGCGCCCTCTGTCCTGGTGGGGTAGGCAAGAGACAGCAGCGGGAGCCAGAGCACTTCCTGCTCGCCAAGCCTCCCTCCCTGACTTCCGAAGACTCGAGGGAGCCCCCTGCCCCCCAACACACTCCTTGACAGAGCTGCTTACCAGTTGCCAGAGCCTACAATGCAGATTTTCTTGCCGGTCATGGTGCTGCTCTCTGCCTGAGCCGCCAGCTGGGTGCCACTCTCCCCGGCTCCCCTGCCGGCTGGGAGCATATAACTCCAACACACGTGGGTGCAGCCAAGCCCCGCCCTCCAGGGGAGGGAAGGCGGGCACCCAGGGAGACAGTCTGGCAGGGCCAGGGAAAGGGGGGAAAAGGGGAGAGACAGGTGGGGAACAGGAATGGGGCACAGACCGGGCCCGCTTTTCCTCTTAGGTTTGCCAGCTGACGGTGCTGGCAGGCTTCTTCCCTTGGCTCCAGCCCAGGTCCTCAACCCCCTCCCTCCCTGCAATGGGCTCATCTTGAGGTCTGCCAAGAGCAAGCCCAGATAAGGAACAAGTGAGCAGTCCCCTGTACTCCCTTCTGTCCCCTAGCCCTGGAATAAGCTGTATTCAGTCCTAGCAGCAGACACAGGCATGCTTGCTTTTCCAAGGTAGGAATTGCCCCCACATGATCTCCCAGGACCCCGAAACTGCTCTGCAGGTTTATCCTCTGGCAGTGATGGGTCACGTGTCACTGGTCCCACTCTAGCTCCACTGCAGCACTGTGTTTGAGAGAGGTGGAGGGTATGAGTCCTTTTATGTAAGGTAAGACCACATAGAAGGTGAGAGGAGGGCCTGTTTTGGGGGCAGCCAAAGGATAAGAAGACCCCACTAGCCTGAGAAACAGAACCCACCAGTGGGCCTCTCCTCACCTGAATGCCTTCCAGAAAGGAGGGCAGGAAGGGTTAAAGTTGGACGCAAAGTGGTCCATAAGTCTTTTGCAGACTCTGGGCTTGAGGAGGACAGAAGAAGGAAGGCAGCCCAAGTGTTTACTGTCCTTGAGAGGCACTGAGCTTCCTTCACTTCTCCCTTGGGTTTCCCAGCTACTACCATGCCAGGGGCTCCTTCACATTAGTGGCTATTTTGCAAAAGCCAGAAAGGGGAGGGAGGCAGGACCTGGGGCAGCTGTGAGCCTTGTAGAGCCTTGTGGTCTCAGATGCTGTAACTGAGACTAAGTGGGGTGTGTGCTTTTGGAAGGAGGGAGAGTGCAAGGGACACACTGAGTAGCTCAAGGCTCTACGTTGCCCACAGCAATGTTTAAGCAGCGAGCTTCGGTTTCTAGGCTGATGTGGAGAGCAGGGCAGAGGCCCCTAACACTCCAGCTGCCTGTGCACCTTGGCCTGGAAGGCAGACACCACTGTGTGCTCACGTGCTGACCTCCTGGCTTGGCCAACTGCTGAGTGGGTGTTTCCGTCCCACTGGGCTGTTGCTGGCTGCAAACTGTGCTAAGGACTGGGCCAGAGGGGAGTCTGTGTGCAACCACTGAATCAGGGTCAGTGGCCCTGAGACCAAGACTGGGGAGAAATGGTTTCTAAGTTCTAGGGACTGCCCTGGAAAAGCCCACCATACTCTGCTCCCACAGCCAGGGAGTTCCCTTACAGGGACATAAATGAAATCAGCAGCTGATTTCTCTTAGGAACAAAATTAAGCCTACTACAGAGCCAGCTTCCCGCAGATTACTGTTATTACACTGGCATTGAGAAAAAGGCACCAGTGCCAGGCTGCCAGCTGGGAGCTCCGATTATGGGTGATGAAGAGAAAGAATGCTTCTGTCCCTGGCACATAGGATGAGAACCCCAAAGAATGGATGTTTATGCATAAAATAACCTCGTGTTTTTGCCTAAATGTTTCCATCTCTCATTTTCTCCCTACCATCATTTTAGTAGTATGGAGACAAAGAATTTGTTCATTTATATAGGAATGAAGTGTGCAGAGATTCAGAATTGGCTTGTCACAGGAACTTATCTGTTACACAAGAGTTCTTTTCCCAAGAGCAAACTGTAGATTATTTGCTTGAAATTAATAATGGTTCATCAGCCATTCATTACACATGTAATTAGCCTGGGTGAAAACAGATGCCATTTCAATGTCCTTGACATCAATTTTTTCCACTCCAAGTTATCACCCACACACACTTCTGCTTTTCCTACTCAAGTCTGATAAACCCCCACATTCTGGACTGGGAACAGTGGTTGTATCCTTGCTGGGTTTGACTGCACATAGGCAATACTTGAGTATTCACATCCACGGAAGCAAAGGTTAACCTTTTAGTTACAGTTTTGAAATGTGGTTGCCTCCGTCCTGTATCCTAAATTCCCTTCTTGGTTAGAACCGAGCTAGATAATGGCACAGAGGAGGAAAGGAAAGAGCCACCTGGTAGGAAGCAAGCCTATTATGATGGCAACAGAGGCAGAATTTCCTGCTTCTGCTACTGGGAACCAATCCTGAGGAGAGTGTTAGCTCTACCAGTGAGGGGTTGGCCATCTACAGTACAAGGATGATAGCAGAGCACATCCACGCCAGTCTTAAGAACCAAAATCTTAACAGGGTTGAGAAAGTGGAACGTTAAAGAGTGACAGGCACAGAGAACACAAATGTCTCCAGCCCTGATACAGCTCCATCCTGTGTGCAGATGGGAGCCCTGAGCACTCTAGAGGCTCAGGATCATCGAGTGTAAGGGATCACAGGTGCCCAAGGATAGTGCATTTGAGCCAGTGGGTGCCCTGGGGAGCGCAGAAGCACAAGGGAGAGGATGTCAGTGCCACTAAACAGGAATTGAGGGCAGGACTCAGACGCAGTGATGAAGCCTGCTAATCTCAGCCAGCATCTGCCCTGCTTGGACCACTGGGGCTGACAGAACAAGCTCTAAGGCAAAACTTTGAGACCCACAGGGTAGAAACCTTGTTTTCCACCATATCCCCAGTGCCTGGAACCACAGATGGCGCACAGCAGGTGCTCAATAAACACTTGTCAAATGAACAAACACCATGAGCATGGCTAATGGCATTGGAGATCACTCAGGGAAGAGCTCTCCATCAGTACGGAGGGGGACCCATTCTTCAGAAGATTCTTTTATTAAAACTGGGTGACACTGATAAGGGGGCAGTACAAAAAAAATTTTGGTCCATGAAAAAAACATAATAATTCAGTTAATAAAAACAGTTATCTTCAACAGGGACACTGTAGGAGTGCTGAGCTTCCTTCTCATGGTTCCAGCCCCAGGGACAGAGGTTGTCCAGTGTCACTGTGGGGAGAACCTTTCAGGGAGGGGAGGATTAATGACTGCAAGACGATGGGGAGAGAGTCCTGCTGTCCCCAGCGTGGAACAGGCAGGGGTACAGGGCTGGGGGATGTGCTCGCAGGAGCCTGAGGAGGGGGTGGGGAAGCAGGGGCTTTGTCAGTTCTGCAGGTTTACAGCCCATGCCGAACGGAATTCCCCCTCTGTGCCCAGCTGTCTCCCACCCTGCTGTGTTGAGTCTGCGAGCCTGGGATATGCTAACTCGGGGGGTGATACAACCTGGAAGAATTTGAGGCTCTCCTGGAAAGATGCAAAAGCATCTCAGTTCCAAGGGGCCAAGATCACACAAGGTCCTGCTGCTACCTGAGGGGTCTGAAGCTTTGAGGGCGGGGGCTGGGGAGTCACAATCCTGTGAGGCAGGGAAAGGGAAGAGTCACAAACCCGAGTCAGAGCTCTCTCCAGCCCTAGGCGCTTTCACTCCTCAGTGCCCTAGCAGTCACCAGTGGGTGTCAACTGGGCAGACAAGGGACAGGAAGACAGGGATGGCCCAGGGCTTTTACCCGTTTGATTGCAGGCCTGTTTCTCCATGAAGGGATGGGGAGGCAGGGTGGAGTGAATGAATGAATCACACCTCCACGCTACAGCAGAAAGGAACAGCCTCTGCTGGCAATGACAGCACCCTAGGTAAGGTCCCCGGGGCTCTGACAGGGAAAGGCAAGATTCCCCCACCCGAATGCCCTCAGTTAGGACAGACAGGAGGGAATCCTCAACAGCAGCTACAGGGAGTGTGCTGGGAGGGAGCAATACTACGAGAACAAACTCTAATACTGATGTGGACCCCCTGTAAGGGAGGGGAAGAGCACTGAGACAGCAGGCCCATCTGGAGGGCTGCAGACTGACCTGGGGCACAGTGGAGCCCAAGAGCCAGGGTTCCTTTAGTGCTAGAGGGCAACAAGTGAAGGGAGAGTTTGCTCCATACCTGTGGAGGGAAGGAAGGAAACTGGATTCTTGTTATCAGGAGAGCCAAGATCAACTAGCTTATAGAGTGCCCTCAGGCCTGAGTCGTGGAGAAGGGGCTATAGCTCCCAACTCCTGGGTCTCTGAAGGGCAGGATCAGTGTAGCTGGTCCCCTTGAAGACCACTTGGCCTTAGGCCCAATCCATTCAATGCACTGATTACCACTACAGGTTCTCTCTCTAATACTATCTAGAGGTCCTATGCAGACCAGGGGAGGGGAGAGGCACATGGGAACTTTGTGGGGCAAAGGGAAGCTGGGGATAGGAGGGGATGGGGTGGGAGGAGAGGAGAGCCGGTGTCACGTGAGACCCTCTTCATTCTGGTGTTGTCTTAGAACCGACAGCATCCCCTGGAAAGCCCCAAGCAAGACCAAGGCAGGTGCCATGAGGCAGGCAGCACAGGGCCCAATAAAGAAATCGGTGCAGCCAAAGCAGGGCTGTGGGAGAAGCCCTATGTATTTCGGATCCCCAGGGCTTGCTCTAATTCTTGTCGTCTCTGCTGCACCTAAGGAGAAAATAGTGGAGGGAGTGGAGGATGAGACAAACCACAAGTTGTTCTTGCCGCCACTGAGCCCCACCAGGTGCAGACCCCTTGCCTTTTGTCAGTTTCTCCTCTGCACCCTAGGTGCCTACCTTGGAGTAGAAATATCGACACACAGCCTCCTGGGCCCAAGGCTGGAAGTAGAACTCTGCTCGGCGTTCCTCCTCTGAGTTACCCACCACATCAGTCATGACCTGAGACAGGATGGGAAGCGGGAGAGAGAACAGGCTTGTTTCCTTCCTTGTCATCTGTTATGGACTGAAGAGTGTTCCCTAAAAGATACTGAAATCCTAACCCCCCGGTACCTGTGAATGTGACCTTCTTTGGAAATAGGGTCTCTGCAGATGATCAAGTTAGGATAAGGTTGTTAGGGTGGGCCTAATCCAATGATGGGTGTCTTTTTATAAAAAGGGGAAACTCAGACACAGAGACAGACACATACAGAAGAAAGACAACGGGAACACACATGGAGAACACCATCTGCAAACCAAGGAGCACCTGAGCGACTAAAAGCCAGGAGAGAGGCCTGGAAGAGACTCTCCCTCCCCACCCTTGGAAGTGGCCAAACCCTGCTGACACTGTGACTTCAGGCTCTAGCCTCCAGAACTCTGAGACCATCCATTTCCCTTGTTTAAGCCACGGAGGCTGTGGAACTTTACTACGGCAGCCATAGCAAACCACTAAAACAGCACCCCAAGCCACTCATGCTGTGGACAAGCCCCTGCCTTGCTCAGGGATCCTTCCTGGCACCCCGTCCCCTGCTCCTCTGGCCAGGCTGGCTGCAGTCAGCACAGGACAGGCGAGAACTGAGGGCGCGTCTCATATACTGTACTCATTCCTGCCTTCCTGCCTGAGCTTGCAGGTACTCCTCTCTCTGCGAGCTCCTCTCAGAAAGCACCCCTCTCTCAAATCCCAAATTCTCCAGAAAGCCTTTCCAAGCTCTCCTAGTCTCACCAATCTCCCTTCTCCTTTGTTTTATCTTATTGGTACCAGTGAAATTCTGATAATGTCGCACATGATTTACTACTTTTAAAATCCCATTAGCCTGGTTTCTCAAACAGAATGGATGCTACTTTGAAAGCAGGGGCTGAGTTTTGCACTCTGTATCCCCTACAACGTGAGCACAGTGACAGCACACGGTAAATACGAGATAAACACTTGACGGTTTCATTTCCATTTCCCTACTAGAACACGCTGAAGAAAGTCTGGCCCCTCGCCTCTCCACCACATGCTACACAGAGCAGACGCGTGCCTCCTGGGCCCAAGTCTCTCTGCACCCGTCCCCAGTTCTCTACCTTGAGGTCCCGGCACTGGGACTGAAGCCAGTCATTGATGAAACCCTGAGGGTCTCTGGCAAAGCTCAGCATGAACTCCCGCTGGGTCTTCAGCTGATTGATAGTCTCTATTGTCTCATGGATCTGAAAGGAAGAAGGAAGTTCCTAACATTTCCAGGTTGCGGAAAAGCAAAGTTAAGTGGCAGGCAGTGTACGACTTCTCCTTGTGCCACTCCCAACCAAAGAAGAGAATGCAGCCCCAAAATGGCACTGCTGCCCAGGACCCCACCTGCTCTGGCGCTTGGCGCTGTCTCTGTCCACCGCCCGTGTGTGAAGTTTTCCTTACAGTCTGCACCATGTCCACTGTGGATGACACTACACGGGAAATTTTTAATCCACAGCACAAACGGGTCTGGAAACTCTCAGGTAGAAAAGAAGTGGTACACAGGGCTGTCTCTGTAGCTGTGGTCCATGGGTTTTGTTCGCTGATACTCCATGCTCTTCCTGGTAATTTCATCTACTTGTTTGTCTTCCAGCACCACTGACAGGGTAACGAGTCCCCAAGCTGCATATCACAGTCCATTTTCTAAACTCCTACTGATGCATCTGCTTGACACCTCAAGACACCTTAAACTCCCCAAAATAAAATCACTACCTCTTCCCAAGGCTTGCTTCTCCTGCTCCCAATCTGAATGACTACAACTGCACACTCCAGGTGAAAACCTGGAGGTCTTCATAACACCTCTTCTCCCTCACACCTCACCCCACCTCTCCATCCAGTGTCCAGATCCCGACAGTTCCACCTCAACACCTCCCAAACCTAGCTACTCACGTCCATCCATCCTCACGATCAGCGCCATAAGATTAGGCCCGTAGCATACATCATGCGCATTATTGCACCATCCCCCACCTAGGCTTCCTTCCCCCAGATTTGACCCCCTTACAGTTCACCTCCCACCATCCTGCCAGTGAGCATTCTAAATAAAACAGCACCAGGCCCTCCCATTTTCAGAACAAAGTATAAACCAGTTTACCCTGCCTCAAAGTGGTTTCAGGACTAGATTCCTGCTTCCCTCTCATTTCTTCTCCCTGGCACCCCGAGCTTTATCTAAGAGCTTGTGTTTCTTCAACATGCCAGGTTCTCTGCTCATCTTTGGGCCTGCAGATACCCTGCTCCCTCTTCCTGGAATGTCCTCTGCCCCCCACACCCTTAAGTACCATCATCCTTTCTCCCCTTTTCTTGACTCCCATCAGTTCAGTTCAGTCGCTCAGTTGTGTCCGACTCTTTGCGACCCCATGGACTGCAGCGCGCCAGGCCTCCCTGTCCATCACCAACTCCTAGAGCTTGCTCAAACTCATGTCCATTGACTCGGTGATGCCATCCAACCATCTCATCCTCTGTCATCCCCTTCTCCTCCTGCCTTCAATCTTTCCAAGCATCAGGGTCTTTTCCAATGAGTCAGTTCTTTGCATCAGGTGGCCAAAATATTGGGAGTTTCAGCTTCAGCATCAGTCCTTCCAATGAATATTCAGGACTGATTTCCTTTAGGATTGACTGGTTTGATCTTGCAGTCCAAGGGACTCTCAAGAGTCTTCTCCAGCACCACAGTTCAAAAGCATCAATTCTCTGGTGCTCAGCTTTCTTTATAGTCCAACTCCCATGTTGACTCCCATGTCCTTCAAGAGTAGGTTCGGGCATCACCTCTTCCAAGAAAGCCTTCCTGTTTTCCTTTGTGTTCCCAGAACCTTTCTGCCTTTACTTGCAATGACTATGTCTGATAACGTTCATGGTAATAACAACAGAAGCAGCAGCCGCCATTTGTTTTTATGTGCCAGATACCAGGTCCTGTCTTCACATACATTGTCTCATTTAATTCTCGTAACAACTTTAGAAAAATAGGCATTATGGTTTCACAGATTAGAAACTGAGGCTCAAAGCTATTAAGAGATACAGTTAAGAATCAGAACTTATGTGTGTCTGGCTCCAACCAGTACCAAACAGAGTGCCCAGCATATATTGGGTATCAATATATTTTGAACAAATATCAAAAATCAAAGAAGCCAAGAAGCTGTGATAGAGGGCTGGTGACACCCAACTATCCAGGCCATAGTCCCTACCTTGTTGTCTAGAGTAGCAATCTCCTGCTGGCTGGCAGTAGACAGCAGGAAAGAATTCATCTGGGTCTTCAAGGTATCATCCACTTCCACATCAATGTCATAACAAGCCGTCTTTTTCTGATCATTCGGGTCAACACTGAGGAAGAAACCAAGGGGGCCTGGTAAAGGGCTTGTTCCCTAAGACCTAATTACACAAGTCTTAGACTGAAGGGCAAGGAGTTGACTGCAAAAGGGTACCAGAGACCTTGCTGGTGTGACAGAAATGCTCTGTACTCTCCCTGTGGTGGTAGCTATAGGATGTGCACATTAGCCAAAAATCATCAGATTTTAAATGGGTGCAATATATTGCATATAAGCCTCAGTAATAATGGTAAAAAGTCAAATGGTACAAAAGATAGCCAATGAAAAGTAAGTTTCTCCTTCCCCACAAAGAGACCACTGCTACAGTATCTTTACTTATTAAACTTAAACTGACTCTGAAAATACATTCAAGTAAATACACACCACACAAAATAAAACATGGCCTAAATTTAACCACATGAATATAGGACAAACTAGCTTCTACTGACCCAGCATATGGGTTGTAGGAATTACTATCAGCTGAGTGATGATGGTTCAGGGTCTAGTGAAAGGAAAGCTTTACTGGAGTTAATATGGAGTAGGGGAAAGAAGGCAAAGACTATGTAGAGTCAGAAGACATGGTGCTCTGAGGAGAAAGTGCCTTCTTTCATTCTGTATCTGCCTAGACATGCCTTGTCCATCCATCTTCTGAACAGAAAAGCAGACAGAGGTAATGGGAGCTGGAGTCTCAGACTGGAATGTCCTACCACTGACATACAGAGAAAAGACAGGAGTTCATCAGTGATGAGCTGATAAATTCTAATAACTGATTCTCCAAAAGAGAAAAAGAACAGTAAGAAAAAGCCCTGACTTGGAGCATTTGCTAATTTCTGTGTTTTAAATATTCTCAACATGGTTGATTTCAAGATGCTGACATTATATCACTCATCGAGGAATTGGGAAGGGATGTGCAGTAACACATCATTAGAATGTATTTCCACCACACAGACACAAGAGACAGAAGTAACTTCAAAAACACACACCAGTATGTGTATGTCAGGTGCTCAGTCGTGTCTGACTCTTTGAGACTCCACGGACTGTAACCAGCCCAGCTCCTCTGTCCATGGAATTCTCCAGGCAAGAACACTGAAGTGGGTTGCCATTCTCTTCTCCAGGTATTTTCCTGACTCAGGGATTGAACCTGGGTCTCCTGCATTGCAGGCAGATTCTTTACCATCTGAACCACCAGGGAAGCCCAAACACCAGTAAACCAATATAGTAACTCAGATATGATGACTTTCTGAGTACATTTACACTTATTTTTTATATAATGTATTTAATCGCAAGTTTATATAATCCTAAATAATGACTGTGTTTAACAACCTGCTTATAAATTTCCTAAAAATTCTGAGAAATGACTTGTGCAGGTAGTACAAGCCAGCTCCAGCACACACTGCCTTGCGTACACATGCTTACCTGATGACATGATTAATGATAATGGGCTCAGGTGGCATAAGCAAGGCATGGAGCCGTTGGGGAATCTCTGAAAACTTCATACGCTGAGACTCAAAGATCTGTGGGAAAGAGGAGAAGCAGCTAAGAGTACAACTAGTGCTGCAGTGGACTTGAGAAAATAATGGAAACTTTTCTTACCTGCTGGAGGTACTTGTCACAAATGACAAACTCCCGCTCATGTGGGTCCTGGAGCTTGTGTGTCTTAATATATTGCCACAGTGCTTGAATGATCACCGGACGGGTCTGGGTGTGGATGCCCAGGAGCCGAGCCAGACGAGGGTCTAATTTAAACTGAGGAGGCTGGAGAGAACGAGGGTACAGAGGTGAAGCTAGTGAGCTGAGTCTATGTGCTATTATGGGGCACTTGGCGTGGCCACACATTCATGCCATTCAATAGGCATTCATGTTGTGCTTTCTCTGGAGCAGAAAAACACAAAGAGGAACTCAGAAATGACTAAGACCCTATCCCTTAAAGATATGCAGGGAGCTAACAGTCTGATGGCAAATTCCCTGCAACTAGACTTAAACTGCCTTTAAATGTCAGACTGCTGATGGGATGGGGCTGAAAGCTGGGCCTCCTCAGAGCAGCAGATACCTGGTAGTCCAGCATCAGCAGGACAGTGCACCGCACATTCACGTCTCCCGGCCGCTTCACCTGGAAGCCGTCCGTCTCCTGGGTAGTGGCGGTCCTGTGCCACTACAGAGAGGAAGATGTCAGGGAGTGCTCTCCCAGAGGAAGAGCTGGGGCGGGAGGGAAGAGCTTCTGTAATGACTGAATTTTCAACTTCGATTAATGAGGCTACTGGAGAAGAGCAACAGCATGAGACATTTTAAAAAACCGCATATGACTTTGGGATTCCTGTCTATAAGGAGATGGACATTTTAATTCTGATTGCTCAGGGTCACATTTAAATTAGCCTGTATTTTCAGTGGTAATTTTATCCACAAAATGGATAATATACATGTGTACAGTAAAATAACATAGCTATCATCTACTGAGTACTTACTATGTGCCAAAGTATTCTAGGACATGTACTTGGATTATCACATTGAATCCCCACAACATCCATATGAGAAAGGCACGATTAAACCTATTTTACAGATGAGAAAACTAATGCTTACAAGAATGAAGCAAGCTGCCCAAGGTCAACAGCCAATAAGTGGTGGAGCTGTTATCTGAGCTCTGGTGTGTTGGAGTCCACAGTCCACATTCTCAGGCACTATGCTCTACTGCTATAAAGTTAAATATATTTACAAATTTCTATTGATTCTATGACTTACTTCCCTTATTAGATGGTAAAGACCTTCCCATGTTTCTTAGTGGTTGAGGTTAAGGGGCTGCGGCTACACTGGCAAAGAAAGGAGCAGGTTAAGTTCACCTGGAGTGCTCGACTATCTCATTCTTGTTTTGACTGTATCACAAAGAACACTGCTGCTAACAAGGTCTTTAGAACACTATGTAATCAGGCATTATAATAAAGAATTTTTGATGATTTGGAATGTAAATCTAAACAAAGCAGGAACCAAAAGCAAGCAGCAGATCTGTAAAAGTAGCCTTGCTGCTGCTGCTGCTAAGTCGCTTCAGTCATGTCCAACTCTGTGCGACCCCATAGATGGCAGCCCACCAGGCTCCCCATCCCTGGGATTCTCCAGGCAAGAACACTGGAGTGGGTTGCCATTTCCTTCTCCAATGCATGAAAGTGAAAAGTTAAAGTGAAGTCACTCAGTTGTGTCTGACTCTTAGCAACCCCATGGACTGCAGCCCACTAGGCTCCTCCGTCTATGGGATTTTCCAGGCAAGAGTACTGGAGTGGGGTGCCACTGCCTTCTCCGAAAAGAGAAGAAGTAGCCTTGGTAAGGACTAAATCCTATTAATGAACCCCCTTAAAAACAGCACTTGTTACCAGGAAAAAAGAGGAATGGTGTGTGGATAGCTACATCTCACCATTCCTCGCATGTATAAAAAGCCTCCATTAGACTTTCTCTTGAAATTGGGTGCAGCAATCAAGATAATTAAATTTAAAAGGTGGGACAAGTCAGACTATAAGAACTCTTGGGTCCAAACAGTACCAAAACCAAACAGCTAGTGCCACCTGGAGGCCAATGTGCAAACTGCATTGGAGGTACCCACGCCCCTCTCCCTAGACATTGAAGTTTAGCTCCCAAGTCCATCATCCACTACTGACAAAGTCAAAGTCTAGAGGACAGAACTACTCACTTCTACCAGATGGTTGTCTGGTCCATACAGGTCTTTGTCCAGTTCAATCACCAAGGATTTAAAAAAAGAAGAAAACTTCCTCTTTTGTTTGGTGGCATCATATTTGGACAAGGCTGACTGGAGAAGAGAGATGAGACGTCATGTTAGAAAAAGCCAGAAGAAATTCCCCAAAACAAAGTCCCATAAAGAAGGAACCCAGAAAAGAAATGGGAAAAAAACAAAAATGTCTTCTGGGTGTATCTCAGGAAATGGCAAGGTAGGTGTCTATTAAACAAGTTGCGGTAGCAACAGAACCCTGAAGAAGCAGCCTATAACATGTATAGGGTCATTGGCTTGCCCACCTCTTTTTCCCAAGGGAAATGATGCACGTTAAGCCAAACCTTTACACATAAAAAAGCGAGTCTGAACAGAGAAAATTCTGACTCTAGAGGGGAAATGAATCACAGGTAATAAGCAGCCAGAACAAAAACAGCTTTATTTGGATGACATGGCACCACTGGCAGATGGACTGGACCTATATAGAGAAAACGGAGGCTCCGACATTGACCCCTGGTTCTTCTGAAAAACGCTTTCACACTGGCTTGCCTGTGAACAGCTAAAAATAGAGAGCCAGAGAGTATAAGGGAATGGCAGGTGAGCGTCTCCAAGGAGCTTCTGCGGTGGGAAGTTGGAGGCTATCACCTGGCAGCTGATGTTCCCCAAGAAACAACAAAGAGCCAGTCAGAGAAATCAATCCCACATAAACTGCGAGCTGTTTCCAACAGGAGCTGGGAAGACGGAGAGGCCACAGCAGAAATCAAGGACCTCAAGGACTCAGGGAAGAAAGCATGGCCCAAATGTTAAGTGCAAATTCACTTGGTTTAAAAGGAAAAAAACAACTGAAAAATCTGCAGATACTGCCAAATCCAATGGCTAGCAGCATCAGGAGAGAGGTAAACAACAAATCAAATCCCAGGACAATAAGGTTCTCGATGTGATACCACAGAGAGGGCCAAGCTGTGGGAGCCAGACACAAAGAACCATTGTCTGTTAGTGCAGAGAACACAGTGACCCTCTCCCTGCTGTTCCCAACAGGAGCTGTAAGCACCAGTCAGGCTTCCTGCCAACCAGACAATACTGCTTGTTCCCAGAAGCTCCCACCCTAGACGCCGACCACATTGGACCTTGAACTCACATCCTCCAGGAGCCGTCCTTCTACCCGAAGTTCCCAGGAAGCCACCGTCCCTTCCCCATCCTCGGCATCTGACTTAGCCGGATTGAAAGTGTTAGAAATGAAAATTCGCAGCTTCCGTTTTTGCTGAGGAAGGCAGAAACAGGAATGACAGTGGGGCTTCAGTGGTTTGATGTTGGAGACAAGGGTCCCCCCAAACCCAACAATGACTCCTAACAGACTGGCTTACTGTCTACCCAGTCCCTGGGGTGGCTGGATGGAGATTCCAGTGAGAAGAGCACAGGCCACCGGCCTCAGTGCAAATGCATTCACCGGGATGCCAGGCAGACAGTCATGCAAGATGCCAGGTTCCCAAGGTGGCAGAGCAGTTACGGCAAAAACACCAACAGGGTATATTTCTGGTGCAAGAAATATCAAAAGCCCCTTCCCCTTTGCTGTTCTGTTCTTATGCTTCTAATGTAATTCTCAGTTTGTAGGCGGAAGAGATGTAATTTAAATGCCAAGGAAAGCTGTGCTATGCCTTTGATTTCTCATCCTAAGCCTGCTGAAGGTTCCCGAGTCCTCTCCTTTGGCTCTCTGCCTAGTACTCTCCTGTGTTACCTTGATGGGACGTTTCAAGGCCTCCTGGATATCTAGCCGTTTCCTCATGATAGTCTGGTCCAGTTTCCTTTCAAAAGCCAAGAGATCCATATAGGCCTGGGATTCTGGTACCAGTTCACGAATCTTAGGGAACAGAAAAATATCATTGGGATCGAAGGCTGACCATCTCTACTCTCCAACTCACCACACCCTCAAGAAGGTCTATACCCTGGACTCACCCTTTGAGGTAGAATTTTGTCAGCCATCTTCTTTTTTTTTGCACTGTTTGGAATAAATACTGTTATCAGGTTGGGATGGAACTAGCCAGAACATGAAGACAGGCTGTCAGCACCTCCATTTATAGTAAAGTGAAGAAACTGCAAAGCTTGTCTCAAATCAAAGACACCCCCGCCCCTAACAAACACGAAGCAATTATTTCAAGAATGAGCACCGCCTGCTGACACGGCACTGAGCTTCTCTGCTCAGGCACCCCAGCACCTGCGTCCTCTCAGGCCTCCTCCCTCCCTCCCTCCACCCTGGGATCATCTTACTTGTGGTTCCGATTTTGGACCGCCTGCTGCTGGACCTGCTGGATCTGCTGAGGCGCAGGTCTCTTGCGGGACTGGTCCATCCCTGACTGGGCCAGGCCAGGTCGGACTGAAGGGTTCCCCCCATAGCCAGGGGGTCCCATGGAAGGTCCCTGAGGTGTCATTCGGCTGCCTGGTAGCATACCTGGTCTCTACAGAGGGGAGAGGACCTAGAGATGTCATGGCTTCCCCTGCAAATCCCACCAAGAAAGGGAAAGTGGGGGAGGCCTGAGTTCTTTGAATGAAACAAGGCAGGGAGGTGGGGTGGAGCACAATGGTGGGGTGGGAGGAGAGCCCTCTACCTCTCTGATATCCAAGTAATTGGAACTTCACTGCTCCAGCCCTGACTCCACAGGAGAATATAGTCCCAAAGCAAAGACAACCAGACTATACTCAAATCCGCCCCGGTCTATTTTGTATCTGGCACACTGGACATCTCTTCTAGTCCCATATTTACTCAGAGAGTACTGTCAGGCACTATCTCCTCAGAAGCTGACCTCAATTTGCCAGCTACACCTTCTGTGTTCCTGGGCACTGGACCTGCCTAGACCATTTGCACTCAAGGTCTCACAAGCCCACGTCTGGCCTCACTTCGTCCACCCTGGTTTTACATCCTGACTCCCCAAGAAAACAATGCCTCTAGGAGCAGGTGGGGATGCTAACAGCCTCCCTTCCCTTCCCCGCAGCGTCTACCCCGACCCCAACTCGGCGCCCGAATCCCTCCCAGGCGCGTCCCTCCTCCTCCTCCCCCCACCCCTGTCCCTCCCAGGCCCCCGCTCGGCCCCGCCCCCGGCCCGCGCCCCTCCTCCTGCCCCACTCACCGGATAGGCCGCTCCAGGCATCGGGGAGCGGTATAGCCCTTGACCCGGCGCCGGGCCCATTCGCACCGGAGGCCCCGGTGTCCCGCCCGGGCCCAGGGCAGCCGCCGCACCCGCCCCTCCTGAGGCTCCGGCGCCGCCGCTCGGAGCCACAGACTGGAAACCCGCCCGGGCCGCCATCTTTCCCGGAGCCGCTGCTGCAGCTGCACAAAGAACCGGAACCGGAACTCCCCCCGCCCCCCCCCGCGCGCCCCCCGTGCGCCCTCCTGTCCGCCCGGCCGGCCCGCCGGCACGGGAGGCTCAGGGCAGCGAGACTGTGGGCTAGAGGGGGGCAACTAGCGGAAAAGGCGTGTGACCACTCCCTCCAGCTTTCACGATCCGGGAGGGAAAACCATCGAGAAGAGCTCTGGGACAGAGAGGCCGTGCGAAAGGGCGCCCCCAGGCCGACGGAGGGCGACAAGGCCCTGGAAAGGGGGACTATTGCACCATCCCTACGCGAGGGTGATGGAGTAAATGCTTCATCTTGGCGCAGTGCGTTTAACTTTCCAAACGCAGTGCGTTTTTCCTTTTCTTCTCTTCCTGCTCTAAGCCCAGCACACTGAGGAGAACGCACTGTTTATTCCATTTTACAAGCAGGCGAGGTGAACTCAATAAATGACTTGGTGAAGTCAACCAAGTTAGTAGTAAAGTCGAAACCTAGAATCCAGATCTTCCGGTTCATAGTCCGGGGCTCATTCCATAAAGTGCCTCAATAACTACAGGAACTTCAACCCAGCTTTCCCCCTGACTTTTAACCTAAACTGCTACCAGATTTTAACTTTATTTCGAAGTGTGACCCTTCCTCCTCGCCAAAGAATCCTTTCTGCTAGGACTTCTTTTTGGGATCTTTGTTGCATTTGACCTCTTCCTCTTTCCCTGCCCAGTGGTTCAAACCATTCCTGGTGTGATGGTCAGCCTGTCCCATCCCAGGAGAACCAGAGCACCCCTGCTCCTGCCTCCTTACTCCTCCCCTGATTGTGTGGCCCCAAGCCAAGCTCAGCTCTAGACACTTAGTGGGAAGGCCTAAATACTATTCAAATAAGAGAAGAACGACACTGAAGAGGAGATGGTTAAAACCCAGTTTATTAGACCAGAGGCATGCGTCACCCATAGCCCTGCCTCCTGTTCCCCATCCACTGCACACCCTTTGGCCTTGCTCCTGCTTCCCTCTGAAGAGGTTTGATCTCTAAGGAACTCCTGGGAACCAAGAGTTGCCAAAGATCCTATGGCCTCACTCTCCAGCTCCAGGCCAATGCACAGATGACCTGCCACAGGTCTTGTTCTGGGGTTGGAGGCTGAGAGGCAGCTGGACAGAGAAAGCCTGGAAGGGGCAGGGCTCTGGCCTGGGAGGAGTGCCTGGTGGAAGGGGCATGGCAGGTCCTCTATCTCGCTGGTTTTCTCATTAAGGGAGGAAAGGAGGAACAGAATAGCAGAGCTTTCAACGTCCCCTCTAGGCCTGTCTCTTTCGTTCCACTATCAAACGGTACCTCACCAGAAGTATAAGGGACGGGCTTGGGTATTAGGTGAGCAAAGAGGCCTGGGCATCCAGAAGGAGGCAAAGGCCACTGACTGAAGACCTCAGCCTCTGCGGGTCCACACCCTGCTGTTTCTGCTGCAGTCATCAGCTCACAGCTCCGTCTCTGCCACCCTTGCCTTAGTGCGCAGAGTAGATCTCCATCCCATGGGTGGGGGCTCTCACTGTAGCAACCCCTTCCCTGGGGAGGCCGCAGTCAGCCAGGCAAAGGACAGTGGGGTGGGTGGAGCAGGGGAGGGAATGTTAAGGCTGCAGGGAAGGTAAAGGAAACCCAGGCTGGGGGGACAGGGTGAGGCCAGAAAGAGGCAGAGCTTGTAATTCACAGCTTCCTTTATGTCGCCACCGAGACAGTGTGAAGGTTACAATGCGCGTGTCGTCTCCTTGTGCTTCTTAAAGGGATGTGTGTACACAGTACAGACACCAGGGGAGAGTCCAACTCTTTATACAGGCGAAGGCATTCAGAGACCAGGGAAGGGGTGGAAACACAGAAGGGGAACTTGTAGGAGGGGTGGAGAGGGTTGTTCTTAGAGACACAAGGGGATGAAATAGAGACAGAGTCGGGGGAAAGTATATACAGAGATATAGCAATATAGAGTCTGTATCGTATAGAAATAGAAAATGCAGATGAAGTTGTTGAGAGAAGCAAATGTTTCAGAAGAGGACTTGGGAGAATTCCATAAGAAAATTTATGGATGTGGCCCTCTGCGGGGGCCTGGGAGAGAGGGACCAGTGAGGTTAGGCACCAGTGCCCGGCTCCCTGAGCTGGAAGCCAACCAGCTGGATCTCTTATGGGACGGCAGAGGAGGGCTGCCTCTTGCGATTTCTCTCCAGCAGCTCTGGGGTGGGGGGTGAACTTGCAGGTATCAGGATGTGGCCTACAGCACCAGGGCCACATCGTGTCCCAGCTCCACTTCTTCAGGGGATCCCCCCCCCCACCTCCCTAGAGACTTCACAGGTTACCAGGTGGTGGGGGGAGAACAGACACGACTAGGGTTCCTGCCTGGAGACTTGGGGGTGGGGGGGGGGTCACTGGGCTCAGTGGGTCTCTTAAGGCTGGGGAAGCCCCCCCTACTAGCCCTCCCCTTCAAGGTACATTCTCTGGTTTGGGGCCAAACTCCAGACCCCAAGGATCCCCTCCACCCCCCATTGGAAGGGGGCTTTGGTGACTGGTGGCAGCAAAATGTAGGTGGACACTCAGATGACAGACAGCCGGACAGACAGAATTCAGGCTGGGAGCTGTGGGAGGCAGCATGGAGCAGAGAGGGGCAGCCTGAGGTCACTTGCCCCATTCTCTCTTTTTAGTTTCTGTTTTAGATTAGTTTTGTTAAAAAAAAAAAAAGAAAGAAAAGAAAGGGATTGAGGCGGGCTTGTTAAAAAAAAAAAAAAGAAAGAAAAGAAAGGGATTGAGGCGGGGAGAGGACTCTGTGGTTCAAGACTCCTTCCTCACCACATTCAAGAGGAAAGGACCGCCCAGGAGTGGGGGGCTGCCTTGGGAGAGGGGAGTGAGTCCCCAGGGCAGATGTGGGGGGCAGCTGGGGGCCCCCTCGCTCTCCTAGCCCTCCCCATCTAGGCCTTTGGTACAGTGGCCTTCGGGGCTCAGCAGGTAAAGTCCTCAAAAGTGCCTCGGGCCGGATGGTGAGGTAGGATGTTGGCCGCATACGTCATCCCGGCAGGATGGCCCCGGAGGCTCTCGCACGGGTTCTGGGGGAAGGGCACAGGACAGGGACCGGTTATCGGTTATCGGAAGGGCCGCAGGTGCCCCCGGGGCGTGGGGGAGGCAAAGGAGAAGAGGTGGCAAGGGGGGTGGTCCTGGGGTGGTCGGGGAAGGGATGGGGCTGGAGGGCGCGCCTCTCTCGCTCCCTCACGTGTCTTTTGACGTCATCCAGGCTGAGGGCCACGCCCTTGTCCGCGCTGCTCCGTTTGGCCTCCTTCTGGCACTTCCCTCTTCTGCACAGCTTGTGTTTTATGACCTGGGACGGAAGTGGGGTGGCGAGCGGGTGGGCAGTCTGGAACCCCGCCCCTCCTGTGGCCCCGCCCCAGCACCCCACCCCCACTCACCTCATAGGCGTAGTCAAAGAGTTCCAGCACCGTGAGGATGCTGGCCCCGATGAACAGCCCCATTTGGCCTCCAATGTCACCTGCAGGGGGGCCCACAGGGAGGTCAGGGGATTCAGGACACCACGAGCGGCGGAGCTCACTGGGATAGAAGGACCCTGGGGCCGGCAGGGGAGGAGGCCTGTGGGACAGAGGTGAGCAGCCCGCTTCGGGTGGTAGGGTGTCACACCATGCCCGTGTCATGGGAAGGGGACAGGTGCTACCAGCAGCTCACCCAGGAGCCCTGCAATCTCATAGGCCTTCTTCTGCTCAATGGTCTCATAGTTGAGGACTTCAAAGAAAATGTCCAGCACCAGGATGTTCTCCCTGCAGAGGGGATGGGAGAGGAGACCTCGGTTCAAGTTGCATTTCTGTCCCCTAATAGCTGGGTGACCTCAGCAAGCTATCCTCACCGAATCTCAGTTTCCGTATCTATAAAACTTGCTGATGTGGCTACCTGCCTGCCTTTTAGAGGATTAAATATGATGGGGTAATTGAAAAGTCTCTCCACACACCGGCAATTGTGAGGCGATCCCAGTTACAGCCATAAGGATGAAGAGAGGAGGGATGAGAAAGGGGTGCCTCCTTAACGTGTTCTGACTTGATCTTCCCTCCATGCCCATCTGAGACTCTCTGGTGGCCTTCCCTGTGTTGTCAGTTTCCTCCTTCTGCTGACCCCAACAGGGCCCGTCCCTTACCCATCACAGCCAGAGCCCTTACCCTATGTACTGCTCAGACTTGTTGAACTTCTTGGCCAAGTATTTGGCTGACGCTTTGCTGGGGATCTTGACCATGGACAGCTCCTTGCCGTAGCGGGTCAGGTTGCAGGGCATTTCACACACACAGTACTCCTGGTCTTTCTCCACCAGGAAGTCTGTGCCAGCCAGGTGAGAGGTGCCAGTTGAGTGGTGGCCTTCTGCCAGCACCTTCCCAACACCCACACCCTGGCTCTGCCCAAAGGAAGCCTGAGCCCCCTTCTCTTTTTCTGACTTGCCTTCATTACAGCCCTGTGCCCAGCAGTGCCGATCTCTCACCCAGACTCCCCGTGGATATTTCTTAATCCCCATATCTCCTCTCAGGGCACTCTGGGGTCAATCAGCTGAGGTGCTGATGAGAGCAGGTGAGGGCCACCCCTCCAGGTGACCCCTGTTCATTTTTCACAGGGCCTCTAGAGGTGCTATGCCCAGCCTTGCCAGAGTCAGACACAGAAGGGTGCACACAAAGCCTGATCCAGGAGTTATTAGAAGCTCCTGAGAGCTTGCTCTGAGACCCCTATGCAGACAGCTGGCAGCACCTCCTTCCCTCCCCTGACTTCCTTGGGCCAGGGGCACTCACCCAGAGCAGGATCTGCACACTCCTTGTACTGCTCTGGAGTGCAGTATGGGGCGTCGCCTGGAGAGGAGAAAAGACAGCAGTACAGGATGGAGATGAAAGGGGCTTATGACTGGTGGTAGCAGAGGCCTAAAGGCTGGAAGCTGGGAGAGGGTGGGAGGGCAGGAATAGTCGGTGCCTAGTCTGTACTGGAGGTGACCCACGCTACAGTCCATCTATCCTGGACTCTTCTCACCAATCCCTACGGGTCCAGCCAGGAGTTGAGAACCATATGGGATAGACTGTGCTGGAATAGGAGAAGCCAGCTGGTCTCGCTGGCCTGTTGGCGGGAGGCTGGCCTGCATGGGGAGTTGGTGGGGGGCGCGGCGGGCTGAGGGGCCCAGGGCCTCACCTGGCATGTGCACCATGCGGCAGTTACAGTTCTCCACCAGGTAGCGCGTCTCACAGTCGATGCGGCAGGCGGTAATGCTGTAGGAGTCGAAGAAATCCAAGTCCATGGTAACAGCTTTGCAGGTGCCCCAGGGCGGGGGCAGGTAGATGAGCTGCTGGGAGAGCCGGGGAGCTGGGGGGTGTGGGGACTTGTCCCCGAGTCACCTTGATGGACTCCTCTGACACGATGCAGAACTCAGGAGTCCTGCCCCCTCTCCCTCTGCAGCCTCTGAGGGTCTCAGAGTTTACGAAGCATCCCATTCATTGGACCAGTCATGCTCCTGACTAGTCAGATGGCTACCCAGGCTCTAACTCACCTGTCCTTCTCATTATTGATTGCCCACCACTCCACCTCCATCTTGAGCCCCCAGGCCCCACCCTTGGGACTAGCTTCCTGTGGCCCTCTCACCCGCTGCTCTTGGCAGGCCACAAAGGTCTGGAACCCTGGGGCTACGCCAAAGCCCAGCTGGTCGATGAAGGGAGGTTCATCCTGACTGTGGATCTGCACTTTGATGCCTGCTTCGAAGGACGTCTCATCTATGGGAATAAGAGGGGTGTGTGTTGGGAGGGCTTCTTCTTCCTCCCTGACCTTCTTCAGAGCTGGGGGCCTCCTCCCTCTCTTGAGACAACCACGATGAGACTAGGGGAGGACAGTTAGTCCAAGGAGCCCTGGCCCTTCCCCAGGTCTCCTTCTGGATTCACCAGCCCCATGCTGCCTTGGTGACCCCTGCATTCTACACAATTCTTCTCTTACTTGGCTTCCGTTACGTATCTCATTGTTTTAGATTATTTCTCACTGTCTCAGAGGCTCTCCATTGCTCTCCCTCCTTCTCCCCCATATCTCTGTCCCAAGGCCCCTGAGACCAGACAGACGGCAGGCAGCCCAAGAAGAGACAGAGTTATTTATAGAGTGAGTGGCGGCCACGGGTGGAAAGCGATGGCTGGTTACCTTGGAGAGTAACTGAGCCAGGAAAGGGGAGCCAGGGAAATGTGAGTGTGGCCGTCAGGTAGAGTGGGAGCTGGAGATGCCGGGAGGAAGGGAAGAGAGCCCACGCCCTGCCTCAGAGCCCCTGCCAGAGGCGGAGGCCTGGAGCCACAGGGAGGGGCTCCCCCCAGGACAGGCGACATACCGGTCTCCCCCCACACGGGCAGGTACTCGTCCTGCTGAATGTCCAGCATGATCTCCAGCCCGTTGCCCGTCCCCCCCTTCATGGTCTTCAGCCGTGGGCGCCCATCTCGGCCAGAGTTGAATGTGTAGCACTTTCCATACCGCGTGAAGACCTGGCCGGGGCAGAGTGGAGAGCCTGAGAGTCCTGCCGTACCCTCTGCCCACCGGGGACTGTCTCCGACCCCTCCAGCTGGTGGCGTCTCAGCCCTTTAGGAATGATCCCTCCTGAGCAGCCCATTCCCCATCTGACCTCCTTCCCACCCACTCCATCATCCTTTGGCCGGCTGCGTGCCCTGGAAGGCCGATCCCCGCAGGGTGCACTGCCTGTGCGCCTTTGCCAACAGACTGGCTTCAGGTTGGGTTCCAACGAGGAGAGGTATCAGTGAGGGATCAGAGGATGGGAGGAGGGAGCTGCTGCATGACATTTGCTCAGCCGTGTCTGACTCTTTGCCACCCCATGGACTGTAGTCTACCAGGACAGGAGGGAAAGACCGGGCCATTTATCTGCCAGGGTTCTGAAGGTGGCTTAGACCCTTCCTGACTACAAACCCTGCCAGGGGGGCTTCCTGCCTAGCACTGTTGCCTCTTCCTGTTCCTCTAGCTTGGCTCTGACAATTTCCCACTATTTCTGGTGCCTCGGGCCCCCTCATTGTTTTCCTTTACTCTCCTGCAGCTCTGTAAACAGTCCCTTTGTTAGTCTTTCCAACTAAACCATCCAAGGGGTGACCCTTTTCCTGCAGGGGCCCTGCATATATAGCTCCATCATCTGCCACACCTTTGGTCCCTCCTGGGACCCTCTCCTCAGGCACAGGGCCTTCTGAGACATATCTTCTCTTCTCCTAGATTTCCGCCCCACCCCTACCCCCAGGCATTTGAAACCCTGCTCTGCCCAATACCACTCTAAGCGCTAAGCATGCTCCTTTCCTCTGCCATTAGCCCCTCATGGCCATCATTGTTCTATTATCATCAGAATTATCCAGGACCTGGCATATTTGCTAATGCTGGTGCAGAACTGCAGAAGAGATCTCAGCCCCAGGGGCTGGACCGCCCCCCCCCCCCACTCCATGTCACAGAGCAGTCCTTACTCAGCTCTGATTACACAGCCACAGAGAGAAAAGTGAACCGGTTCTTCATGGTTCTTTCCCCACAGCCTCCCAGAATGCCTCCAAGTTCTCCTATGTGAGGCGAGTGTGCTTTTACTCCTATGAGATGGTGACAGAGTCCACAAAGCAAGTCACAAGGTGAGTGCAGACACAGCCCAGAGAAAGAGAGACCCCAGGCTAGACTGGGGTGGGGAGGGCGTGTGGGTTGCTAGGCGATAGAGTCTTTGACCCCTTCCTAGAACAGCCTTCTCCTCTCCCCTCTGGAAAAAAATAACAAAAGCATTCCCCCATTTTGTGGGTAAGGTCCAGAGATGAGATAGAGAACTCCTAATCCCCCAGCCCCACTACCAGGCTTTGTGGCATTGAGCCACAGAGTTCAGGCTGAACACGCACCCCTGCCTACCCCTCACCCTGGGAGTGAGGAACTCCTGGTGGCTGATGGGCTGGGAGCTGCAGCCCGAGCGCTGGCTTCGAGGGCTGTGCTGAGGACCAGTGGACTCTGCTGCCACCTGGTGGTTCTGCTTGAGAAGTGCCTCCTCTACCCTTAGATCCCAGAAACCAGGTTGACCCCTTCCTTGTCTCGTGTTCCTCTAACTCCCTGCCTGTCTGAGGTCCAGAGCCCGAAACCTCCAGGTCCCAGTCTATCTGTAGTCAGTCCACGATGCACTGACATGATAACACCCACTGGCCCCTGCACTAGGGAAGAGGTGGGGGGCTGAGAGATGGGTGTATGGGGAGGAGAGGCCTGGCATCTGGCACTTGTAGGGGACAGGAGGGCACCTGTCAGGCCAGATGAAACTGGAAGCTGAGCTGGGGAAGAGGATGGGGTGTCACTTGGTCCCTCACCAGGGAAGGCCCTAGACGTTCCTAGGCTTCCCCTGGGAATCGGGTCCCTGGCCACTTTGAACTGGAAGCAGAAGGGGGAAGACTTGGAGGAGACCTGTTATTCTCCCTCAGACACACGTGCGCACACACACACACACGCATGTGCACCCACACACATGCACACACGTGGTAGGAGGAGCACAGGAAGACCACGTGAGGATGCTGCTGATGGGGGTGCTGGGGTGCAGGGGGTACCCCTACCCCTCTGCCTCCCTTCCACACCCTTCTCTTGCACCTCGAGACCAGGTGGCACTGGTGCCAGCCCCAGTCCGGGGGTGACAGTCAAAACTGTTAAGGCCACACATAGGCACCGGCCACCAGATTGAAGGCTGACCTCAGTGACAGAGTCAGTCCAGTCCGGACCCTACTGGATCACAGGGAGGTTTTGGAAAGGGCTGGACACCCTGGAGGATATTTGGGGAGACGCTGGAGGCTTTGGGGCAGCAACAAGTTACCAACTGTGTGTCCAGGATTCTAACAGGGAGGGCAGTCCTGGCACAGCCCTGGAAATGGAGCCCAGCTGCAGACCCTGGGGCTCCCGGGTGAGGGGTCTCTGAGGCATGTCACAGGAGGTGGGTGGCCTGGGGAGGAGGGGCAGGACGGTCACCAGCACGGTCGCCACGCTCACAGCCAGCGTGAACACGGCAGACGCTGTGGGCTCCACTCACCACCGAGAAGTTGTGAGGGCCACAGGGCCCCCCGCAGTAGGAGCAGTAGAGCAGCATGTCTTCCAGCCGGTGACAGGAGCGATTGTAGAAGCGATGCAGGTTAAAGGGCTCCCCCGAGAAGGCCTCGGGCCCTGGGGGCGCGAGCGGCACCCCCGGGTCGTCGCTTTCATCCAGCCCCAGCATGGGGGCCAGGTACAGCAGGTCGGGGTAGCTGAGCTGGGACAGCCTCACTGCGTTGGTGTTGCAGAGAGTGACCGCCGGGAAGGCCAGCTCCGTGGTGGCCACTTCGTCTAGCAGAGTCACATGGGGGTAGCTGAGGTAATAGGCAACTCGATCTCCTACCTGGCACAGGAAGGCTCCCAGTGCCAGGACGAAGGCCGCTGCCCACAGGGCCTGCCGCGGCCCAGGACCCCCCTCCACGAAGATGTGGTTGGTGCCGTGGAGGGTACAGCTGTTGGCAAAGGCCACCAGGTCCATCGGTGAGTCCCCCTCTCTGGCCTCCTTCCTCTCTGCCTCCTTTTCCTTCTCTTCTTCCTCCTCTTCTGAGTCAGAGCTGTCCCGCTGTTGCCGCTGACGGGGACCCCATACATCTCCCAAGGGCCTGGGGGCCTCCTCTCCAGAGGAGAACGACACGGAGCAGAAGATCTGGATGGGCATCTTCTCCGGGGGCTTCCTGGCCCCAGGAGGTTGGCGGGAGAGTGGGGACAGGGCTGTGACCCTAGGCAGGGTCCTCCAGTCCTCTGATCAGGTCTCTGCCGCCCGGCTGGCCGTCCCCTCTCTCGCCAGGGCCTCCGTGGCAGCGTGGCTGAGGTGGGGCGGGGCGTGGAGAGGAGGGCCAGCCTGCCCTGCCAGGGAGGGCGGGTGTCTGAGCCCATGAATAATTGATGGCAGTGAGAAAGGGAGGCTGATGGAGGGGAGGGGGGCTCGAGCCCCCTTCCTGTCACCAGCTCCAGCAGGACTGACAGGGTCAAGGACAGAGTGGAAACCCTGGAGAAGCCCTGGGGCTCCTGGTAACCACCTCTCCAGGTGAGATGAGACCTAGCCGAGTCCTCTGCTCTCTCTCACTCAGCCAGCAACAGTCTCTGCCCCTC
The DNA here is from genome assembly GCF_014754425.2 of Oryx dammah. NCBI lineage: Eukaryota > Metazoa > Chordata > Mammalia > Artiodactyla > Bovidae > Oryx > Oryx dammah. Next base: position 87,452,703 of record NW_024070213.1, on the reverse strand, counting down.
CCCCAAGATCCACACCCCTCCCCAGACTCCCTCTCACCCTCCAGTCATCCCTCAGCCTTCTCACCCTCATTCTCACCTGATCTGGCCTTTCCTCTGAGTTATCTGAGCCCCCATACTCAGTACCTCTAATTAAGCTCTAATTATTCTCTAACTCCCCGATTTATAATCTCCCCAATTAACTAATTTATCCCCCACTTCTCCCCATACACTCTTACACCCCAGGTCCCCTCTAATTTTTCCCCTGACTCTCAACTCGCTTTTCATCACTGAGCTGACCACAGTTTACCATCGGTTACTCCCTGAACCCCTAATTGCTCCCTCAGCCTCCAGTTCCTCCTAGCCATCCTTGACACCATGGATCCTCCCCTCCCTCCCCTGACCCCTGCTCTGCTTCAGTCAGCAACCCCCCCACACACATTGAGCTGCACTCCTTTCTGTGGCTTGGGGGGCAGCCCAGGTTCCATTAGCAGAGGTCTCTCACTGACCACAGACTCATTTATAGCCATTTCCCGGCAATGGGGGGAGGGACCCTGTCTCTGGCAGCTGAAAACCTTCCTGGCAGATCACCACTCCCCCTCCCAGCTTGCCCACCCCCAACAGTCCAGGGGAGCAGTTGCAGGCCTCCCCAGGGTCCTGAGTCAGGCAGAGAGTGCTGGGAATCAACCTGGGGTACCCCCAAATCCTCAGCCTCGAAAGTACCCCCAGCCCCTGCGCCTCTGATGCTCTTCTTGCTCCCATCAGTCCCCACCCCCAGGCCCCTGGCCCCTCTGTGCTCTGATTACTCAGGGCCACTGGTTGAGGAACTTGAGCCACCAGCCAAGTCTCCAGGGCCTAGAAGGTGACCTGAGGGGAGGAGAAGGGGAGCGAGGGGAAACAAATTAACCCTTCCTCTGAGGGGCCAGAGGAGGGACAGTGGGGGTCAGGCAAGTCTACTTGGGCCTTTCTAGTCCTTAACCAACCCACAGCCCCAGGCTCCTTCCCCTCCTTTTCCTCCTTGCCCATCCCTGCTCTCACACATCTCTCCTCCTCCATCTGTATGTAAAGACCCTAGAGTGTGTCAAGGATGGGAGGCAAGGTGCCAGGCTCCAGCAGAACTGACTGATGTGGGACCTGTGGCCCCAGCTTTGCTGCCAGGGACACAGAGGCCCCGGAAGAAGAGCAGCCTTTGAGATCTGGTCCCTTTCCATCCTTAAGCCACTGCCCTCAGACTGGCCACCTCCTCTTTCCCTTAAACAAACGCCTCCCAGCTGGTCTCCCTCACTCCCCGCCTCCCTGCAGTTTCTCCCCACTTTTAGTCCATGCTGTGTAATTCTGACCATTCTTCTGCTTCAAGACCTTCTCTCACTCCCCAGGGCCTCTTGGTAAAATTCAATTCCCCATCCCTGAACCCATACCCCACACCCCAAAACCTACAAGGCCTTGGCAGTTTATCCTCCAGCCTCACCTCCCCACCCTACCCAGTTCAGCAACCAGCACCCAGCCACCATGCCCTCTTTCATTCCACAGACACACTAGACTCATCCACAGTGTCATGCCTTCCCTGGACTCTGGAAACTTTCTACTCATTTTTCGAGACCCTACTCACATGCTATCTCCTCCAAGAAGCCTACCCTGATTCCAGGGCATAGTAAGTACCTACTCAGAACAGACTGAAGGATCCAGGGATGCTCAAGTCCCTTCGGGCATGCACAGTCATCAGCAGCCCCTTAAGGAAAGGGGCCAGGAGAATGAAAGAGCAGGACCCAGGGACCACGTGGAGAAACAGGAAGGAAAAGACCAGGAACACCCAGGCCAACCAGAGCTAAGTCACTGTAGAGATGAAGCGAGACCTCCTGGATTTAGCTGTTGTCCTCAGGCTTCTCCTGTATGAATTTATGGGTTCTTTTTCTGGTTCCTGTCCCCTGTGCGTTTTCTTCCTGCTTAGCAGACCTCAGCTCTTGGAGTGCTTTCTGCATGCCCAGGATGCCGTTTTTTTCCAGAGGTGAGTTCCAGACTCGGGTTGGGGGTGGGCCAGCCTAAACAGGCTTGGGCTGGGGAAGCTGCAGCCGCCCTTGCGCCCCAGGCCCACTAGAGGGCATCGTTCCCCTCCTGCAGCCTCCCTGGAAGAGGCAGTAGACTGAACTTCCAGAGGGAAGAAACCAAGGCAGGGAAGTTCCCTGTGCTGAGCCTCCGCAGAGAGCAGGGCAAGCACACGCGGGGCAGCTTCTGAGGGCAGCAGATCTGCTGTGGCTGGACACTTCTTCCCCGACTCGAACACAAAGACCCACACCCAGACCTACACTCAGCCCTCCTGTGGGCAAGGAACACACACAAACACACACACCC
>NW_024070213.1:87439741-87450368 GCF_014754425.2 Oryx dammah | reverse complement strand
CACACACACACACACACCCCTCAACTGCTCTTCCTCCCTCCTCCATCCTCTAACATTCTCTCCTCCTCATCTTGTTCTGGAAGGTAGATATTCCACATTTGTCACAGTAATAGGGAGATGTGGAAAGGGTTAAGCCGAACACACAGACTCCCCCGCCAGCACACACAGGGGACCCCAGGAGAAGTGCCCAAGCAGCACACACTCTGGGAACAACACTCAATTCTGCACTCTCCGTCCAAAGATGCAACTCCTCCCCACATTACTGCCTTCCCAGGACCTCTCTCAAGCCGAGCCTGGCCACCCAGTTCTCTCTGACTTTCTCCACATCTCTTTCTAACTCCACCCACCCCTCACATCTATGGAAGTATTTCCTGCTTTTCAGTTGATGCCTCAGGGGATTCACATATAAAACCCAGCAAAATAAGCAAGTTTGAGTAATTTCTCCCTATTTGATAAATGGGGAAACTGAGGCACAATGACCCATTCAAGTCTCCTGGAGAGCAAGCAGTGGGCTTGACACTACAAGTAGGTCATTCCTCACCAAGTCCCTTCCGTCTCCATTTTTGCATTTACTCATCAGATCTTTCCTGAGTGTTCTTGTGCTGAGCACCGTGGGAAAAAGATAAAGGACTGGGCCCTTATGGAGCTTATTATCAGGTAGGGGAGACAGTGTTTGTTTGTTTTTTTTTTAATTGCAAAAATAAATACCTAATTGGAAAGTATGATAGGTGCTATGAAAAAAATAATATGATTTCGTGGAAGTGAATGACAGGAGAATCTGACCCAGACTCGACACTGAGGAAGGTTTCTCTGAAAAAGTGATGTTTGGACTGAAATCTAAAAAATAAGGAGGACGACTTCCCTGGTGGTCCAGTGGTTCAGAATCCACCTTGTAATGCAGGAGACAGGGGTTCAATCCCTGGTTGGGGAACTAAGATCTCACATGCCACAGAGCAACTATGCCTAAGTGCCTCGACTACTGAGTCTGCATGCCACAACTAGAGGGTCCATGCGCCACATGAAAGGTCCCAAATGCCGCAGCTAAGACCCAACACAGCCAGGTAAATACTTATACAATAAGGAGGAGTAATTAGGTAAAGGTCTGCTTATGTATGTGTTGGTGGGGGTGGGGGTGAAATTCCAGAGCACAGAGTCACTGCAAAGTCCCAAGAGGAGACAGCTCAGAGGAGGATGTAGCCAGAGAGCAGGCAGGACCAGACCCCTCAGGGTCAGGATTCTGGTCCATTTCCCCATGGAAGGATTTCAAGCAATCAGAGCAGTGTTTTAAAGAGACCACTCTGGAAGAGACTGAGGGGTTCACAAGTTCTGTTATGAAACCATTGGAGCAGTCTAGGTGAGACATGGAGCCATGGGGTGGCCTCAAACACGGAGACGGAGTAGAGATGTTCAGGAGGCAACACTGGGAGACCTGGTTAGGGAGGAGAGGGAGATGGAGTGCCCACGATGGTTTCTAGTTTGCATAAGTGGGTAAATGGCTCACTAGATCAGCAACACAAGTACAGGACAAGTTTGGGAGCTAAGATGATGAATTTGGCTTTGCATAATGCTGGGTTCTTGGAGCCTTGGGGAGATCCAAGTGGAGATGTTAAGTGAAAAATTGGCCACTGGAGCTGATGCTAAGAGGAGAGAGCTGGGCTGAGACATACATTTGGCAGTTGTCAGTGTGTACATGGTAATTGAAGTCACGAGTGAAGATGAGACCGCTCAGGAATAGAATATAAAGTTTTTTAGAAAAGACAGAAAGATGGCCTGATTTGGTAGTATCCATTCAAGCTAAACAGAACCTTAACTTATGATTTAACCGCAGCTCCTAGTCATTGTGCACGCATGCTCAGTCACTTCAGTCGTGTCCAGCTCTTTGTGACCCTATGGACTGTGTAGCCCAGCAGGCTTCTCAGTCCACGGGATTCTCTAGGCAAGAAGACTGGAGTAGGTTGCCATGTCCCTTTCCAGGGGAACTTCTCAACCCAGGTATCAAACCCACATCTCCTGTTCTGCAGGCAGATTCTTTACTGACTGAGCCTTCGGGGAAGCCCTCCTAGTCATATACCCAAGAGAAATGAGGGCATATGGTAACCTAAAGACAAGAACAGCATGTTTACAGTAAATTTATGTATAATAGCCAAAAACTAGGAACAACCCACATGTCTAGCAAGAGTAGAATGGATAAATTTTATGCTATTTACATAATGAGGTACTACACAGCATTGAAAAAGAACGAACTATGTATTAACTCAGAGATTGAATCTTCCAGATGTAGTCATGAGCAAAAGAAGACAAACACAAACATGTATATATTGCATTAATGTTACATAGTCCAGGAAGTTCAAGAACTGGGGAAACCATCACAGTACTGTAAAGTAATTATCCTCTAATTAAAAAAAAAAGAGCTGGTGAACCTTACCTCCACTGACAGGAGCCAGGACAGTGGTTAACTCTTATGGGGTAGGATTGACTAGGAAAGGGTCTGAAGGGACTTTCTGGGACTCTAGACATGTTTTACAATTTTATATCAATGTAAGTACACACTGATGTAATATATAAAATATTACATAAATACACCAGTGTAAAAATATACGAATGAGAAATTCATCAAGCTGTACCATTAAATCACGATTTAGAAGAAGAGGAAAGCTTGAGATTGAGACTTGGGTAGTGCCAACATTTAATGGCCAAGTGGAAGAGAATAACTGGCAAAGACGCAGGAGTACTGAGACAAAGCCGAGGAATCAAGAGAATACAGTTATCAGGCAATAGAGTCATGCAAAAAAGAGGCTGTGGGGGACTCCCCTGATGGCTCAGCATTAAGAATCTGCCTTCCAATGCAGGGGATGAGGGTTTGATCCCTGGTCAGGGAAATTCTGGGCTTCCCCGATAGCTCAGTTGGTAAAGAATCCACCTGCAGTGCAGGAGACCCTGGTTCAATCCCTGGGTGGGGAAGATCCCCTGGAGAAGGGAAAGGCTACCCACTCCAGTATTCTGGCCTGGAGAATTCCATGGACTCCATGGTGTCACAAACAGTCGGACCCGACTGAGCGACTTTCACTTTCACTTTTGGGGAAATACTAAGCCTGCATGCACCAGCTGGAGAGAAACCCCCATTCGCTGCAACTAGAGGAAGCCAGCAGACCTCTATGAAGAGTCTATATGCCGCAATGAAGACCCAAGACAGCCAAAAATAATAACAATAAATAAATAAAGCAAACCTGCTTTAAAAAAAATAAAGGTGGTGGTAAACCATTTTGAATGATTTTTGAGACATCAGGGATAAAAAAATGGTTGTGGATTTTGGACACATGGAGGTCACTAGTGGCCTCAGCGAGAACCATTTTGGTGGAGTGCTGAGGACGGGAAGAAGGTAGCCTGAGTGGATCAGAGAGTGAGATCGAGATGAGAAAATGGAGATAGTGGAATCTATTCATCAATTTTAAGGATATTGTCTGTGAAAGAAAGCAGAGAGAGACTGTGGGAGCTGGGTGGGGGTTGGGGGTAGTGGAGTTGAGAGATTTTTTGTTTTGTTTTTATTTTAACCTAAAGCCTGGTACATAGTAAGTGCTCAATAAATATTAGCTGTCATTATAGCTATACATTTAAGATGGAAGAACCTCAAGCATGTTTCACTATCAATGAGGAGGTTCCACTGGAGAGAGAGAGACTGACTATAAAGGAGAGAGAGGCAGGATCTTTAAGGTAAAATTCCCACAAAAGTCAAAGGAGATCAGACGGTAAGAATAGATTGAGATTTCAGCTTAGATAAGATGGATGTTCCCCTTTGGGGGCAGGAACCCAGAGAAGCAGAGAGATCTTGTCTGAGGCTTCTATCTTCCCTGTGAAGCAGGAGGCGAGGTCATCTGCCGAGGGTGAGAGCAGGGCTAGGAAGGGTGGCGCTTTGAGAAGCATGGAGAAATTTACAGTAATCACGGGGAGAGCAGGTTGACCAGGAAAACACAGTGGGGTTGCCAGGGCAGCGCTGCAGGCCCTTATAAGGATGTTGGTCATGAACACAATGTGATTCTGAGCCTGCCTGTCATGTGACTGCCTCTGGTAGAGCGTGGCTGAGGAAGCCAGTAGTGGGTCCATCTAAGGCTGTGCTGTGTATGCTGTGCTAAGTTGCTTCAGTCGTGTCCGACTCTTTGCAACTCCATGGACTGTAGCCTGTCAGGCTCCTCTGTCCATGGGACTCTCCAGGCAAGAATACTGGAGTGGGTCGCCATGCCCTCTTCCAGGGGATCTTCCTGACCCAGGGATCAAACCCATGTGTCCTGCATCAGCAGGCAGATTCTTTACCACTAGGGCCCTGGGAAGCCCCCCGTTGGGTTGGGACTTGGCCAAATGGTGCAGCGAGGAAGCGGGAGTCACAAGATGGCGCAGTCATCCTGAGACTGGGGATCTTCTCTTACATCCTTTTGCTTCCCTTTCCTGTCTCACCCCCACTGTCTCCTTACAGATGGGGAGCTGGGCACCCTCTTCTACTACACACATCCCCACTTCTGTGGTCACCCACAAAGAGTCAGGCATAGAAGATCTGAAGTCAAGCTTAACTGGCTCTGTGGCCTCGGGCAGGTCATGTAACACTTCTGGACCTCAGTTTCCTCATCTTTCAAGTGAAGATATTAACATCTTCCTGCCTCCCAGAATTATAAGGATCACAGGATTTAAAGGGAATTTGTAAACTGCAAAGCGTGACCAAAAGAGAGGATTGATTTTGCTGGTATGTGCTCTGCATGGGGCTGAGGTTCACGGGCACACACGCTCTCTCCTGCAGCCACATGAAGCGAGCTGTGTGTGACCCCATGCACATCCATCCCTGTCCACATCACACCCTAATCCACATCCACACACTCCCACTTTCAGACATACATAGAGAGGTGCACACAGCTTCTCATACACCTAGGGCACATGTGCGGCATGTGGTGAGGAAGCCTGAGCTGGCTGCTGTCCAGGGTCAAGGCCACTGCAGCATTTTCTCTCCCTAGGGATATTCCCAGCCAGGCACGAAAGAGCCGACACACCAGAGACCCTCAATACTCAGCCATACAGCCCAGCCTCCCAGGCTTCGAGTATTGTCGGCCACATGGAGAGGGCAGATGAGAGGATCAGGAAAGGGTTATCTTTCCAAGAATTCATAGGAGATCAGAAAAGACACAACTTGCCCTCCTTCTCCTTTAGGAGTGGCGTTGGAGAGCCTGGGGTGAGCGTCTCCATCCTTAGAGTTTCTTAAGGGAATTTCCCCTCAAGGTGACTGAAACTACACTGCAGTTTCATGATCATTTCAAAATTTTCCACAAAGAAGATGTCTGATGCATATATCTGGGAAACGTACTGCACACCCATTCCACCTGTGGGCCAGCAGGGGCTAGCCAGAGAGTCCCAGAAGCTGAAGGAGAAGCCGCTCCCTGGCAAATTTAAAAATCCATTCAGAGCCCCCTTGGCTCAGAGGAAATTGAGAAATGGAGCCAGATGAAACTATGCCCAAAAGAGATCCCAGGAGCCTCAGTGCCCAGCTGCACCCTCCACCCAAACCAGACACCCTGCTTCGAGCTGTCTCCTTCCCTGCTGTGCCTCCCAGAACCCCTCGCCAGAGTTCTGATCCCAAGGTGCTCAGCCAGAGGGTACAGACCCTCGGATCCACTTCAGATGAACAGTGAGGGACAGCTCCTGCCTCCGGAGCCTGACCACAGACAAGGACCCTTGAGGGAGAGAACTAGACTGGTCGTCAGCGGGAGGAAGCTGGGGTGGGGAGACACCATACTTTCTGTAGAACTGGAGTTTCGGAATAGCTGAGCTGGGCTGGGGAGATTGGAAGGACTCCACCCAGATGATGAGGGGCGTCTCGTGCCTGGCACGTGATTCTCTGCTCTGAAACCCTTAGGCTTCCCTTAGCGCCGCCCCTGCCCTCTGTGCCTCTTGGAGTTACAGCACGTGGCTCTAAGCTCCCTGAGGGCAGGGATCCCGTCGGCCTGCTCACCACTGCCCCCTGGTGCCCAGCACGGGGCTTGGCACTTCTAAGGGCCTCAGAGGATCACAGGAAGGAACTCAGCGAAGCTTGACTCTCCGAGCTCCAGCCCTCGTGCCTAACATCCAGTCTCCCTCACCATCCCCAGGAATTCAGTTTGCCTTCAACAAGGTTGAAGCATGCTCCGAGCCACCTCCAGAGTTTGCCAGCAGAGACATTCAGACCTCTCAGCAGGCCTCCCCGTTGCTTCCTGGATGCACACCAGGTGCCAAGGCGGCCCTCCCTTAGAGGTAGTGCTCCTAGGCTGGGTCAGAAGAAAGCCCAAGGCTTGAAGCGGCTCCTCCGCACCCCTCCATTTCCGGCTCTGCCCCCAGAGGCACTTACTTACATCAACTCCCTATTACTTTAGCCAACTGCCGGAGATCAATTAACTTGTAGTAACCCCTTAGCTGACAGCAGTCTGGGAGAGGGGCGGAGTCAGAAACAGCAAGGTATGGGGGAGGAGGAGAGGGAGGAAGTGAGAGAGGAAACTGAGTCACCCAAGGGGGTGTGTGGGGGTGTGTGTGTGTGTTATGAGAGAGACCTCAATGCAGGGTACCCTGGATTCTGTGTGTGTGTGTGTGTGTTATGAGAGAGACCTCGATGCAGGGTCCCCTGGATTTTTGCAATGGGCTCTTTTCAGTCACCTCCCCTCTAACCTCAGACACTTCTGAGAGTGGGAGGGAGAGATGGGAAGGGTAAGGCTGAAGGAGGCACCCAAGAATGCCTGAGGGTGGGGTGGGGTGCCCCTTCCCCAAAGCTAACCTCTGCCCACCAGCTCCTCCTGTCCCTCTGCAATCCCTGCATGATCCCCCATCCACACCCCTGTCCCCCGACAGACAAAGACCACCAGGCTTCTGGACATGGTAGCCCAATGAACCTCCTTCCTCTGAGAGTAGCAGTCTGAGCAGCGCCCCACCAGCACCCCCTCCACTCCCTGCCCAGCTGGAGGGAACAGACCCCAGGAGTGAGGTCAGGCCCTCCCCAGGGATCCAAGGTCTGAGCTGCTGTGGGGTCGTGTGGAGTGAGGGGTGTCAGTGAACCGGCAGAGCCAGCCCTGGAGATAAGGAAGGTCTTGTTGCTAGTCCTGGCTCTCCCTGGGACCGACATGCCTGGTTCTGCTCGCTTCTGGGTCCCAGGATCGCCCCTCTCATATCGGCATCTCACCTCCCCTAGGTGCTCCAGAAGCTCCCTGTCCAGGTCCAGAGCCTTGAGGGGATTTATTTGTCTACCTCCTCACTCCACCTCTCCTCTGAGAGGCTTCTGCCACCACTCCAGGGTCCCCCAGGGATTCTTGTCCCCATCCCTTCCTTGTCCCCAAGTCCACCCCCTCCTGAAAGAAGACTATCCCCCCTGCACACCCACCCTGGGATTTCCATTCTCTGCCCCTCCCTTCCATCTCTCGCAGGGTTCAGAGATGAATTCCCACTTCTCTCTCCCCCAGGCAAAGGCTCTGGGTCTCAGCTGGAGAAGGGGAGTGGCATAGGGCACACTAGGCCACCATCTGCCAGCCCCCTCCCCTTGGAACTGTTCAGCATTCCAGCCACATCGGCGCTCCCACTGCCAGGGACAGATAAGGTGCAGCTGGAGGCTGGCACCAGCTGCGACTGTGCTCGCTCCCCCCTGGCCCCCACCCAGACACCAGCAGACAGCTGCGCCCCCGGCCCCCTCCATGGAACCCCTGCCCTGCCTTGGCCTGGCTGGCCTCAAAGTGGGGTGGGTGAGTGAAGTCTCAGACCCTGTTGCCCTGGCAACCAAACACCCCATCAAGAAGGAGAAGAGGAGGCCAGGGAAGATGGGGCCTGTGGGTCTTTGGTAGCTCAGGAGAAAGCTATTGAGGTCAACCCAACTGGGCTGCTGTGGGGAGCTTTTCCCCATGGCCCTCTGCCTTTTCAGTCCCCAAAGGTTTCCAAACCAGCTTCTCCCAGATTTAGCCCAGGTTCCCCTCACTCTCCTGAGCTGACTGCCACCACTGGGGGATGGACCTGGCCAAGCCACTTCTTCGATCACCAGGTCATCCCTGAGGTTGAGCAGGATTCAGAAGCAGATCTGGGGAAAACGCTTGTGACTACAGACCCTACCAGGGGAGCTGGTGGACCACAGGATGCCCTTCCTACACCCCCTGCACCATCCTCCAGATTCAGGGGTCCTGTTTTTGGATGAAGGTTGCCCTTGGAACCTGTGGAAGAGTTCACATGTGTCCACACATGCTCTATTTTGCAAACACATTGCGCTGGCATTGGATGCCTGGTTAAGAACCTCTACTCTCAAGGGAGCAAAAGATGCCAGGATGGTCTCCCTAAGCTCTGATCTGACAGACAGATGTTTTCCGTCAGTGCTTCATCTGTCCAGGGGCTGGATACACACCTCTTGGCCTAGCAGAGACTAGCAAGGATGGAGAGGCAGATGTTAATTAAGGAGGATGAAGGTGGAGTATCAGGCATGAGTGTTTGTGCCCCTTAGGGCCAGAGAGCTGGAGAATGCCAGCACCCTTCTCCACCAGGGAGATGTCAGCCAGACTCCCATGTGTAGGGACATCCCTTTGGGCAGAGTAGAAAGGGACTGCAGTGAGGGCAACCTGAGAGGGTAGAAGGAAGATCTGAGAAGTTTGGATCCAGCTAGATTCAGGGTCAGGTCTTTCACATGGGCTTAGAAACAGCAAAAACCTAATCTTCCCTGAGAACCCAGGACCAAGAAGTGCCAGTGTTGGGGCTGTGGGATTCTAGCCAGGTATCTCTCCCCAGCAAGAAGAAGAATTCTCATTGCTCTGGAACTCTGTGGACCAATCATATCTCCATCTAATTGTGTAGGGTTGTCCCCCCAGACAACATGGACCAATCACATTTCAGTATCTCAATTTCCATGAACCAAATATATGTTAGCATCATCACTTGGAATCTTCCTGGACATAAAGGACAAAGCCTCAACTGTATACTTTCTATGACCTAATGGTAACCCCACTTTTTGCCTTAGCACCTTCCCAGGTCGAGCCAACAAATTCCTGTCCTTATCCAAACACTACAAACCTTTCGATCTAATGGGTTTTCTTTCTTTTTTTAAATTGTTCTGGCTGCGTGGCATGTGGTATCTTAGTTTCCCAACCGGGGATCGAACCTGCACCCCTCCCTGCAGTGGAAACGTAGACTCCTAACCACTGGACCACTAGAGAAATCCCCTCTTTTTTAAAAAAAATAATTTATTTAATTGGAAGCTAATTATTTTACAATATTGTAGTGGTTTTTGCCATACATCGACATGAATCAGCCACAGCACACATGTGTTCCCCATCCAGAACCCCCCTCCCGCCTCCCTCCCCATCCCATCCCCCAGGGTCATCCCTCTGTCTTTCTTGATGGTCCCTTTTGCTTGTGTGAAATATGCTGCAGAGGAGGAGGGCTCTGGCTTTCATTTCCACCTTCATCTATAGTTCTACTACCCTTGAAAATATAGTTGGTGAGTCTGGGAGCCCTTTGGTCTTGGGCTCTGGGGAATCTAGCACTCACCTGCTTTGAGAAAGAAAAAGTGGGAAGGAAATGGTTCTTGCCTCACACTAAGCTCCCTATGAGCTTGGCTCAGCAAGGACTGTGGCCATGTAAACTTTGTCTAGCAGGATTGACAAAGGCCCACGAAACTGGTCTAAGAGCAAGGCTTAAAGAGATTGGGAAGTCTTGTATAACTTCAGAGGAAAAAACAAGTATGACCATGGTTCTAACCTTTCTACACAAATGCAGTTCATGCTCCCCTAACGCTAGGGAGGAAGCAATAGAGTGTGGGAGAAAATGGGCAGGGAGCAAAGGGGAGATCTGCAAGTGGAGAACGAGGGGCAAGTATGGAGAGAAAACTGGAGAGGGGACTGGCAACCCACTCCAGTATTCTTGCCTGGGAAACCCCAGGGACAGAAGAGCCTGCTGGGGCTACAGTCCGTGGGGTCGCAAAGAGTCGGACACGACTAAGCGGCTAACACACACACACATAGAGAGAAAAAGAGTCCTAAGGAGACTGGGCTTTCAAGAGCAATGGCAAGAATTGGAAGTGAACATGGTAACTCCAGGGTCAGCAATATTAATGCAAAGAGCACACTGCGTTAGGACTGAATGAGACATGAGTTCTAATCCTGAGTCTCTCACTAAGCAGCTCTGTGAGCTGGGTAACTCATTCGACCTCTCTGTCTCAGCTTATGCACTTGTTCAATAGAGACAAACATGACTATTCATCCAGGGGATTGAAGGAGAACCTAGAGAGTATTCAGAAGAGTTCCAGGCGTCATCCTCACATCTGGTACCCTTCCCTTCTTCACACATGGCTCCAGTTCCTCTGGTCCCTTTCCACACTCTCCCTGACTTTAACCCTCCAGCAACCCATATGACCTGTTATAATCACCTGTCACATGAGATGCCAGTCAGCCCCATCTGTGGTGGTGGGCAGGGGGTATGAGTATTTGTGGGGCATCTCTACTTCAAGAAGCAAAGAGAATCTCCAGTTCAGCCATGCTATGAGCCCCAAATCATCTCTTCTTCCTCAGACCCTGACTATGGGCTGGCAAGGGGGAAACCCAACCAGACACTGTGTGTGTGTGTGTGTGTGTGTGGCCAGGGGGCAACCCAACCAGAC
>NW_024070213.1:87430115-87439731 GCF_014754425.2 Oryx dammah | reverse complement strand
TGTGGCCAGGGGGCAACCCAACCAGACACTGTGTGTGTGTGTGTGTGGCCAGGGGCAGGGGTGGCACAGAGGGAATTACCTGTCCAATTTTTTAAGAGAAAGCTTCCCTTACTTGCCATGTTTCATGCTGCAGCTCAGACTTTAACTCAAACCACCTGAGGATTTTGTTAAACTGCAGATTATGACTCAGTAGGTCTGAGAAATGGGGTGGCAAAGTTCTACCTTTCGTTCAAGCTCCCAGGTGGTGGTCCTTGGACCTCATTTTGAGTAACAAGGCTGCAGCGTACCCACTGCCACCCCAAGCTCTGACACCTGTGGTCCAGAAGGTAAGCTTGATGGGGTGTGGGGCTCTGCTAGGCTGTGTGTGTGCACATGTGCGCACACACACACACATCTATGCACTGTAGACTCTCTTTCCTGCCATCACAGACACAAGGCTGAGGCCTTCACTAACAGCAAATGCCCCCGTGAACTAAACAAAGTCCCCCTTCTGCCAGAAGTGAACCCTAGGAACATACATCCTCCCCAGAGGCCCTCTGGCTCCTAGTCTCCTCCTCCTCAGGGGTCCGGCTGACTCACACCCTGCCAGCCAGGGGACTCACTCACCACCTTGAAGTCCTCAGCGCTGCAGACCTCCCCCCGGAAGTGGCAGGAAAGCAGCATGTCTCGGATGTCGTGCCCTGCGCGGTCATAAAACTCGCGCATGTTGAAGGGCTTGGGCTTGAAGCTGCGAAAGTTGGCCTTGTCCTGCAGTATCTCCAGCTGCTTTTCATCTGCCATCTGCGTGTCTGGTATCTCATACCTGGAGCCCAGGGGTGAGCAGTGCATGGATTGGCAGGATCTTCAGTTCCTGCCTCCATTCTGCCTCCAGTGTCCCATGCCCAACTCTGGGGGAAGGGCAGCATCCAGCCCTGGGCAGAGGCCCAAAAGAAGGGCTGGGCGTGTTTAGAGTATCGGCCCCTGGGATCTGAGAAGACAGAGGATCTGCACTGGTTGCCCAGGGGTCGGGCATCTGAGCACAGGGGTAAGGGTGGGTGGGCAGAGAGCTCAAGGCAGGAACTATGGCTTTCATACCATGGTTTCTACCCTTTAAAGACAGGATGCCCGGATCTCCCAAGAGAGGAGAAAATTGAGATGTAGCAGCAAGAGGGTGGGCAGAGGTCACTCCAGAGAGTGTGACCATGTCACACAGCTCAGGCTGGATAAGGGCAGAGCTGTTTTGAACCACGCTGGGATCAGAGATGGGTTGCCCTTAACTGGGTGCTTGGCAGTACCCCACTTCCTTTGCTGTGAGTGGCAGGTTTCGGGGGCTGGAGGGCAGGGCTGTCTAGGCTGTATGGTGGGCTAGAGAAGAAGCACCCTGATGGGGTGTCTGGGGGTGGGGATGGGTAGGAGCCCCCACCTGTTGTTGAGCAGGGCCAGCAGCTCCCCGGCGTGGTACAGGTCATTCTTGGAGACTTGGCTAAAGCGGAACTCGTTGAGGTTGCACAGCGTGACGGCAGGAAAGGTGAGCTGGGAGGCAGCCACCTCGTCGAGCTTGGTGACGTGGTGGTAGTGGAAGTAGTACTGCACACGCTCGGTGCACACGCACAGCAGCACGGCCAGGGAGCCCAGGAAGCAGAGGGCCCAGAGCGCCCGCTTCAGAGACAGTCGCTCGTAGGAGAAGATGTGGGCCAGGCCGTGCAGGGTGGAGCTGCTGGCGAAGGCCTGGATGCTCACCGGCTGGAGGCCACCCACCTCCTCCTCCTCAGCCTTCAGTTCCATCCTGGCCGAGGGGATCTGGGGGGAGAGGGGTGGGGAGTCAGTCACTGCCCTGGGTTGAGAGTACACGTGGCGTCCCTTCAATTGGGTCCATCCGGAGTGCCCCCCTCCAGAGGTCACTGCCTCTGGGGACAGACTTCTCTGGTGGGCAAGCCCCAAGGTGGCTGCCATGTGGACACCCTCCCAGAAGAGGGTTCCTGCCAATGCAGCGACTTGGGGGTCAGTTTAGGCCAAAAGAATGCCCTCCCAGGGAAGCCTCCTGGGCCAGGGGTGACCCCAGATGTGGTCATCCCAGGACGAGAGGGAAGTCCCCATATTCCCACAGGCAGGCACAGGAGTTTCCTCCAGATGTGGGGTCACTCTGGGACAGGAATGTCCACCCCATCTTGGAGACGGAAACTCCCCCAAATGGGCTGAACCCGGCCTCAGGAGTTCCTGGTCAAGGGTGTCCCCAGGACTGGGTTTTCACCCCCGACCCCGACCCCACGAGCTAAACCTGGGTCAGAAACCCCCAGGGAGGCAGAGAGGGGCCCAGCCTGTGTCCACACCTGCAGGCGTCTCCAGTTCTCAGAACGGCGCAGGCTGTCTGTGTGCATGTTTGGGGTGGGGGGTGGGGGGTAGAGGGCAGCCCGAGGTGGCTGCACAAAAATGGGGGGGGCGCGGTTCCCTATGACAACGAGCTGTCCCCGCCCCGGACGCAACCCCCTCCCACCCCAGTCTAGCTTCTCGACGCAGCCAGATGCCCTGCTCGGCCCCCGCCCCCCTCCCCAGCCACTGAGGCGCCCCAGAAGCTGGGGAAAGCGACAGGGGAGGAAAGTCCCGGCTTCCGGATGCTGGGGAGTCCCGCAGCCAAAGGAGGGGGAATCGGAGACCCACCTGAGGGGGCTTCGGGAACCCGGCAACCGGCGGCGGGTCCTGGGGCGCGGGGCCGGACGCGGGCTCAGCGCCGAGCCGCGGAGGGGCTCATGGCCCGGAGCGGGAGCCGGCGGCCGCCGCGGCACGCCGCGCAGAGCCCTGCAGGGAGCGGCCCGCCCGGCCCGGCTCGGCTCGGCTCCGTCTGCCCGCCCGCCGCGCGCGCTCCCTCGCTCGCCTCGGCTCGGTCCGCCCGGGCTCGGCGCGGTGCGCGGTGCTCTCAGCCCCGGGATCTGCAGGGATCCATCGTCCGGCCGGGAGGCGGCGGGAGGGGAGGCGGCGGGGGAGGGGAGAGGGTGCGCGTGCGCGCCTACGAGTGTCTGCGAGGGTGTCTCTGGGCCGGTGTGCGCGCGGGGACCCCGGACCGGGGAGCGGGATCGAGGGTTCCCCCCGCTGCCTCGCCCCCTCCTCCTGGCCGCGCTCGGCGGCGCTGCCTCCCTCGGGTCCCGGAGCCGTCTCCCTGCTTGCGAGGCCCTGTGGCTTGTGTCTGACTGTGGTATGTGTGTGTGTGTGTGTGTGTGTGTGTGAGAGAGCGCGCGCGCGCGTGCGCGCGCACGGGAGGGAAGGTGTCTGCCCCCAGCGTCCCCCTCCCCGCGCTGTCTCCTTCGGATCGATGCTCCTGCCTCTTACTGCTGCTTCCTCTGGTGGCACACAAGCGCGTGTGCGCGCGCGCGTACACACACACACACACAAGCTCCGAGTCACACTTGACTGATTCAAGCACTTGCCCGTGCGGAGACATAGACACATATACAGAACAGAGTCACATTACGCCACTCACAGCTACCTACATGCACCCCCCACAGACACCCACACACCCCAGAGGCCTGGCCCACAGAGCAGGAACTCATGAGCTTACAAGTATTCACCTGCTCTTATCCTGGCTCCCCACCTACAAGTGACACGTACACACATGTACATATATAAACACAGAGCCTTGGCCACAGAAACCCCATCCTGGTAACACTGGCCTTGCCTTGCGGGTGGGAGGCGGCGGCAGGTTTGCAGCTTCTCATTGCCAAACCTCTAAAGAAGGAGTAGAGAAGGAAGGGGAAATAGCCAGAGGTCAAGGAAATTTGGACAGAAGTCAAGAAACAGGGAAAGAGAAGGGAATGGGGAGAGGTGGGAGGTTGGGGGGTTGGGGGAGGTGGACAGGTGAGGAAGGGATGGAAGGGGAAGCTGTACTCAGGTTTGGAGCTAAATTCTGAGCCACTAAGACCAGGCTTGGGGCGGGGGGGTCTTCTCCTGTAGCTCTCACCTCTCTCCTCTTCCTCCCTTCTCCTCTCCAAGAGGCCTTGGGGGGCCCTCCCTATCCAATTAACAGAGTAGGAGCAATCAAAGGGAAGTTGTTAATTTGCTGATGCTCATTAGGGGCTCTTAGCACGAAGGCTGTTGAGGTCTGATGGTGTCAGATGAAGAGGAGGGGAGTGTGGGGGACAAGAATTCTATCTCTAGCCCCTCCTTCATTCCACTTGTGGGCTGGTGCAGCTCTGGGAGAGGGAGGTGAAAGGTGTGTTCCCAGGGCTTTAAGTCGGAACGAGAACATATAATGAGAAGGGGCTGGCACGGAGAAAAAAAGTTGGATGAGAAGTTGTGAGGGGTTGGGGGCAGGAGGCACATGGAACTACAGGGAAGGGAGCTGGAGATCCCAAGAGGGAGTGTTGGCTTAGGGCTGCGGAGGAGGGAGACTGGGATCCAATGACTAGATTCTTGGTCAAGGTGCTACCAAGAGGAAGGGAGGATCTTAGATTCTCCTCTTGAACTGGGGAGCTGTCCAGCAGCACCAGGCTGTTCCAGAGAGTCGCCATGTGTCCGGGCAGCCACTGGGTGGCAGCACCCTCCCAGATACTTAGAATCAACGAAGGGGGGCATTTGGGAATGGGATTTCAGCCTGGGAGGGCCCCAAGCAGGGATCTGAGGAAATCTTGGACAGAGTCTGATTCCTGAATTCCAAATGACTTCAGGAGGAGGGGTGGGCCCTTTTGAAGCATCTGTAATTCCCCTAGCTCCCCACCCTCGCAGGCTGAGTGACACATGGAGCTTCTTCAAATGGCTGCAAATTGCTTCTGTCACCTGGGATGTTACTGAGGGAGCAGCGGGGGTGGAAGGAAGGTGATGAGGTGAGGTGGAGGCAGGCAAGGACTGACTGAGGCCAAGGAGCAGCCTCAGGAGGAGTCTGGGGGGAAGTAAGAGTGTGACTCGGGCAATCTCACATCCCAGACCTGGCTCTGCCATTCATTAGCATGAGCAGGTCCTTGACCTCTCTGAGCTCAGTTTCCTCATCTGTAAGATGGGGATAATATTTATTTCACAGGAGATTCTGAGAATTACATGAACTAATGCATAGAAACAGCTCAGCACATTAGCTTGTCCTCAGTAAATCCTCAATAAGTAATAACTTATTATTAGCATTATTGTTTGAATCCAGTAATAACACCACCAGTGCAGCCACATCAGGGTAGAATCTGACAGTGGTTCTCAGCCCAGGCTGCACATTTGAGTCACCTGGGTAGCTTTTTCAAATGCTGCTGCTGTGGCCCCGCTTTAGACCAATTAAATCAGAATCTCTGGAGGTGGGGTCCAGATTTCCCAACTTCTCAAGATCTGTGATATATAGCAGTCAGTCCTGAGAAATCTAGATCTTCAGAATCCACAGGTCTGGATCAAAGCTTCGGTTATTTCTTCCTGTATATCAGACTGCGGCTATTGTTTCCTCTTCATCTGAGGTGAGAGGGATCCTTGTACATTTTGGCAAACTTCCACTGTGGCTTTTCTTGCGTCCAGCCCCAGGACTGGCCCTGGAGTCATGGGCCAGATTCTCTCAGTGTCAAAGGAGAGATGAACACGCTGACAACTGACTCCAGTCTAGCAAAAACCAGGAGTGAAATTGAAGGATGGACCAGCATCAAGTGGCAGAAGGGCAAGTCCTGCTGACAGGGGCTTGTGGTGCAGGGATGAGAGAAAGGGAAGCTGGCTTTGGAAAGACAACATGTGAGGGGTCCAAGGGCTGTGATCAGTGTCACATTTCTTCTTTCTCTCTCTCTGGGCCCACCTCCCTCTTATTCAGGCCTCGACAGGTCCTAGCTCCTTTGCCTCCCTCCCAGTTTCTTGCCCACACTTTCCTCCTCTCTTCAGTCCCTTCACTCGGTAGCCTTTCTCTTCTTGGGCTGAGAGAGAAATAGGCCTGTCGTTATCCCCCTCTCTCCCCTGCACAAGGCATCTGGCTAGGACCCACCCTGGGCATTGGCATCGTACTGGCCTGAATTCAAATCCCACCTCAGTCACACCAGTGCTGTGTGATCCCGGACAAGTTCCTTAACTCATCTGAGACTCCTTTTCTCCACAAACCATAAAATCTGGCTAATGCCCATAGGGATGAAAAAAAAAAAATGTCTGCCTGGTAAACAGTAGGTGTTCCATCAACAGCAGCAAGTATTATTTTCACCCCTGAGAGGTTGATGGGGCAAATTCCCCACGGACACTTCCCTTGCAGATGGCCCCATCTGCTCTAGGTGCAGAAGTGCCCTCCAGCTCTCGGAGACAGGGGGGAGAAGGGGGAGGGGAAGGCCCCCTGGGACTCCCGGCAGCTCTTCTCCGCTCCCCAGTGCGTGAAATCACACGCACCCCAATCTGTCGGCAACCACTTCATCTGCCAGCTCAGCAAATGTGGAGACAATTAAGGAGTTAATTAGCAGACAGTGGGAAGGGTCTGTGGACCTGAGGCAGACAAGCCCCATCAACACACCTCTCCTCCACTCCTCCAGACTCCACTTTGTCTCTTGACCTTCATCATCTCCCACTTCATTCTCTTTTCTGGTCCAAATGCTCCTCTTACCTCTTCCCTCATTTCTCTGCTACCCTTGCCCTTCACTCCTCCCCACTTACCACCCCTCCCCCAATCCTGTCCTGTCTTCTCTCTTCCTCATTCCTCTCTCTAATCTCTCCGCTGCCCCACTTAGCTGTTCCTCTGTCTCCCACCCAAATCACTGCTTTCTCCATCTTTGCGGGGCTCACCCTTTTCTCCTTTCCATGTTCACCTCTCATTCTGGTCCCTCTTCACTCTCTGCTCCTCCCCTTCTCCGCACATCACCCCTCCCCCTCCAACATGAGTGAGGGTCTCAAAACACAGAGCCTTGTTTACTGGGCACCGTATCTGCTCCAGGGATCAGTGGGTTCAAGGGTGCCTCCCGGGTGGGGTCCCCAGCACTGCAGCCTGGAAGGAGTCTCCTCTGATCCTCACCTGCTCCCAGCTCTTCTCTTTCCTGGCACTCTAGGTAACTCAGTCTCTTTCCTGTACCAGGACACCTTTGGGAGGCTCCCCATACTGCCCCTGCTGTCTCCCCGGGGTCTTGGCAGTTCATCTGCACTTCCAGGATCATGTTGGACCCCTCTTTTTCCTCTTTTCCTCCCTGGGGGCCACCTTTCTCCCATCACAAGTCCCAAATTGTGTGTCATCCTGTCATTTGGTGGGGGCAGGTCACAGCTTCAGAAGGAAGGGATGATTAAAGAGAAAACATAAGAAGACAGAGAAAGGCAGAGAGCAAGAGAGAGGAGGAGAAAGGGCAGATGTGGGGAGGGAGGTGGAGGAGAGAGACTGAGACAGAGAGAGAGGGTAATTAGAGATGGAGCAATGGAGACTTGGAAATAGGGAAGACACCACTAAGGTCCCTCACTGCTTTAAAATTCTGGGTCTTTGAGAGGAGTGAACAAAGGAGAAACAAAAGATCCGAAGAGGACCTGGAGCTTTTCTTTTTCCAGAAAACTTCCCTGGTTAATCCCTTACCCAACCCTGGCCTCCTTGGCTTCCCAGGTACTGCTAGTGGTAAAGAATCGGCCTGCCAATGCAGGAGACGTAAGAAATACAGGTTCAATCCCGCATCAATCCCGCAGGAAAGATCCCCTGAAGGAGGAAATGGCCTGGATAATCCTGTGGACAGAGGAGCCTGACGGGCTACAGTCCACAGGGTTGCTAAGAGTCGGACACGACTGAGCAGCTTAGCATGCTGGCAGCCTCACCTCCAGTTTCCTCCTGCTCCAGCTGCTCTAGTCTCTGTTTTGTGGGCTCTGATTGCTCTGGGAGTAGGTCTGTCCTCTGTCCTCCCCTGACAACCCCTTCCCAAGGCAGGGTGTTCCCCCAGAGTGGGCAGTGGCTACTTTGACCTCTGGAGGAGGGGAGGGTGGCCTGTGCTCCGCCCGCATCAGTAGGTGTATGGGGTCCTGGGCACCTTGGTGTAGGGTGGTCTGCATCTCCAGCTCTAGATGACCAGCACCTGGGCTGACCCTGGCCCTAGCAGCTGCTCAGTAGTGCAGCCTGGGGGTCATGGCTGGATCTGGGGTCCCCTAGGCTGGGGACACTTTCCTTCCTCTGCATCAGTTGGCCCTGCAAGGAGCTTGTGTCTCTGAGCTGTTCCCCAGCTGAAGACAGTCCTCCCCTCTTGCTCCCACTGGGGACCCCTCTACCACACCTTCCCCATGGACCCTCCTCCCACCTTCACCAGGCCTCTCTGGAAGGTGCAATCTCAGCGCCCTGGGCGGCCTCTGAGCCAGAGGAGGCAGTGCGGGTGAATAATTCATGGGGCTGGGAGGCCCTTATCTCCCAGGCCGGCCCCACCCGGGGCCCCAGTGCTGGGCCGCCGTCCCGTGGCTCCTCGCTTTATCTCAACGCCCAGCTTGTAATGCAGCCCGCCATATCACAGGCAGAAGGGGAGATTAATTTTCTGGTTTTGCATGGGCGGGGAGGGGAGGGGGCGTGGGGAGGTGCTGGGGAGCAGAAGCTGGGATCTTTCCGATTTCAGACTCCAGCGGCTTAATCCTCTCCCAGGCCTGCAGGAAAGGGAGGAAGAGGGTGTTGCAAGCCAAATTCGGCAGCCCCAACAGAGGGAGGAGGAGGCGCAGGGCAAGCAGACAGTGGGCGCCGGAGCGGACAGGGGAGATGTTTGGAAACTGGGGGAAAGCCGGCCCTCAGCCTGGGCTTGCCAACAACACTCGCTTTGTTGCGAGAGGGACTCAGGCCAAGTGGGGTGCACACGGGGGCACGTGTATGTGCACACACAGGAGCTTGGGGCACAAGGGCGTACTTCTTCAGGAAGTGGCAGCGGTCTTGCTGTCTGCCCCACAGGGCCTGGCACAGAGGAGTCTAAAAAAATGTTGAGGAGCTGAACTCTGGGGAATCACTGACGAGCTAAGCAGATGCAGCTCCCCGTGTGCCTGCCATCTTTCCAAGTGCCCCCGCAGGCCTTGCCGCTGTTTCCTGTGCTCTCGTCGTCCAGGGAGGCCAGCAAGCAGAGGGACACTGGCCTGGGGAGGCTGCTGGCCCCTGCTGCTTCTGCTGAGCTGACACAACTACCCAGAGCTAGAGGAAGCCACCGCCTGTTAGTTGAGCACCTATTATGTACCAGGCCTGGGGCAGGGTAGATCTGTGTTCCCCGAGATCAATTAGAAGTGAGTCTTGGCTGTGACGTAGGAGACTGAATGTGCTGTTTGCCAAGAAAGAGCTACTAATGAAGTGCTCCATGGAGGGAGAGAGTTGATGGTAACCAGGAACGTGTCTTGTGGGAGGTAGCATTTGAGACAGGTTTTGAAGGATGGGTAGGAGTTGGGATTGACCCTAATGGCAGGGAGGGAGGCATGGCATTTTGGGAAGAGGAAGAATATGGAAGAAGTAATGATACAAAAAAGATCTTCATGACCCAGATAATCATGATGGTGTGATCACTCATCTAGAGCCAGACATCCAGGAATGTGAAGTCAAGTGGGCCTTAGAAAGCATCGCTACAAACAAAGCTAGTGGAGGTGATGGAATTCCAGTTGAGCTGTTTCAAGTCCTGAAGGATGATGCTGTGAAAGTGCTGCACTCAATATGCCAGCAAATTTGGAAAACTCAGCAGTGGCCACAGGACTGGAAAAGGTCAGTTTTCATCCCAATCCCAAAGAAAGGCAATGC